>NC_137262.1:39280103-39625103 GCF_053477335.1 Acartia tonsa | reverse complement strand
TTTCCAAGAATATAGGTATATTAGTTGGGTGTATTTACATGAATATATTTCCAGGAATACAGGGATATTAGTTGGGTTTATTTACATGAATATACTTCCAGGAATACAGGGATATTAGTTGGGTTTATTTACATGAATATATTTCCAGGAATACAGGGATATTAGTTGGGTGTATTTACATGAATATATTTCCAGGAATACAGGGATATTAGTTGGGTGTATTTACATGAATATATTTCCAGGAATACAGGGATATTAGTTGGGTGTATTTACATGAATATATTTCCAGGAATACAGGGATATTAGTTGGGTGTATTTACATGAATATATTTCCAGGAATACAGGGATATTAGTTGGGTGTATTTACATGAATATATTTCCAGGAATATAGGGATATTAGTTGGGTGTATTTACATGAATATATTTCCAGGAATACAGGGATATTAGTTGGGTGTATTTACATGAATATATTTCCAGGAATATAGGGATATTAGATGGGTGTATTTACATGAATATATTTCCAGGAATACAGGGATATTAGTTGGGTGTATTTACATGAATATATTTCCAGGAATACAGGGATATTAGTTGGGTGTATTTACATGAATATATTTCCAGGAATACAGGAATATTAGTTGTGTGTATTTACATGAATATATTTCCAGGAATATAGGGATATTAGTTGTGTGTATTTACATGAATATATTTCCAGGAATATAGGGATATTAGTTGGATGTATTTACATGAATATATTTACAGGAATACAGGGATATTAGTTGGGTGTATTTACATAAATATATTTCCAGGAATATAGGGATATTAGTTGGGTGTATTTACATGAATATATTTCCAGGAATACAGGGATAATAGTTGGGTGTATTTACATGAATATATTTCCAGGAATACAGGGATATTAATTGGGTTTATTTACATTAATATATTTCCAGGAATATAGGGATATTAGTTGGATGTATTTACATGAATATATTTCCAGGAATACAGGGATATTAGTTGGATGTATTTACATGAATATATTTCCAGGAATACAGGGATATTAGTTGGGTGTATTTACATGAATATATTTCCAGGAATACAGGGATATTAGTTGGGTGTATTTACATGAATATATTTCCAGGAATACAGGGATAATAGTTGGGTGTATTTACATGAATATATTTCCAGGAATACAGGGATAATAGTTGGGTGTATTTACATGAATATATTTCCATGAATACAGGGATATTAGTTGGGTGTATTTACATGAATATATTTCCAGGAATACAGGGATATTAGTTGGGTGTATTTACATGAATATACTTCCAGGAATACAGGGATATTAGTTGGGTGTATTTACATGAATATATTTCCAGGAATACAGGGATATTAGTTGGGTGTATTTACATGAACATATTTCCAGGAATACAGGGATATTTGTTGGGTTTATTTACATGAATATATTTCCAGGAATACAGGGATATTAGTTGGGTGTATTTACAAGAATATATATTTAGGAATACAGGGATATTTGTTGGGTTTACTTATAATTTAGTCCGTTTCCCCTTCTCCCTGAAATACAATAGTAAAGTGGGTCATTTGCTGTTTTTTTGGTCTGTTATTTATTGCAATGAAAAACAATAAATACCTAACTGATATTAATTATGCTAGGGGGAAACATTGTTGTACCTGTTTTTAAAAGCGAAGCTTTTCTATAATTAGGGTCGGTCCGTCCGTCCGTACGTCCGTCCGTCCGTCCGTCCGTCACTCCGTACGTCCGTCCGTCACGGATAGCTTTTTTCGTTAATTTAGGCATGTTAGAATTGTCCTATCGATTTCAAACTTTGCATGGTGATTCCTGCAGTAGTTAGATACGATTTAGAAAGCGTAGCAACTCTATAATCATTACCAAAATGTCCGTACGTCCATTTTAAACATGTTGATTTTTTTACTTTTTTAACAACAAATTTTTATATGATCTAATTATCCGTTTGATCTGATTTTTTGTATACTGATTCCTGGGACAACAAAGTACAATATTATAAGCGAAGCAACTCTATAATTAAGTCCTAAAAATGTAAGTATGTCCATAAACATCATTCTGTATCAAGCAGTTTTTCAACAAATTTACTTACAATTTTGCATCGACTCTTAAACATTTATATTCTGATTATTCAGTTCTGACACTATACAAGTGTTAATGTCCGTTTGTCCTACCGTTTCAGTGCTTCGCTTTTATGGATGTTGTCATCCTTGTTAACACTAATTTTTACATTAATAATGTTTAGTTTTTTAGGTGCCTTGTGAAAAAAATATTCTTTAGCTGGAGACATGTAGGAAAAGGCGCTTTTTTTAATGGTTAACAAACTAACATTTTTTACATAGTGTAATTGGAATTCGTGACAATAATGAATTGAATGTTTTGTTCTGGTATTATGAATGTACAATGCCACTAGTATAAAAAAACACATGGTACCCATTTATTCATTTAAAATATTCATATTTATTTATTATGTATTCATATATTTATTACTAGCGGCTACGCATCTTGAGGCCTTTTGGGGGACTTAAGAAAATCTATATAAATCTTCACTGTAAAGGAGAACCATTTTGGTTCAGTGGTTAGCGAGATCCTTAATTTAGACGAAAAGACAAATCTCTTGTTACTATTATAAGAACACTAGCGGCTGCGCCCCTAGAATCTAGGGGCTCTATATTTGAAGGGATATCGAAGGGCAGAGATAGCTTGAAACCATACCCAGACTTATTTTCAAATACGAAATAGCCTAATCTTCGGACCTGTATTAAGCTCTATTGTAAAGGAGAACCATAACGTTTCAGCGGTTAGCAAGATCCTTCAATACAAACATAAAAAGCTTACTACTTTATATTTTAGGATAACGTATAAGTTCCTAAACTTGTTATTGTCTTTTACTTTTTCATTCAATAGCAGCTGCTTTATAAGCATTTGGAGGAGTGGTCAATGCTAAACTCATCCTTGGGCTAAAGTGATCTCCTTAATGATGGAGAACTCAAACGGTTTAATAGTGAGATCTAAAGGTCCTCTAACAGAACTTGGGGGAAAGGGTGGGCTGTGTAAGATGACCATTTTTTTTTAATTAAGTTCAGAAAGAAAAAGTAAGAAAATATAGCCGGGAAGGGGGTGATTTTTCTTTGGAGGATAGAGGTGCCCTCCCACAAAAAGTTATAAACCTTTCTTCCTTAGACCTATAAATAGCTTACTTGTAAAGGAAAACCAGGTCTGTTCAGCGAGATCTTAAGGTACAGACTCACAGAAACCAGACATCCTGTTACTTTTATATAAGCATTAACATTGTTGACACTGAAGTGCACTATTTACCTAATATTTCCATACCTTTCCTTGCATCTCATATTTGAATGAAATTAAGCGACAATAACACACCGTACATTACACTAACTATAATTTGATTTTATACTGAGTTATGTGTATATAATGAAATTAGGCAGTACCAATGAATAGGGACAGGTTTTAAAAAGTATATTTTAGGTGGTGAAGCTATTCTATAACTAGTATATTTATGCTTAACTGATCGATGGTTTAACTACTAATTAATATAAGTGCAATAACAATATTGCTTGTTTTTATTTATTAAAATAATTCTAAAAACAAAATTGTCAAATTTTTATATTTTATGATTTATTAACAAAATTTATATTTTAAGAAGGATAATTGTTTTAAACCAAAAAATACTTAAAATTATACAATTTTTTTACTGGTTATTTCAATGCTTCTTATTGACATAACTAACCTTGCTTATCTAATGTTTGAATCTGTTTTTGAAGATTTTTATTATAACTACAAACATTAAAACCTAAGTAAACCGAAGAAAATGGCAGTGCTATAATAAAGATTATTGATATCTGTCTCTATCCTTGGTTAACTAGTTGTATAAATTGTGCAAGTGCATATTATACTTTACAGTGTAATTATATCAGTGTTCTATCAATTCTGCAAAAGTCTAAAAGTTTTTTTTAAATTTTAATATATTGTACGTATACCCTTTTAATATTGAATAGTTTAATATTTTATCATTTAACATTTTGCTATTGTTCTTCTTTCTAACTTTTTAGAAACAAGATTTTTATTATAGTATTTTTTTTATTGAGTTCCTGAAGCCTTTGCGACATTTAATGTACACTCTACAATCTACAGGGGGCTGCTAGTATTGTTTTTTTATAAACTAGCGGCTTCGCCTCTAGCCTCTAGGGGCTTTGCCCCAAGAGGTTATTAAAAAAAAAAATTAAGTACTACTGGTGCTGCCGCCAGTAATTTTATGTGAACTAACTTCTCCATAAGAAAAAAAATCTAACTTCTCCATAAGAAAAAAAATCAAATTTCTCCAAAAGAAAAAAATCGAACTTGTCCATAAGAAAAAAAATCGAACTTCTCCACAATAAAAAAAAATCGGAGGGGGGATTTTCTATTTTTTGGGGGGTTGGGGGTGTCCCACCCCCCAAAAAATGGCTTAAAACCACCACAGGACCAATAGATATATACCCTGAAGAGTATAATCCGATCGGTTCAGTGGTTACCGAGATCTTAAGCTTCAGACGGACGGACAGACAGACATCAAGCTACTTTGTATTATTGATAGTATTTAACAATTACATTTACAACCGTTGACCATGCAAATTAAAGCTGTAATAATAAGCTCACATTTTTATATGAGGCAAAACAACAGGTACAATAGTTTTAAATCCTAAAAAGTAGGGTAGGGTCATAACTAGTTTCTCCTAATTTAAAAATAGCATTGAACCTTCAGATGTAATGGCATTACTTTTGAAGAACAACAAGATTGTCGTTTGAAATAACCAGAATTACTTTAATCTTATGTTTGTATTTTAAAAAAAATCCACCGTTTTTTTAAAATAAATTGGTGCAGTGTTAATTGACCCTAGGGTAAATATGGTTCACCCTGTAATATGATATATTTGCACAATTACACATGGCCTCCCTGTAGTATAATATATATGCACAATTACATATGGCCACCCTGTAGTATAATATATATGCACAATTATACATGGCCATCCTGTAATATGATATATTTGCACAATTACACATGGCCTCCCTGTAGTATAATATATATGCACAATTATACATTACCACCCTGCAGTGTAATATATATGCACAATTATACATGGCCACCCAGTAATATGATTTTTGCACAATTATACATGGCCATCCTGTAGTGTAATATATATGCACTATTATACATAGCCATCCTGTAGTATAATATATATGCACAAGTATACATGGCCACCCTGCAGTGTAATATATATGCACAATTATACATGGCCACCCTGTAATATGATATATTTGCACAATTACACATGGCCTTCCTGTAGTATAATATATATGCACAATTATACATAGCCATCCTGTAGTATAAGATATATGAACAAGTATACATGGCCACCCTGTAGTATAATATATATGCACAATTACACAAGGCCTCCCTTTAGTATAATATATATGCACAATTATACATGGCCATCCTGTAGTGTAATATATATGCACAATTATACATAGTCATCCTGTAGTATAATATATATGCACAATTATACATGGCCACCCTGTAGTATAATATATATGCACAATTATACATGAATTGTACAATGCAATGCTTACACATTACACACTTTCACACACACACACACACAACTTATTTCATTATAAAATTACAAGAGGTTTAAACCTCATAATAAATTTGCTTAATTAAATGTTATGCTATGCTGTGTAATAACATTTAGAGTTACTGCAGTTTAAGTAACCATTTCAAATTTATGCAGATTGTCAAAATTAGTCATAAGCCAAGGTCTCAGTTGAAATATACACAAAGTTTTAGAAAGTTTAAGTAACTAGTTGCTTCGACTTTTGCCTCTAGAAGCAGTGACACACTTTCGGGTGTGGGTTAACCTCCAAATGAATTTTTTAGTTGAGTGTAGAAAACAAAAAATTTGAAGTGCAGTTATTTTTTTTCGGAGCCATTCCATTAACATTAGTGACATAATATATTAATAGTTCCTCCCCCACTGAAATAACTAAAATACATAAAATTTTTGGAATGATTGTACTCTTATTGGACTAACAGGCAGACACACATCCTCTTGTCGATTTTATGTCAGTTGTTATCTTTTTAATTTACTGGTCAAGTTTTAGAAAGGCATCACTATTTTTTCTTGTTGAAAAAAAATCAGATAACCTTTGGTTTTTGTGGGTGCAATAATCGATATTGAAGCCGAGATTTTATCTATACTGTAATTAAAGAATTATTGGAAAGAGTATAGAAATTTATACTCATATACATGGGTGTATTCTTGGGGAAAAGGAATGTGGATCCCATCAATTTTTAAATCATATTGTCCATGTTTAAATTATATTTTAGCAAGCTAAGCTTACATCATATGCAGAGATCTAATGGTATAAAGACAATGCCAGATAGATTAAGGTACATCCCCAATGATGATACACAAAATTACCCCTTCCTTAGATTAAAATTACTGGTTGCAACGTTTGAATACTCAATTAAATAAAACAATCAATCAAAATTCACTAAAGTACCCAAAGTTGTTATGTCAACGAATTAGAAAACGTTATTTTAAAACTTTGGGGACTAGTGTAATAAACAGCCCATTGTCCCCTCTCTGTCCGTATCATATACCCTATTTTCTCATGGGAAAAGAAAAAAGTCTTTCCAGGGAGCGAGTCAGTTAGGGAAGAAAACTCTTATAGAATTGCTCTTTCTCTTAAACTAGATAAAATACTATAAAGTTTAAAGACTTATTAATTGATTTATTTTTATTGATTTTATAAATGATGAAAGCTTACGAATTTGGATGATAAAAAAAGAGATGTTAACTACAAAATTTAAAAAATATTGTAAATATTTCCGTTTTCTAGTATTTTTGGCCCCAAACCCCTGGTTTACAAGACCTAGCCTTTATTTATAAAAAGAACACAGTTAACTAATGATATAAAGATTAATGAAACAAACATTGGATTAGTTAAACAATTGTAATATATTTATGTAGTTTTGGAATGAAAAAGAGAAAAAAAAATTACTGCCTCCTGTTACTTTTGTAAAAGAATTTATTCCTTTAATTCTTAAAAGCGAATCTTCTCTACAATTAAGAAGTCTTCCTCCGTATCAATTTGCTCTTATTTAGATATTTAAGAATTGTCCTATTGATATCAAACCTATAACAATGTTGCGCCTTTTTCTGACAGAATTACCACTTCGCTTTTAAAGGTGTATACTATTCTTGTTTTGTACAATATCCATGTTTATATAAGTCCACTACTGCAATTCTCTGCGTTCAAAACTTTTTTACTTTTAATCTGACTGGGGGTAAAGTTTGGGTAATTGATGAGGGTGATAAGTAAGGTTACAAATCATCACCAAGGTTCATTTGTAATGCACCATCACTAAATCAAAATATCTCAAGAAAAGTTTTACTTTAAAGGGTTTGTGGCCTACAAACATTTGGAATATTGAAGGTCAAATAATGATTAAGGAGCGCGTTGTTAGATACAAACGTAAAATAGGTCTTTTCGCACATTTATAATTCGACTTGTTTTCTTTTGCAAATAAAAGGATTCATATTAAACTTTCGAAAAAGCTTTGTGCTTAATGTCAATTAGAAAACAGAATTTTTGGAGAGTAAATAGTGTATTATACCCAGGGACGGATGGGACAGATGCTTGTAAATTTAACTGATTTCCAATATTTTTCTTTCATTCGCTGTTTGAAAGAATTAGGGGGCTTTTATTAATGCTTTCATTGGGTTGTATATTACAAACTAGCAGTGCCCAAAGGTTTTACACTACATTTTCTTTATCATATTTGGGGAAATAATACAATAATTTATGTAATTTTTTCCTATGATCCCCTTTAATACCTATATTTCTGTAATCTTCAAAATTTCCAATTAAAAAACAAGGTTACATAAAACGCATAAACAAATTTAGATTTAATTAGTCAAACTAAGTTTCCTGAATTTTTCCTGTCGCACTGCGGTCATCAAATCAAATATTTCTTCAAATATTACACCAAGACGATGTCCTATAACTTTTAATAAAGCTAATTCAAAAAAAAAATTGTTAATGATTTTTTATAAGTACAATAATTTTCTTTTTTTCACCTTTTTTTGACCATAAAAAAGCGATGCATAAAAAATTGAAAGGATACCCAAAAAAATTTACAAAATAAGCAACATATTTGTCTTTTTAATACAATAATTTATTCTAAAGTATGATTTACCCTAAAGCAAAGGTCTTTTACATTGTAATATTATACAGGTTTGATCAAACATGGTTCTAAATAATCTAACTTTTGATTATATTATAGCAAGTTTGAAATATTTGTAAAAGTAAACCTGCCCCTAGGATCCGAACATCCAGCAGTACACCATCACAAATCTGAAGACCTTCTCCCAATACCTGGTGTCTCTTCAGGTGCTGAATCCTGAGGGGGAAGGTCCCAAGAGTACCGTGGTCATTATGACTGATGAAGGAGGTAAGATACCTTTCAATTATGTACTTATATTCTCTTTGGGTACAATAATTGGGCGGTTCAAACTAGCTGTTAACCTATATTTTTAATCAACAGAAGGGCCATTTTATTTGTCATCGTTGGATATGTATTTAAATCAATATATTATCCATTGTATAATCACCCAAGATCTACGAAATAACTAATGTTCCTCTTAGTTAAATCGATTTTTCATAACCTAAAGATTTTCAAAAAGAGTATGAGGTCAATTCAAGAAAACATTGATTATTAATTTTAATGACGTCAAAATTGTCCTGTCAACTTAAAACACATTCTAGTTTGTGAGGCATACTATTTTTATAAAATGTTTTTAATTTTATAGTGGCTAAGGTATCCAGTAATTTAATGCCAGTTATCTTACAATAATTAGTGACTTCCGTAATTCATTTAGAAGCTTCACAAAGTGTCACCCGTGTGACGTCATAATTATGAGGGCTGAGAGGAGAAGTGGGAAAGGAAAAACCTAAAAATGAGATGGATTTATGACGTCACACGGCTGATTTTGATACACTTTATAAAGCTTCTTCATTTAAAATGAATAGATATGTGGAAGGAAAATTAAGTTCTAGAAGGAAATTTGAAATAAAATGCACGGGCCAAACTTTTCTCATGGTTTTACCATTTAGAAGCTACTTTTAAAAAGAGGGTCTAATGACCCAAACTTTATTTCTCGGGGAAAAGGAAAGATATTAATGATTTTAATCTATTAGAATCAAGTATTTTTATGTTTATGCATTGTAGGTCTTGGTGGTAGTATGAAAACTTTTGCAATAGTAGTTAAATATATTTGGTATGAGGTAACTGAGTAATATAAAATTTATGTATACATTAAACTTAAAAGATTCATATAGATTAAAATTTCTTAATTTATTTCTTGTTTTCTAACTTTAACAATAAAGATAATGGATGTAAAGGTACAATTACACTATAAGGACTTAATAGTCTGAACTTTAGACTATTAAATATCAAAAACAATAAATAATAACTATAAAAGTAAATTTACTATTAGAATTACTTTCAAAGCCATAATTTAGACTCCAAAAATGTCCCTATTTAAATAATCAAGGTTTTAAAGAAAGTAATTTTGACTAGAATTTTATTATGCTCTACAAATATAATAGTTATAGAGTTAAAATAAACAACTTTTAACAGTCTGAACTTTTATTATAACCAATAAAGATTTCAATTAATGAGGTATTATTGCTTTTGGAAGACTTTTAAAGCCTTAAACTTAAAATAAAATTAAAAGAAATTGGTTACTTTTATAGACAGTCTAATTATCTAACTTTACCTTTTAGGGGTAAATTTTATTATTACGACTTTAGTCTCCCAAACCTAATAAAGTTTTATTTTAAAGACTGTCTTAAGACCTAAACTAAACATAATAAAACCTCGCATAATGTAATTGCTGTAAAAGGGTAGATATGACACATGAGTGTACAAATTAATATCGTTCTTTACATTTAATTTTAATGATACTACATTCTTAATTCTTAATTGTTGTTAAACAGTTGATCTAAGGATTTTTTAACTAAGTAGCATATGTAAAACTTGTAACCCTTTTATTACTTAATATTTACCTGGAAGTCAATCTAAACATTGTAATTAATTTTATTTTTAGCTATCCATAATCCAATGCAGTTTTATGGGATAACTTCTGCACACTACAGCTCAGCTATTACTAATTAAGATTAGATTCTCTTAGAGTGTTTCTACTTTGTAGATAATTTTAAATCCTAAAATTTAGCCTAGACTGTAAAAAAAAGTTTAACGGGTGGTTATTATAACGATTTATTCTAACAGGCTATTATATATTTTACAGAAACAGAAATAAATAATAATCTTCAAATAGGAAAATTTAGCTTGATGTTATAAACATCTGAAACCTGAAAAAGTTTGCTTGCATCTCTATCTGTGCAACTATGGATGGTTATTCTAAAAAACAAACAGAAAAGTTTCTGAGGAAGTATCAGGTTCGAGTCAGGATAGGTAATATTATATTTTGCTTGAATCTTTTAAGTGGTTTTTCTTGATTAAGCTTTAGTTTCTTAATAGTATAAATAAAAAAACATGAAGAAAAAAAACAATTATATAGCTTTTTGGGGATAAGACAATGTGTGATAAATTATTAAACATCCCCAATGGTGATAAACAAAATGTTCCCTTCTGTAGATAATTCGTCTGAAAACTTTTAATTCTGTTATTTTGAACCAACCAGTTAAGATTTAATAATAGTACTCAGAGTTTCATTATAAAACTTTGGGTACCAGAATAATTAAGTGCCAAATGTCCATCCCCTTCATGAATTTAAGTAACTTTTTGTTTTTCACAACAATTTATCCTTTTCCACTCCTACTTCTGTGTGTGTGTGTGTGTGTGTGTGTGTGTGTGTGTGTATGATTGTGTGTGACTTTGTGTGTGTGTGTGTAAGTTAAAATTAGCTGAACAGCCATTAGATGGATCAGAACTTCCAATTTACATTTCATAAATTCATTAACACAAAATTTTGTGCAATTTTAGTAGAATTTCTTTTATATTTTAAAAGTTCTAAAAGGAGCATTAAATCAAATCATTTTACATCTTATGAAATCTATTTTGCCTTCAGCTTTTCTACCAGTCAAATAAGTATCATTTATAGAAATTGGCTGTAACCAAGACAAAAAGAGTATGAAAGTAACAGATTTTGAAATTTTAACAATACCAAATATAACCATGGCTTAAACGACATCAGGAAATTATAATTTGGATAAAGTTCGGTCCGTACGTCCGTTTGTACGTAATATTATTATTTTATCCTTCTTATTTTGTATATACTGATTTGTAAAATAACAAGGCACAATGTTATAAGCAAAGCATTTCTATAATCAAGTAATAAAATTGTAAGTAACCTACAGTTATGCAATTTTGCAACAAATATATATGCAATTTTAAAAACTGCTTATTAGATGCTGACCCTTTACAAGTGTTAATATTCGGACACCATGGAAACTGTCCCAATTTTGTATAACTTTTGCGGAACAAGTTCCAGTTACGTCATATTTTTCTTTCCCGAAAAAGAGAAGGGGGGAAGAAAATCTCTTCAAAAGAGATGGGGAAAACCCCCTTTTCTCCAATCTCTTTTTTCTTCCCCCCTTCCCTTTTTTTTCTTTCACCCTTCCCTTTTTCGGGAAAGAAAAATATGACGTAACTGGAACATGTTCCGCAAAAGTTATACAAAATTGGGACAGTTTCCATGGTGTGTCCTACTGTCTGATATTAAAGCTTCGCTGCTATAGGTGATGTCATCTTTGTTTTTATTTCAGTACCAAGTTCGCCAGTGAATATTACAACTAGTAATATAACAAGTACAAGCATATTAATATCCTGGAGCCCTCCGGAACATCCTAATGGCATCATTCTGGGATACAGGTAAAGTTGGTGCTTTCTCTTAAAGCTCCTAGCGAGCATCAAAACTTCCCTCTTTATTTCTAAAATAAATTGAAAATAAGGATGGGCATCTTTAATTACCTAACCCTAACTATGCGGGACTAGCCTGTAGCCTATCATAACCTGACATAAATTAAAAAACAAACACAAACAACTTCTTCCCCCCCCCCCTCTTATTTTCTATTTATTTCAAAATAAGGGAGGGATGGGGTTCTGTGCTTGATAAGGTACTTTGAGGGAAACTATCCAAAATTTGAAGAAGACAATCTTTATTGTACAGTGTGTTTTTTTTATGAGAACTTTTTTGAAAGCAATTTTACCCCACTTACAGTTATCAGAATTTAATGATTAATGGCTTATTTTCTTCGTTTTTTATAACCATTTACAGAACATCAAAAATATATTTCAGTTTTTATTTAAAAAGTGCAGAAAAATCTAAAATTCAAAACCTAGGTGTCAACATCTAAAAATGGGTTTAGCGCATTTTTCTCATGCTCGAATCTTCTACCCTTTGCAAGAATGGCTGCAAAACGCTTCAAAATTGATATACAGAGTTAAAAATTGATACAGATACTTTTGAGGACATGTACTAAAACATATCAAAGTTTGAAGGCCATATCTCAACCAAGGAGGGAGTACTGGCCCCTCAAAGTCGACTACTGAAAATCCATTTTTTTTTCTTGCAAAGGGTAGAAGATTTGAGCTTAATAAAAATGCGCTAAAACCATTTTTAGATGTTGACACCCAAGTTTTGAATTTTTTATTTTACTGTACTTTTAAATAAAAACTGAAATATTTTTTGATGTTCTATAAATGGTTATAAAAAACGAAGAAAATAAGCCGTTAATCATTAAATTCTGATAACTATAAGTGGGGTAAAATTGCTTTTAAAAAAGTTCTCATAAAAAAAAACACACTGTATAACGTCTCATGAAATTCCCTATCAATACTATATTTTCAAGGGTTTTGTCGACTTTATTACACTAACAAAGAGTGATATTTTGAACTTTTGGCTGTTTATGTCGACTACATGGCATCGACTAAAAGTGGTCACAGCTGACATATATTTTTTATACGCCCTATCAGTGTTGTGGACATTTACCACATAATGCGCGACTGCCATGCCTTCTATTGTATTTTTATTCTTAAATGAACTGTGTTGTTAATCTCGGAATAAATTGACCTTGTGTGAAGTGCATAATGTTAAAAAGTAAGCTTGACAATAAAATATATATTACAACATTTATTCCAAATTTAATTTAAGCTTTATAAAGCTTGAGAAATGGTTGCAAAAATTGTTTTCATTTGTATACTCAAACACTGTTTATACAACGTCTCTCTTCAATTTAATTTAAAAAGTATGAAACCCTAATAGCAATTTATCGCATTGTATTATATACAGCTTTTTGCATATTTAAAATGAAAAATTATAAGATTAAAACTAGATTAGTTAGACCCAGATACAAACAAAACTAGTTTTAATTTCATGATTTCATTAACATTTGTGGAAAATATTCTGTGATACGACACTATTTATGATTTTTCCGTATGGCTGAGAGCCGGTTCTAATCCAGTAATTTTATTGTTGTCTTATTGGCTATTGATTGGTTGAATATTATTCTCATAATTTATTAATTTATAATCTTAAATTTTCTACGAAGTATGGTGGTGTTATATGTATTTGATGTAAAGTGCACTCTTTACATTTTATGTTAACTTCAATGTCTCCACATTTGATTTAGAGTAGGGTTGATATACATTCAAGATTTCTTATAAATAGTTACAGCCAAAGCTACAAAAAAAACTTATTATATTTGATTAGAAGAATCACAACAACAAAAATAGCAGCATATCTCATGTATCAGTGAAAGTACTCTATTGAGCCTCTTTTAGACAATGTGAGTTATAGATAAGGATAACTTTATCAAGCTATACATTGCTGTTTTTGGCTATATGAACTTAATTATGTACATTTAAAGTCTGGTTGTAAAATAGTATTAATTTCTGAATTATTATGTTTTTTTCGTTATGAAAAAGCTTATTCTTGTTATGTTTAGATTATACTATATGCACGCGAACTTCACAGATGTAAAAACTGTTCGTAATTCTACAGAGAGAATGGAGTTCATTCTTCCAAATTTAGGTAATTTTTTATTTATAATACTCTGCCTATCTATCTTACTGTAACCTGCGTTAAGTTAAAAATGGTTCTTCTTGCTTCTATGTGCGACATTAATAGTAAGACTAGGGGGAATGCCTTGACCAAAGACAGGCGCAACTTATTACCATGCACAGTTAGGACTTCTCAGACAAAGGTCGTGCAATCAAAGGGTTGGTTGTCTTATGGATGTTACTTAACCTAATATCCTTGGGTATTTGAGTATCGCATCCCATTACACGCGGGTGATGCTCTGGATCTCTAGATGGTCACTTAAATCGAAGGAGAATCTCACCCTTACGAGGTAATGGTAATGGTAATCTATCTAACTCTATCTAACTCTATCTACTTTATCTATCTATCAATCTATCTAAACATGTATATATTCAATTCATGTATATATCAAACTAACTACATATCAATCTTTGAAATCTAGATCATTTTCATTTTTATCTAATCAGTCTTTTCTATCAATCTATCTATCTAAGTGTTTTATGATTTTCTATATATGTTCCTCTATAACTAATTATCTTATCTGCTATCTATTTTTATTTTATTTGTATATCAATTTATTAATCTGTTTAGTTACATTTTTTACAACTTGTAGTTACTTATCTATTTACCCATCTATCTATCTGATTATATATTTACTTGTACATAAAAATAATTACATATAAATTTTTCTGTCCATCCATCTATTTTTTTTTAGCTATCTCTCTTTACCTATTATCTTTATGTGATATTTTCTTTTCTACTATGAAAGTGTTAACTTTACATATTTCCGTATTATCAATGTTATCTTAGAATATTTAAATTTCTTTCTCTCCCATTGTCTCTTTCTCTATCTCACATTTAAATGTCTCATTTTTAACACATTTTATTTCCGATTTATCTATCTCTATCTATTTATGTTTGTCTTTCTTTTTGTTTAAATCTTTGTCTGTCTCTCTGTCTCTGTCTGTCTGTCTCTCTCTCTCTCTTTTTTTCTCTGTCTCTGTCTGTCTGTCTCTCTCTCTCTCTCTGTCTCTCTCTCTTTTTCTCTCTCTCTCTCTCTCTTTCTCTCTCTCTCTCTCTGTCTCTCTCTGTCTCTCTGTCTCTCTCTCTCTCTGTCTCTTTCTCTCTCTCTCTCTCTCTTTCTCTCTCTTTCTCTCTCTGTATCTTTCTCTCTCTCTCTGTCTCTCTCTCTCTTTCATGCTTTCCCTTTCTTTTCTCTTCTCTTTAAATATCTTTGAAGCTTTGTAAAGTGTCTCAAAAGACCAGCCGTGTGACGTCATAAAAATCAATCTCCAATTTAGAGGTGTTCTTTCCCACTTCTCCTCTCATCCCTAATTTTTATGACGTCACACGACTGATCTTTTGAGACACTTTGCATATCTTTTTTATCCCATTGTCTTTCTTCTTTTTCTCTTCAATTAACATCTAATTGTTCAACTTTTCACCTTTTTGTCTCCTTTTTTGACACATTACAATCTTTCCCGATTTTGTATTACTTTTGCGGAACATGATTCCAGTTACGTCATATTTTTCTTTCCCGAAAAAGGGAAGGGGGGAAGAAAAAAAGAGATGGGAGAAAAGGGGGTTTTCCCCATCTCTTTTGAAGAGATTTTCTTCCCCCCTTCCCTTTTTTGGGAAAGAAAAATATGACGTAACTGGAATCATGTTCCGCAAAATCGGGAAAGATTGTAATGTGTCTCCTTTTTTTCTATCTATCTTCCCTTCTTCAAAACTTTGACACCACTGTATGAATCTATCTGTGTATCGTCATATCTCCCCCCAAAACTCTTATTTTAACTTTTCAACCAACATTTAAAGATAAACATTTGTAATTGTCTTTTGTGGTGAACAGTAAATGGTTTAAATTTTTGTACTGTTTCATACACTTACACAAAAAATATAAAATTGTGATTACTTAAAAGTTAAAAATTTGTATTGATTTTCAAATGCTTTGCAATTCTTTGATTTGATATTCCAAAACAGGGCTCTAACCCCACTTAACATAAACTAATCAAAAATATATTTCTTTAAAAAAATATTCTTTAAGTTCCAATTTAAAAGACAGTCCCGATAAACCTTGATTTGATAAAAAATAAATAATAAAATAAAAATGTACTGAACAAAAAGTTAACCATTACCCCAGCCATGTTGATGCTGTCATGGTATTTAGGGCAAGGCAGAACTTTGTGTTAGTACACTGTACATGTACAAATAAAATTTACCAACACAGCACAATATTTCAACTTACTTTGCCCGAGGCGTACAGGGATAGGTAAATGGATAGTAAATTAAATCTGTCCTCCAATCAAATTTTTTTTTCTATCTTCCTGTCGTGATTCTAATACCTTATTAATACCCGATTTATGAATGGAAAGGTTGATAGTAAAGTAAAGCCAGACCGTTAATACCACGACCTTCGCCTGGAAGTCTTAACACTTTATGGTAATATGTTGTGCCTGTTTATTGGTTATACATTTCTCCTTCTCTTACTATTAAGTTTCGAATCTGATATTTAGCTGTAGTAGTACAATAATTTAATTCTTAAGTTATGAGGTGAAATTTATCAGCCGTTGACATATCCTTGTATCCCATTTTTACACTTTTATCATCAAAACTTTTACTGTCCCCTGTTCTAGAATTAGATGAAAACTATAAAAAGGAAAGTTTGGAATGATTTACTTTTTTTGATAGCAGGGTAAAAAATATGTTAAAACATGGATTTAGCTTAAATATTATAATTATACATACCTATTTTGAGATAATATATTATAAATCTTTGGGAAAAATTTTATTGTGTATCTCAAACGTTTTGTTTAAGTCAAAGTAACACAAATTATAAATTATCTTATACATTCATTAAAATACAATAAATTCTTTTTATATAGGTAATTATCTGAACTTTAAAAACCATGAATGTTGTTGGCTTGTCCATAAAGATCTCAATATTTACTGGGCCATTGAGTTATTCTTTACAGGAAAATTTAATGTCTATTATGTGATACCTAACCCCCCCCTCCCTCTTTCACCAAAAAAAATGAAACCAAAATGTAACCAGGTAAACACGGTTTCTTATTTCTTGAAAAAAAAATACTTTTGAATAATTGTTCTTGTTTAAAACACAAATTTACTTTTTTCAGAAGTGTACACAGTTTACAAGATTTGGGTGAAGGCATTTACTTGGAGAAATGAAGGTAATTTTAAAAACATTTATCTGTCATATTTATTATATTTATGGAACAATTACAAATAATGTTGCTTGCTGCCTGTCCTACTACTAGGTAATATTTTCAGGAGTACAGGGATAGATACATACGTTCTAAGTTTTTGTAGCTAGGTTATTTTGTACAGGGTGCCCCACAAGAAAGTCCTTATATCTACCAGTATTTGTTATCTTGTATATTGTTTTATGTTCGTTTTGCAGATTTTTCATTGTTACCACATGAAATTGTCAGTAGTAAGCTGCCATTTTATTATTTTACTAAGTTTGCTTAAATATAAAAAAAAATTAAAAAAGAATTTGTAAATATATATTATTTCTGATTTTTAAAGAATACACACCCAACGTAGGGAAATATTAGGGCAAATCTTTCCCTTATTGTAATTAAAGAAACACTTATTGTAGTTAGGCAAAGAACACAGTAATAGTGTCTGACTGATTATGACGTAACAAAAAAAATTAGCCAATGAGAGGCCACTATAAATTTTACCATTGGTCAATAACGGCCTCTCATTGGCTAATTATTTTTGTTACGTCATAATCAGTCAGACACTATTACTGTGTTCTTAGGTAAAGATTAATTAACTTTATTTTAATGATAGTGTCTGTTTTAAAGAAATTGTAATATATTTTCTCGTATTCATTCGAATACGGTGGATAGGAACCGGTTCTCATCCATACGAAAAAACCATGTCTAGCATCGTATTATATCCAGCTTTCTACGAATATAAAAATGTACAATCATAAGATTAAAACTAGTTTTTTTAGCCGATTTATCTATTACTAGCAGTAGAGATACTTTATAGCTTAATGATACCTAAATTCCTGATGACATAAGTATGCCTATTAAACTGCAAGGACAATATTGCACCTATTACTAAGATTGCAGCTATTCTATAATTCATCCAAGTTCTTAGGTTTAAATTTGTCTCTGTATATATTTTACCTTATTCCTTGCTAGTAGTTTAAGTTCTCTGTAAGCAATAGCTTTGACTTTGTCTATATTTTACCCTGCATTGAACAATAGTGCACCTATTGCTAGAAGTAAAATTACTCTATAATTAACATCTTTATCTCTAATATTGTCTACATCCATATCTTACCCTGAATTGAACTAAATTTTACCTATTACTAGCAGTAAAACTACTCTATAATTAACATCTTTATCTCTAATTTTGTCTACATCCATATTTTACCCTGAATTAAACAATATTGCACCTATTGCTAGCAGTAAAACTACTCTATAATTAACATCTTTATCTCTAATATTGTCTACATCCATATTTCACCCTGAACTGAATAATATTGCACCTATTGCTAGAAGTAAAATTACTCTATAATTAACATCTTTATCTCTAATATTGTCTACATCCATATTTTACCCTGAATTAAACAATATTGCACCTATTGCTAGCAGTAAAATTACTCTATAATTAATATCTTTATCTCTAATATTGTCTGTCTCCATATTTCACCCTGAATTAAACAATATTGCACCTATTGCTAGCAGTAAAATTACTCTATAATTAACATCTTTATCTCTAATATTGTCTACATCCATATTTTACCCTGAATTAAACAAAATTGCACCTATTGCTAGCAGTAAAATTACTCTATAATTAATATCTTTATCTCTAATATTGTCTGTCTCCATATTTCACCCTGAATTAAACAATATTGCACCTATTGCTAGCAGTAAAATTACTCTATAATTAACATCTTTATCTCTAATATTGTCTACATCCATATTTTACCCTGAATTAAACAATATTGCACCTATTGCTAGCAGTAAAATTACTCTATAATTAATATCTTTATCTCTAATATTGTCTGTCTCCATATTTCACCCTGAATTAAACAATATTGCACCTATTGCTAGCAGTAAAATTACTCTATAATTAACATCTTTATCTCTAATATTGTCTACATCCATATTTCACCCTGAACTGAATAATATTGCACCTATTGCTAGAAGTAAAATTACTCTATGATTAATACCTTTATTCCTGATATTGTCTCTGTCTATATTTTACCCTGCATTGTAATAAATTTCACCTATTACTAGCTGTAATATTTCCTCTATGATTATTGTCTTTATACCTCATATGTCTATATTTTACCCTGCATTGAACTAAATTTCACCTATTGCTAGCAGTGTAGTTATTCTATGTTTCTAAATTATAAATAAGCTAGGTATAAAATTGTCCATATTTTACGCTGTATTAAACAATATTGTACCTGCTGCTGGTAGTTTAGATAATCAATAATTAATAGCTTTAAACCATCCCGGGATTGTTTAATGAACTCCTTAAAAATAGATCTTAATGTGCTAATTCTCAATAAAACATTTCTTAGTCGCTCATAGATTTTTTAAACATTTTAACTATATCCCACTTAGAATATGAATACTCGTGTATTAAACAATATTATTTGATTTGATTTAAGGAAAAAGAGTTTAAATTTTCTAAAATAAAAATATAATTCTAATCTAATTAATCTATCAAAAACGCCTCATCATTGTTTAATTTTCCCTATCCTTATTATAATGAGCAAAATCCATTATTTTAATATAGAAGTAAAATATAATTCTCCTATTCAGTACAATGTTTTTGGTTTAGGTCTTTTTAGGTTAGGTTTGTTAAAATTTATACAAAAGATTAGTAAGTCCCTTGATATGGGGTAATTTCTCCAATTTTATTTATTGCTTGGATATACTGTAAAAGTTTTCTTTTAAAAATGACTTATAGTCAAGAAAGTTTTGAGGATAATAATTAGAACAAAATGTTAGCAATTATATTATTAGCATTTAAATTTAATTTTGTGAGGGAATTCAGAAATCAGAAACCGTCATCAGTTTTAGTCTTTTAAGGCTTTTCAATCAGGGGTTATTAGCTTCCCACTTACAAAATTTGGGATGATGAGGTATAATCATATAATGTTGATAATGGGTTTTGAAAGGATTAGTGGATGAGTGGTGTTTGTTTTTCTACCCATACACACTTTTTTTGCTAACAATCAGGATTATAGGAATAATAGTCCAGTATGGATTCAAAACCGATCAATATCCAGTGGATTAGAACCAGTTTTAAATCCATATAGAAAAATTATGTATAGCATCGATTTACAGACATTTTTCCATGAATATTAAAATAAACAGGGATAAATTAATACTAGTTAGACCGAGTATTCGGCCCCATGGGCCTAACAAAATTGGTTGTAATCTTTAATTTTAATAACCACGGAAAGCTGTCTATAATTCGATGCGATAATAAATATTCTAGCCCAAACTTTTCTTGAAACTTGATTATTATTTCAAATTAGTGCATGATAATGAGTTGAATCTGTTAATTGGCTAAGGAATTTCCCTTAAGGAAATATAGCTGCAGTAGTTATCATTCATAGATATATCTTTAGTATGATCAAGACTCTAGCCCGGCACATTTCCGCAAACTTTTGTTCAAAATGATTTTATTTATCTTTACTTACATATCACTCTTACGATGCTGTGAGAATTGGTGCAAAAAATATGACGTAACAAAAAAAATTAGCCAATGAGAGGCCGTTATTGACCAATGGCGGCCACTACCATTGCCGCCATTGGTCAATAACGGCCTCTCATTGGCTAATTTTTTTTGTTACGTCATATTTTTTGCACCAATTCTCACAGCATCCACTCTTACTCCTGAAAAATACATTATATATATGCATATACTTTGTTTTTTGCTAACTTATTTATGGGAAAAGATAGCTAATATTTGTCAATGAATGATGGATTATAATTCTGAGAGTGAATGAATTCAGAGAGAGAGGGGGGGGGGTACAATGGGCTGTTTAATACACTAGTTTCCAAAGTTTTATGATAACGTTTTCTCATTCGTTGGCCTGAAAACTTTGAGGACTTCAGTGAATTTTGATTGGTTGATTTATTAAGTTGAATGTTCAAACGTTTCAACGCCTGATTTAAATCTAAAGAAAGGGTAACTTTGTGTATCATCATTGGGGGATGTACATCAATTTATCGGCCATTGTCTTTTCCCCTTAGATCCCTTGAATGAAAAGAAGGAAGATAAAATTCATTAAAACAAAACACTTTTAGCAATTTAAATATCAATGAAAATAAAATTGGTAATAATAGTCATGAAATTGCTTAAATATCTATTGCTTAGATATGACTTCATGATTTTATTTAATTTTATTCAATTAGAGATATGCTGTGCATAAAAATTGTGTCATATCAACCTAAGAATCACAAATGCAGGATGTCTAAAATATCATTGGATCTATAAAGGTTTGGGGTATCAAAATCTTTGATTTTGTATTCATTGAACTCTGAAATAAAGAAATAAATGAATAAATGTATCTATGTACATATTGTATTTAGTGTGAAAATAAATAAAATAATATATTTACGAATTCAACGAATGTAAAATTTTTAACCAGAATTGTCTAAATAATTCTTTAGTAGAAATTAATCTATTTGGAAGAGGAAAAATCACTTTTTTGGAGCTTAAAACATTATCGCATCGTATTATAAAAAGCTTTCCTTGGATAATAACATTAAAAATTATATGATTGAAACCAGTTTTGTTAGAACCGAGGAATTATAAATGATATGCATGATTTTTCCGTATGGCTGTGAACCGGTTCTAATCAAGTTGTTTTTACCTTTCCCTACATGGATTTAAAGGGAGGCTGTAGTTTCCTGAATGGATAGATCATGCAACTTATTAAAAAAATTTAAGGGGTGGGGTACGTGGGAAAATGGTAGGTTTTGCCCATTATTTTATATCTCTCCCATAGTATGAATGTTAATTTTTCCAATAAACACTATTATATTATCATAATATAGAGATAGCTTTGGGGTATTGACTTGGATTTACTTTGTACCTTGCTTTTGCCTTTTACAATTATATTTATTATTTTTTATTACTATTATTTTGTTCTTTTATTATTAGGCAAGACGTTTAGACACTCAACTTAATGTATCAACCTATCAAAATTATTAAAAGTCCCCAAAGTTGTTATGCCGACAAATAAGAAAACGTAATTAAAACTTTGGGGATTAGTTTAATGAACAGCCCATTGTACCTTTCCTTCCCGAAAGAACTATTGAACATTTTAGAGTAGCTCAATCGAAAACGGAATTATATCAATAATACAAAGTAGTACGATGTCTGTCTGTCTGTCTGTCCGTCCGTCCGTCCGTCTGAAGCTTAAGATCTTGGTAACCACTGAACCGATCGGATTCTACTCTTGAGGGTATATACCTATTGGTTCTGTGGTAGTTTTAAGCTATTTTCTTAGGGGGTGGGACACCCTTAACCCCTTAAAAATAAAAAAAATTACCCCCCCCCCCGATTTTTTTTTTTTTTTTTGATGAAGTATAATTAGGTATATAGTTTGAAGAAGATAAAGATCCTAATTTTTTTTTTTTGATGATGTAAAATTATAATATGATGAAGATGAAGATCCATCACATGTACTACATTTATTTTTTAATTACCTCTTGGGGCAAAGCCCCTAGAGGCTAGGGGAGAAGCCGCTAGTATTACATATTTTACTAATTCTATTTTTTACATAAGTCAAAAATTACTTCAGATTTCTAAAAAATCGTTACTTACTCAACCTATCCATTCAAAAACTTTTTTCATTCTTTTATAAAGATGTCAAAACATCCATTATGATCACTAGATCTTTTCATGAAAATACCCTTTTTCGAATTTCAATCTTCTGCTAACCTAAAAAGTTACTTTAGGGGCCTAGAAATATATGTACAAAATTTCAGCTCTCTATCTCTACTGGCGACCTTGCGCCAGGCATGTAAAATATCAACAGATAACGGTAGCACGGCGGTTTTAACAATATCTCAGTAATGTGCAGGTTTTCAGCTCTTCTGCATATTTCAATTTAAACACATAAGGCCAAAGATATTATATCCAAAAAATCTTTTGTCAAAGTCTACTCTAGACCTAGCGCCAGTCAGTTTTCTAAAATCATGCATTTTATACCTGTGAAAAATGAAATCGCCAGCGCTAGGTGTAAAGTAGACTTTGACAAAAGATTTTTGGGATATCATATCTTAGGCCTTATGTGTTTAAGTTGAAATATGCAGAACACCTAAATTCGCCTTCAAAGCCATTCTCTAAGCATTTAAATTTTTTTTGTTGAAATAACGGGATTTCAAAACTGCCTTTTGAAAAGGCCTAAAAAATATCTTTTTTTGTCCCTTTTTTCACTGTAAATAGTTACAACTTATTAAGATATTATTCTCAGTTAAAAAAAAATTGGCGCTTCCAGCACCAAAACCGGCAAAAACAGGCAGTTAAACTTCTGAACCCCTACTTAACCCCATGACAGACCCCCCCTCTATCTCGGCTCCTGTTACAGATAGAGATGTAAAACTTTTTTCTGGTTGTTCATGTGTATTTTTAGAGAATTACTTTTTCTAGTCATAGCGGTCAGACCGCTCCTTATCCGCTTTTTAGCGGCCAGCCGCTAAATATTAAAACAGCTGTAGAGCGGCCAATTTTAAAGCTAAGAAAACCAAATTTTATGACAAACTATTATTTTTTATAATAAAAAAATACCTTTTCTGACCATCGCCGAAAAACGACAAATAATGGAAACCGCCAATTTTGGAGGTAAAACGGCGGTTGGCGGCGCTAAATAATATTTTTATCTGTTTATAGTTACAACTTATTAAGATATTATTCTCAGTTAAAAAAAATTGGCGCTTCCAGCACCCAAACCGGCAAAAACTGGCAGTTAAACTTCTGTATCCCTACTTAACCCCATAACAGACTCCCCTCTATCTCGGCTCCTGTTACAGATAGAGACGTAACACTTTTTTCTGTTGGTTCAGGTGTATTTTTAGAGAAAATTACTTTTTCTAGTCATAGTGGTCAGACTGCTCCTTATTCGCTTTTTAGCAGCCAGCCGCTAAATATTAAAAAAGCTGTAGAGCGGCCAATTTTAAAGCTAAGAAAACCAAATTTTATGACAAGCAATTATTTTTCATAACAAAAAAAATGCTTTTTCTGACCATCGCCAAAAAACGACAAATAACAGAAATAATTAATATTTTTATCTGTTTATGATCACAATAAAAGACTACATACAAAAATTGGCGATGGTCAGAAAAAGCATTTTTTTTTGTTAAGAAAAATAATTGCTCGTCATAAAATTTGGTTTTCCTAGCTTTAAAATTGGCCGCTCTACAGCTTTTTTAACATTTAGCGGCTGGCTGCTAAAAAGCGGATAAGGATAAGTCATAGTGGTCAGACTGCTCCTTATCCGCTTTTTAGCAGCCAGCTGCTAAATATTAAAAAAGCTGTAGAGCGGCCAATTTTAAAGCTAGGAAAACCAAATTTTATGACGAGCAATTATTTTTCATAACAAAAAAAATGCTTTTTCTGACCATCGCCAAAAAACGACAAATAACAGAAACAATTAATATTTCTATCTGTTTATGATCACAATAAAAGACTACATACAAAAATTGGCGATGGTCAGAAAAAGCATTTTTTTTTGTTATGAAAAATAATTGCTTGTCATAAAATTTGGTTTTCCTAGCTTTAAAATTGGCCGCTCTACAGCTTTTTTAATATTTAGCGGCTGGCTGCTAAAAAGCGGATAAGGAGCAGTCTGACCGCTATGACTAGAAAAAGTATATTTCTCTAAAAATACACATGAACCAACAGAAAAAAGTTTTACGTCTCTATCTGTAACAGGAGCCGAGATAGAGGGGGGTCTGTTATGGGGTTAAGTAGGGATACAGAAGTTTAACTGCCTGTTTTTGCCGGTTTAGGTGCTGGAAGTGCCAATTCTTTTTTAACTGAGAATAATATCTTAATAAGTTGTAACTATAAACAGATAAAAATATTATTTAGCGCCGCCAACCACCGTTTTACTGCCAAAATTGGCGGTTTCCGTTATTTGTCAATTTTCGGCAATGGTCAGAAAAGGTATTTTTTTATCATAAAAAATAATAGTTTGTCATAAAATTTGGTTTTCTTAGCTTTAAAATTGGCCGCTCTACAGCTGTTTTAATATTTAGCGGCTGGCCGCTAAAAAGCGAATAAGGAGCGGTCTGACCACTATGACTAAAAAAAGTAATTCTCTAAAAATACACATGAACAACCAGAAAAAAGTTTTACGTCTCTATCTGTAACAGGAGCCGAGATAGAGGGGGGGTCTGTCAGGGGGTTAAGTAGGGGTTCAGAAGTTTAACTGCCTGTTTTTGCCAGTTTGGGTGCTGGAAGCGCCAATTTTTTTTACCTGAGAATAATATCTTAATAAGTTGTAACTTTATACAGTGAAAAAAGGGACAAAAAAAGATATTTTTTAGGCCTTTTCAAAAGGCAGTTTTGAAATCCCGTTATTTCAAAAAAAAAATTAAAATGCTTAGAAAATGGCTTGGAAGGTGAATTTAGGTGTTCTGCATATTTCAACTTAAACACATAAGGCCTAAGATATGATATCCCAAAAATCTTTTGTCAAAGTCTACTCTACACCTAGCGCTGGCGATTTCATTTTTCACAGGTATAAAATGCATGATTTTAGAAAACTGACTGGCGCTAGGTCTAGAGTAGACTTTGACAAAAGATTTTTTGGATATAATATCTTTGGCCTTATGTGTTTAAATTGAAATATGCAGAAGAGCTGAAAACCTGCACATTACTGAGATATTGTTAAAACCGCCGTGCTACCGTTATCTGTTGATATTTTACATGCCTGGCGCTAGGTCGCCAGTAGAGATAGAGAGCTGAAATTTTGTACATATATTTCTAGGCCCCTAAAGTAACTTTTTAGGTTAGCAGAAGATTGAAATTCGAAAAAGGGTATTTTCATGAAAAGATCTAAGATCACATTAACGTACCTTTGCTATAATAAAAAGTAAAGAAATAGTCACAGAGTGTAATGAATGAATCAAAAAGAAGATTCAATAATAGTTATTTATCGCATCGTATTATGGACAGCTTTCCGTGGATATCATAAAGAAAAAAAATATTATTAAAACCAGTTTTGTTAGCCCCAAAGGCCCAAGTCCCATGCTAAATGCCCCCCCCCCCCTGGAGGTCTCTAGGGACTTAAAGTAATAAAGGCTAAAATCACCCCCAAACTATTTTATTTCAGTTTTTTAAAAAAGATTTAATGTGGGGGAATTTTTTTTGAGAGGGGAGTGGTAACCTCCCTCAAAATAGCTATAGAACTCCGCAGGGCCTATTAGAAGCTTTACTGTAAAGGAGAACCATATCAATTCAGCGGTTACCTAGATACTTCGCTACAGACAAAAAAAGCTTACTACTTTATATAATAGGATGTAAGATATTCACAATCTGGCTATGGTAGCACCTGATTAAGTGGGGAAGTTTTAGATTCATATTAATAAATAAAATATCTTCTTGCCTTTCCTTACTAAGGAACATAAATTTCAGCACAGTGCACGTCATTCACAACATTGTAACAATATATATGGATCTTTTAGTTGGGGACCTCATACCTTTTTCAACAAAATTTACATTTGCTAAAATTTTAGTTAAGTATCTTCTCTACATATCAACCTATATCGGCTTGTTTCATGGTTCATAAATCCAGAAAAAGATGAAATAGCATTAGTTAAAGTTAAACTGCACGGATTTAATTAAAGCAAAATTTTTTACCTTGATTCTCATTATAAATTTACTAGAGTGAAAATTATGTCTTTTTATTCATAGCATTTGTTTAAAATATATTTCGGTGAGCATAGCATCCTCTTCAGTCTATTGCAGTTTAGCTATATCATTTCTCATTTTGATTCTTTCTCATACCAACTGCTCACAAAGGCTAAATTATTGTTGTATAATTTTTGTTAATTTTTATAGAAAAAAATTTTACATATAGCTTCGAAACCGAAAATAACGGTTCGCAGTCGCAGCTAAAAATCATTTATAGCATCGTATTACAGACAATTTTCCCCTCGAGGCTAACAAAACTGGTTTTAATCTTATAATTCTTTGTTTTAATATCCGCGGAAAGTAGTCTCTTATTCGTTGCGATAACTAAATGATTAAAGATATCATATACAAAACTAAGCAAAACCCATAACTCCAAGAATATAACAGTTTTATATCAAATAGTTTTTCCGATAAATTTCACTTTTAATCTTTTCTTATAGCTTTTATGCCTACACGTTGCTGCTTGTCTGCACAATTTAATTCAATATTCAAACTTAGTTTCTCGTATTCATTTGAATCCGGTGGATAGGAACCGGTTCTCATGAATACGAAAAAACTATGTCTAGCATCGTATTATATCCAGTTTTCTACGAATATAGAAATGTACAATCATAAGATTAAAACTAGTTTTTTTAGTTGGTGCCTTCGGCACCACGGGGCTAAAAAAACTAGTTTTAATCTTATAATTGTACATTCTATATCCGCGGAAAGCCGTTTATAATACGATACGAGAAATAACTATTCTTTGGTTTAGTTGGTTTAAATTGCTGGATTAAATCTCTATGTTTTATCATTTGAATGACAAATATTAATTTATAGCATCATATTATAGACAGTTATCCGCGTATATTAAAATGAAAGATAATAAGATTAAACCAGCTTTGTTAAATAATTTTATTATCTTTACTTTATTATTTGTACAATTGTCTGCAAGTAAGATGTTATACATGATTTTTCAGTATAACCGGTTTAATTCTGCGAAGCAATGTTGGAAAAGATCTTACCAAAATTTTTTAAAAATGTATTTGAAAAGTAGAAAAAAAGACTTAAATATCCCCTTATGAAGAAAAAAATATAAAAAAAAAATGACTGGTCTGTAATATTCATATTTGAATTTTGACAAAATCTAGACAATTTTTCTATAACAATAGTTTGAATGGGAAGAAAAATATAAAATAGTAAAAACTTAGTTTTTAAAAAGTTTCCTCCAGAGAGAAGAGAAGACAGGATGATTTTCAGAGAGAGGGAGGAATAACATTCAAAAGTAATTTTTGAATAAATAAAGTATATTCTGTATTATTTATAATTATAAAATTTTTTTATGCTATGTCCGTAAAATATATTTAACGGATATAATAGTTTCTACATTTTGTAAAAATAAAGTTAATGATGTACACCCCTTCTGTAGATGAAAATTATTGGTAAAAATATTTAGACACTGCTAGTTTACACAATCCAATCATTATTGATAAAAACCTCTAAAGTTTGTAATCCAACAAATGAGAAAACGTGTTTACAAAACGTTGGAGACCAGTATAATTTACAGTCCAATGTACCCTCCCTTCCTGGTAGAAAATTTGAATCTTTCCAATATTTCCAAAACAAAGGTAATTCTTGTGATTGAAAAGTTCCATGATCTTTTTAACTGATAAGTCGCATTTTTTTTTGCTTTGTTTATTAATGGGTAATATGTTCTCTTTTTTTTCTTGATGTTTGTCTCTCCCTGAAGACATCTGAGTCTGACTTTGTCCTGGACAATAGGACTTTAGGCTGGTACAATTCACTATTTTTTTATTTTTTCATTTTAATGATATAATTTTTTACGTCTTTCTCCCTATCTATAATACAAAGTAGAACGATGTCTGTCTGTCCGTCTGTCCGTCTGAAGCTTAAGATCTCAGTAACCACTGAACCGATTGGGCTCTGGGAATATACCTACTGGTCCTGTGATGGTTTTAAGCTATTTTCTTGGGGGGTGGGACACCCCAAACCCCCCCAAAAAATGAAAAATACCCCCCCCCCAAAAAAAAATGTTTTTTACTTTTTCTGTTTAAATCTAAAATACGAAAAATTAGGTTGATCAAACCTCTTGGGGCAAAGCCCCTAGAGGCTAGGGGCGAAGCCGCTAGTGGGAAGAATAAATAGAAGAACAAATATAAAAGTATCGGGATGTCTTTATTTTGTCAGTGTGTCTGCCTGTCTCAAGTTTAAAATATCACTCACCGCTGGACAGAAATTGTTAAGTTTACAGTAGAGTTTCTTTTAGGTCCAGGGGTGGTTTATAAATATGTTGAGGGAGGGTACCTCCACTGTCCCATGATATATCGCCCCTAGAAAAAATAACCCACCCCTCCCAAAAAAAGAGAAATAAATTGAAATTGATCTAGGGGCGTAGCCCCCTTTTTTATATAAACTAGTTGAAATATAAGTTACTAGCGGCTGCGCCCCTAGCCTCTAGGGGCTTTGCCCCAAGAGGTAATTTTAAAAAATAAGTATTTCTGGTGCTGCCATTTATTTTTTTTGTTTTTAGGGGGGTTTTGGGTGTCCTAACCCCCAAGAAAAAAGCCTAAAACCACCAAAGGAACAGTAGGTATATTCCCTGAAGAGTAGAATCCAATCGGTTTAGTGGTTACTGAGATCTTAAGGGACAGACAGATGGACAGACAGACGGACAGAAAGACATCATTCTACTTTGTATTATAGATGATAGAAAGTCTTTTTTGGGTACAGACTAATATGAATATAATCATTATGCAGTTTTCCAAATGGAGAAATAATAATCTTTTCCTTTTTGCATTTGTAGTCTTTCAGTCTTTTCTAGTATTTTTTTGGGGTAGCATAACTTTTCTATAAGCTGGTCTTTCCTGTATGTTGCTATTTAAATATCGAAATAAAGGTATACTCCATGATTTAAAAGTAAATAAATGATAGAATAATGTTCAGGGTATAAGGGAAAAAGTACAAAGATAGGCTAATCTTTATAAAGATAAGCTTACCTATAATAGATTAGTAACCCTATTTTAAAATAGATATAAATGTCGCTCTCTAGGAACATAATTATCCTTCTCTTTTTCTTTATTTTTATTTTTTGGTCCATTTGAGCTGCACTATAAGTGTTTACAATTTATGTTGAACATGAATATTATCCTTTTTTTAAATTTTTATACATGCAAACATTGAATAGTAATGATATATGTACCCAGATTTTTAGGCTTTTTGTGTGTGCTTTGAAACTACGTAGAGGCATTTGAGCTCAGAAATCTAAAGGGGTAAGGCAATAGTCGATTGACTGACGTAATCCACATTGGTAATACACAAAATTATTAACCTTCTGTATATTGTATTTAGTGGTTGAAACGTTTGGATACCCAACTTAATAAACAAACCAATCAAAATTAAATAGAAGTCCCAAAGGTTGTTAAGCCAAAGAATAAGAAAGTGTTATTTTAAAACTTTGAGGACTAGCGTAATTTTAGCTACTTTTATTTGGATTTGTAAAAAATCTTTGTGTAAATATTAATATCAATGTTTTAGGTGAATCAAGTGAGCAGATAGCAGTACGTACAGACCTGGTAGGCCCTGGAATTCCAGTTGTCCAGAATTTAACCTGTCTCAACAACAATTCCATATTCCTGGAGTGGACGAGCACCGAAGATTTTGTTGTGGAAAAATATTCAGTCTATTTCAAGGTATTTTCTTTTTGAAACTCAAAGGTTGTTTTACAAAGCTCAAACTTTATAAGATTTTCAACTATTAAAATATTTTATTTACTATAGGTTTAACAGGCTGGGAGATCTTAAGTAACACAAGAACAATTCTAAATATTATACTTTCAAATAACCAGATTATTATTTTGTTGAACAAACGCTATTTTGGTAGCTGTGTTTAGTACCCTAGGAAAATGGGGATAGATGTCACAGCTTTTGGCCTACCTATTCTATTTGCATAATAGTAGAGGGAAAGAGAAAGGGAATTTGTAAAGAAACTCACTAAAAAAGAGATTGGGTATATGGTATTTCCTGACGTCAATAGAATAGGTAGGCCAAAAACAGTGACATCTACACCATTTTGCTAGGGCACTATAGACAGCACCTATTCTGCCCAAAAATAAGGAAGTCTAACAAAATCGATTATGTTAAAACAAAAAATTGAGAGAAAAAGTAGAAAAGTAGAAAGAGAGAGAGAGAGAAAAGAGATATTGAGAAAAAGAAATATAACTGATGACGAACAGACAGACATACTGGTTTACTTATTAAGTATCATCGTCGCAGCTAAAGACTCTTTTATCTTATAAAATCTTGAGAGGTTTTGTGATTTATTTTATTGAAAGGTACATTTTTTACATTTTACAAAGTGCAATTATAATAGTTTCTTTTCATATATTTTAGCATAATTAACTATAAAAGAAACATTTTTAATCAGCAGATTATAAAACATAATTCTTACTTTTATACGTCTAATTAGGTGAATTTATATAGAAAGGGTAAATTCTTTTTCTCATTCTTTACCAGTTACATAATTATCTAATTAAAAGATTTATAAAATTTATTTTGAATGAAATTCTACAAAAACAGAAATTTTAGAAAATTTCTAGTTATTACAAGAAATGTTAATATTATCAAATTTTCAAAATACTTTGATAAAATTAAGATTTGCTTAATAATATATAAAGTTTTCCAGTATGGCTCCGAATCCAGTTAATTTCCGCTGGATTTAAAATGTTTCTCAAAATTCATGAATCGTATCGTATTATAGAGAATTTTGGACAAAAAAGAAATAAAAATTGTAATTTTCAATTTTATGTAGTTAAAATCGTTTTCATGTATTTATGAAGTAGTCTATTTGTAACTGTTTATAAGTGAACTATTGAAAAATTTGAGATCAAACTTTAAATAATTTATTATCGATTATAATATCCACTGGATTAGAACCAGATCTCAGCTGTACTGAAAAATTCCTGTAAAACATTGTATAACAGACAATTTAACACGAATATTAAAAAAAATTATACAAGAAATTAATATCAGTTTTGTTAGCACGGGCCTTCAGTCTGTGGGGTCTAACAAAACTGGTTTAATCTTAAATTTTTTTCTTTTAATATCAACTGAAAGCTGTCTATAATACGATGTGAAAAACAGCAAATCTTATATTTTACAGTGGGTGAAAAATGAAATTTAATGTTTAACAGTTAGGGAGTTGAATCCATTTTTATAGAAGCAGAAATATAATCTATGATTATGGTTTGGACCCTCTAAAACTGTAATCTACCTTTCTACTTTCCCCTCTCTTGGTGAAGATATCTTCAACGCCGATACGATTTTTGAAATGTAAGATTCTACTTTCCCTTCTCTTGGTGAAGATATCTTCAACGCCGATATAATTTTTGAAATGTAAGATTCCACTTTCCCCTCTCTTGGTGAAGATATCTTCACCAAGAGAGGGGAAAGTGGAAGGGTAGATTACAGTTTTAGAGGGTCTAAACCATAATCATAGATTATATTTCTGCTTCTATAAAAATGGATTCAACTCCCTAACTGTTTAAGTTGAGGTAACCAGTTGTTATTGTTTAGGAGGACAAAGAGACAATGTACGATGAAGTTTCCGTGGTAAATGGAACCAACAAACATTACAAGGTTGGTCAACACATTTCAGGAATACAGGCAACGCAAAATTTGGGGAAAAAACACTGGGAAAAAAGGAACTTATATACTCTGTTTTCACGGTTACGTTTTATTGCTATAAATCTCTTAATATCAACTTGCATTATTTGTATTATTCTAAATTTACTACTTTCATGTAACTCCCTCCCAATAATGAAATTCAAAATTTTATGTTGTACTTATCTACTATAGATAGACATCTTTTATTTACAATGATACTAACTTTATGGTTTTACATCTTAGAGCTAAGGTTTATCAAAGTTTTAACTGTATTTTATATTTTAAAATATTCATTTCATTTATTATAAGTTCCTTTATTCCTGAAATACATTAAAATATATACTCATCATCACTTACACTCTAGAGTAGGATATTCCAAAATAAAACTCTTTTGTCATAGTAAATTTATTTTAAGTAGGCATACAGGGATACACAATGGAATATAAAATGATTCGAAATTCTACCGTATTAAGCTGGATAATTTTCTTGGAAACATTTATTAAACTGCTATATGTTTCTTAAATCTAGCAATGTCTTTTTAAAATCATTTTCTAAATAGATTCACATATTTTAAGTTTATAAGTTCATATAAGTTTCTAACAATCATTTTCAAAAATTCATAATTTTTTTAATTATATAACACATAATAACTGCTTTATAGGTTACAGAAATCAAATAATCATTGTATAATGGTTTAACCTCGAAATTATCTTGTTTATAAATTTAATTTAATTTTGATAAACCCTAATCAAACAAGAAAACAAACAACCATATTATATCAATATACAAATATATATATTTGTTTACTCTAAACTGTTTTACTTTTAGTCAACACTTTAGCTTTTAAGTTGTTTATTGCGGGAAAAATTATAAAAAGCTCCATTTGGATAAAGTAGAATAGACAACAATAAATCAAAGTTTTTATTCCCACCTACCCAAATCTCCTAACCTTCTCCTGTCAGATAGTTGGGAGGATGAAAAATTACATCTTTGTTGATGATATAATCCTTCTCTGTTTTTCTTCATGTCGTTCGCATAATGTTTCAACTATAAAAAGCTTTTCAGCTTTTCTTGGGTAAATTATATCGTGTAAAAATTAATTTCACCAATAGAAATCCTCCTAAAAAAATACAAACCCCCACTTTAAAAAAAACTAAAATTGGAAGTGCAAAGAGTCAACTACCCCCTTAAAGAAGCATAGCTGCTAGTTGTACACAATGATTTGAATGGTGATGAGAAATATATAAAGTATTCTCCTAGTTAAAAGTCCATATTTATTGATTGGGGTATTCATAACCACCTTTTTTGTAATGAATTAATATTCAAAACTTAAGATAAAAAATAAATCATTGACCCCAAGGCCGATATTTATCATAAAGACATGAAATATTTACATATAAAAACTGATACTATTTGAATTTTATGTTTTTTCCTCTCCATTTTATCCCCGCAAGAGTGGATAGAAAATCCGCCAAAATATTAACTCTCCGGGATATCTGTGAATAAAATATATTCATCCTCTCAACTAAAAAAGTCCACATCTGATGCATAGACTGACTAGTTGGTCTGAATATAAATGAAAATGCCTGTTCAATGAGAGTTATTGATTCGGGTAGACTTTTAAATATAGTATCCAAAAGACGATTGGATTCAAAAGTAAAAAGGTTTTACCAAAATTTTCATCAGTCACTTTAAATTTATATATTCTCCTTCCAGAGGTGGATTCTTTAAAAAAATTGCCCCACTTATCGCTTAGTGGGGCAAAATTGTTTTCGTGAAAAATCCACTAAAATCACATTAAAAATCTACAAAAATTAAACTAAATCATAGAAGGGTTATTAACATAAAATTTCATTTAATTTTTGTAGATTTTTTATGTGATTTTGGAGGATTTTTCACAAAAACAATTTTGCCCCACTAAGCAATTAGTGGGGCAAATTTTTTTAAGAATCCACCTCAGTACTATAGAATTTTTTCCATATGTTTTCATAATTTTTTTTCTCTCTCCATGTTTCGAAGTCTCTAGAAGCACTTTAAAATAAGGGAGGAGGGCATCAATCCATTTATTGTGCAAAGTTTTTTTATTTTTATTTAACAACCCTAATTGAAAATGTTTTGCTCAATATTCCGTAGTTTTCTTATCCATACATTATTACCCAATATCACAATATTCAGATGTTATCAGGGATACAGTTTTCTTATCCACACATTATTATCCAATATCACAATATTCAGATGTTATCAGAGATACAGGGATATAGTTTTCTTATCCATACATTATTATCCAATATCACAATATTCAGATGTTATCAGGGATACAGAGATATAGTTTTCTTATCCACACATTATTATCCAATATCACAATATTCAGATGTTATCAGGGATACAGAGATATAGTTTTCTTATCCACACATTATTATCCAATATCACAATATTCAGATGTTATCAGGGATACAGGGATATAGTTTTCTTATCCACACATTATTATCCAATATCACAATATTCAGATGTTATCAGAGATACAGGGATATAGTTTTCTTATCCATACATTATTATCTAATATCACAATATTCAGATGTTATCAGGGATACAGAGATATAGTTTTCTTATCCATACATTATTATCCAATATCACAATATTCAGATGTTATCAGGGATACAGGGATATAGTTTTCTTATCCATACATTATTATCCAATATCACAATATTCAGATGTTATCAGGGATACAGGGATATAGTTTTCTTATCCATACATTATTATCCAATATCACAATATTCAGATCTTATCAGAGATACAGGGATATAGTTTTCTTATCCATACATTATTATCTAATATCACAATATTCAGATGTTATCAGGGATACAGAGATATAGTTTTCTTATCCATACATTATTATCCAATATCACAATATTCAGATGTTATCAGGGATACAGGGATATAGTTTTCTTATCCATACATTATTATCCAATATCACAATATTCAGATCTTATCAGGGATAAAGGGATATAGTTTTCTTATCCATACATTATTATCTAATATCACAATATTCAGATGTTATCAGGGATACAGAGATATAGTTTTCTTATCCATACATTATTATCCAATATCACAATATTCAGATCTTATCAGGGATACAGAGATATAGTTTTCTTATCCATACATTATTATCCAATATCACAATATTCAGATCTTATCAGGGATAATAGAACATAGTTTTAAAAGTTTAAGGAATATTGATACAAAATTCAAATAAATAATACACAAATAACCCGACCAAAAATTTTAAAAAATTAAATTAATGAACTAAAAGTAGATAATAGTAAAGCTTTAAGTAAAACTTATATCTATTGAGTTCAATTTTCATCACCATTTTCATATCTCTAAAATCTTGATGTAAAACATTTTATGTGGCACTTTTAGGCTTTACGCGCACCTATCTCACAAATGGTAAGCAAAGGAAGAGTGTTTCTAGACATTTCTAGGCATGCTTTAATTACATTTTATCTAAAAGTATATTTTAATATATTCACTATTTGCCTATCCCTTTATCCCTGGTTTGTGAGCATCATATTTTGAAAACATTTTCTCTACCAAGGTCATATGCAAGTATTCTCTTTCTCTTTTATTCAAGGATAGTATAATTAATGGTTTAGAAATAAATTATTGCCAAAAACAGACTGTTTTTACACAGATTCCATGGATAAGTTATTGCAATTTAATTGCAGTTTTATTGATCGAAATAGGACCTAGAAACAATTTAATTTGAAATATTTGAGTTTTATATTTTTGCTTTTTAACCTATGTTGAATGTTTTAATAATTGTACAAAGAAAAATATGTTTTAACGTGATTCTTTTTATGGTGTTAAATTTATTCTTATTTCTTTTGTATGATTCTCTTTTTCTACAGACTTTTCTGTTTGTGAAGATGAATATCAACAAAGATTTGAGGATAAGTCAATTGAAAATTAATTGTGCCACGTTTATGGTAAAACTTTTGTTGGTATAAATTTAATTTCATACTTTATTTATTATATTAATTTGTTGCTAAAGATCTGATTTGTCTGATATTTGCCTCGACATATATGTCCAGCATCAGAACTAAGAGCAAAAAGTTATATCTTTATCAATTTTCTGTATGATCCTAAAAAAATGTTCTTTTTTAATGCTGGTCTATACTCTTTCTTACTTACTCAAATTACCCATATGCATGCTTTTGTTTATTTTAAAGTTCTCCTTTTTCTTATAACCATTTATACGACAGGTATTAAAATAAAAATATGATCCGAAGTTTAATAATTTTACTTAAATTGACCGATCTCTTTAACCCTGAGTTAGAGATATAGAGTGAACAAATGTAAATGAACAAATAATCCAAAATTTAAATAAGATGTCATTTTCAGAATTCTGTGTGTTTAATGAATACACAACTACAAAATATGATATCATGAATACACAGTATCTATCCATCTTTTAGTATGTATGATCTGTAGTTTTGATTTTAATATCGAATTCATTTATTTTTTTATATTAATATTGTTACCTATAGATATTTATTCTACCCAGCAATTGTAATAAATACCCAGAGATCTAAAAGGATATAACATTGTCCGAATTAGTAGTTGAAACATTCAATAAAAGTCCCGAAAGTTGTTAAGCCAACGAGTAAGAAAACTTTATTATAAAACTTTGGGGACTAGTGTAATAAACAGCCCAATGTCCCCTCCCTCCCTGATTAATACCTGTAATTAAAGATTCAGAATAGACAAGAATTAGAATAGTTATTCGCATCGTATTATAGAGAGCTTTCCGCGGATACAGAATGTACAATTATAAGATTAAAACCAGTTTTTTAGCACCTCGGGGCTAAAAAACTGGTTTTAATCTTATGATTGTTCATTTTTATATTCGTAGAAAGCTGGATATAATACGATGCTAGACATAGTTTTTTCGTATGGATGAGAACCGGTTCTTATCCACCGGATTCGAATGAATACGAGAAATAAATATCTCGTTCTAGAAAGTTTTAGCTTTCCAAGATGTTTAAAGTGTTATCCATATTATGATTACGAGATCTCTACAATACTGCGGTTTCCGGTATACACCTTTTATATTTTCCTCCAATGTTTACCACGAATGAAACAATTTTACTTCCCTGTTAATTTTTTATTATTTCAGGTTATACTTGAGAACTTGACGGAGGATGCTACATACTGGCTGAAACTGCGAGGCTTTGCCAGGTCTTCCATCGACAATAGCTCCGTATTTCCTGGAGAGTGGAGTGAGGCCAGACAGTTGGTCATGAGAGGTGGCTGCCAGATTGCTCAGGTAAAATCAACGTTTTCAGAAATACTTACTTTGTGTTGATACTGGGTAGCTCAGCAGGGTTAGGGCACCGCAGGCGTAACCCTGCAGGGTTATGGACAAAAATAATTGCAATTTATCTTTAAAATATGTGGTGTTTTCTGTGCTCTAGCTGGAACTTTGAGGGAAAGCATCAGATTAAGTTTTTACTTTATGATGTTTTATAAAAGATTTGTCTGTAGCTTTAAAGAATGCTTACATTGCAATTCGTGACCCCCTTGCAATAAAAATATCAATACAATTTGTAGGGTTTAGTTTTGCAGGTTCTTTCGATGTGTGAATTCGGCTGTTTGACCCTTTAAGTTATTGGCTTGCAATATCTCTGAAATTATTTATTCAAGTTTTTAAAATTCCTTATCTTAGGCGTACACAGTAATTCATTCTCAGCACCTGGCACTCAATCTTAATGCGGGAGTGATAGCTGGTCTTGGAGTCACTATTCTTCTGGTGGCTGTGGCCCTACTATCCCTAGCCATTTGGAGGTGAGCTAGTATGTTAAAGTTTCAGGGTCTGTAATCAGTATGTCCGTGAACACAGCAATAGTGTCTGCATGATTATGACGTAACAAAAAAATTTGCCAATGAGAGGCCTTTATTGACTTATGGTAAAACTTTTAGTGGCCTCTCATTGGCTAATTTTTTTTGTTACGTCATAATGAGTCAGACACTATTACTGTGTTCTATGTCCGTCAGTATTTCAGAATATGTTTGTATATGTATATTTTCAAATATAATGTATAAGTTGCTTACTATGAGTATGAAATAGCTATCTGAAAAAATGCAGAGATCTAAAGGGTTAAGACAATGGTTGATAAATTTATTTACATCCCCAATGATGATACACAAAATTGCCCCTTCTATAATTTCAATTAATGGTCAAAATGTCAACTTAATAAACCAATCTATTAAAATTTGAATAAAAGTCCCCAAACTTATTCAGTTGACGAATAAGAAAACGTTATTAAATATAAAACTTGGGGACTAGTGTAATAATCAGTTCAATGTCCCATCATTCCATGTCAAAGTCAAATTAAAGCCACGATAATCTGCAGGTTATGTGATGTTTTAGGAAACCATCGAGTAAATAAAGTTTTCATTTCAAATGTTTTGATGAGTTTCACATTGCTAAAAAGGATTAATATTCGCCAGACTTAATATTTAATCTGTTTTTGCTAAAATTTTAATCTGGTAAAATTTGTACAATGTACATTACTTTAATAAAGCAGGCAAAATGTAAGAAAATATATGTTATATTAGGTACAAAATTAAATATAAATTATGCAATCTTTTAATATTCTTCCCATTCAACGAGTAAAGCCTTTTGTGTCGTCATAACATATTTCATTATAGAAAAAGAAAAAAAGGATATTAATGCCGAAAAAAATTTGACATTATTTTTTTATTACAAAATTAAATTTGCCTTGGTAAATAATTACGTTTTATTTAATTAAATTTGTCAACAAAAACGTTCCGGTTAATAAACGTAAGTGACTTTTACAGTAAGTTTGATGTATGGACTAGCTCTAGTAAAATAGATGCTTTGTGTCTAATAAACAGAAGATTAGTTATAAGGTTTTTTAATATACTAGTCATGCCTTGCTTTCTTTCGCTTTCATGCAAGATAAGAATTCATATTCCTGTTCTAAAACAGAAGAAATGAAACAATTACTTACCTGAATAATTAAATAAAACCATTCTTTCACAAAATTTTGTAATTTCATCGACTCAGGTTCATAAAGTTTAGAGAGCTATTATAAGATTAAAAGATTTAGTAATTTTATTTTCGAGTTTTGTTCAGCTTGTACTATTTAAGAATGGCTGTGTTGAAATTCAAATTATGGTCTAAGGGTAGATTTTTACTTTTAAGTAGATCCATAAATGGTTAAAATCAAAATGCACAAACCAATTAGATGTACATGTATTATAATATGTTGATACTCTACATATCTCTGAAATAAATATTGTATACTAGATAATGTTAATAATAATTATATTAAAGTTATAGTTACTACTATAACTCATGCATCAATGAGTACATTTACTAAAAGAGCTCAATGCCCACACATAAACACACACATACACACAAAAATGTACAGGTAAGGGATGTAAATAAAACTTTTTTGGGTATAAAAACAGTTATGTAGGAAAAAAGGCTAAATATAAATTTTAAAAAGAAGTTTAAATTTTTTTTGTATGTTTTCAATATCTGAGTTGAAAATATCTGAGGGAGTAAGGAGACATTGGACTGTAAATAATAATAGTCCTCAACGTTTTATAAACAGTAAACACGTCTTCTAATTCCTCGGCTGAAAAAGCATAAGAGATTTGTATCAATCTGGATTGGGTTATACAACCAGAGGTGTCTAAACTTTTCCAATGATTTAAATCTGCAGAATGGGTAACCTTATTCATTATAATTGGAGTTGTACTTCCATTTATCCTCAATTATCGTATCTCTGAATATCACTGCATATTAGGGCGGGTTCATATCGGAATTAGACAAAGAGGGGATATGCAACAGATAAAATTAACCTTAAAAATATTTCTGACCGAAAAAGAATTTTAAAAGAACACAGTAATAGTGTCTGACTGATTATGACGTAACAAAAAAAATTAGCCAATGAGAGGCCACTATAAATTTTACCATTGGTCAATAACGGCCTCTCATTGGCTAATTTTTTTTTTGTTACGTCATAATCAGTCAGACACTATTACTGTGTTCTTTTAAAAAATTGAGTTTTATAACGCGACCACTAAAAAATATATTTCATTACTTATTAATATGCAAAGACGACATTCAAAATTTTTTTTGAATCAGAACTATGGCTTCATGGTGCTCCCTGGAAAGGCCTTGAGGAGCTGAATCAGGAACATTTGTCCGTTTCAAAATATCTCGTTCTTAGCCTTAGAAATTACTAAAAAACCACAATTTTTTAAGGTTTATTGAGAATTGTCTAATTTGTAGAGGTTTTTAGATTTTCTCAGGCTAGGAACGAGATTTTTTGAAACGGTCAAAAGTTCCTGATTCTACTCCTCAATGCCTTTCCTGGGAGCACCATGAAGCCATAGTTCTGATTCAAAAAAAATTTGACTCCCATTTACAAATAGGTATACAATTGAATGTCTGGTCGTCAGCGGTTTTAAGACTTAGGATAAATTTTAAATCATCCAGATGTGTATTATACTCATACAAATCATTTGCAGATCCCCGCTTTGGCCTCAGAAAAAAATGTCCAAAATCGACCCACCCTACTGCATATAGCTAAAAAATAAATATTATTTTTTTATTGTATTCCCTGTAGACATAACCATACAGGAAAAAGATAAAATCTGATCAGGAAACAAGAAAAGAGAAAAGTAACAGGAATGGAATAAAAATTCTGAAAACCATTTGGTTTGTTGTCTTAATGGACTTGCATATAAAATCATCTTTAAATTAAACGATTAATTTATGCATTAATTGTTTAATTTTATTATTAAGACAAAAAAAACAGTGATTTTCTCTTGCTTTTTCCCCTTTCCAGATTTTTTACACCTATTTGTGTAAATTTTTGTAATGTTTTAATTAAGCGAAGAGTGTTATAATGAAAAACAGATCGCCTTTTCATACAATTTCATGAATGGAATACTTTTCTGAGCGAGAGGGTACAATGGGCTGTTTATTACACTAGTCCCCAAAGTTTTATATTATATTTATATATATAACAACTTTATCGGCCATTGTCTTATCCCTGTAGATCCCTTAATACTTTTCATAATATCAATACATGTTGAATGAAATAAAGGAGAAGTCTCATGTCCTGAATATGTCTCATATTTATTCATTTCTTATTATTTATTCATAACAAATTCTTTTTTTTATGCATTTTTTTTGTAGAGTATTGCAAACATATTTGCTGTACCTTTTAGATATTACAAAAAATATTACTAGCACACTATACTAAAGCAATAACACGTGTAGAGTGCAAGAACACAAAAAAATTAAAAGTATTCAAAAAAATTATAAAAAAAAACTTTAATAGATAAACAAGTGTAAACCTATATTTCAATTACGGTGTCAAAAATCAGTTTTAATCACTGCAACTGCAAGATAAATATTTGTTTTAATAATCAAAATATTTCAGACGGTACTGGAGTGAATCGTACTACTACCTAGAGGATGGTATCGGCACCTCCAGCTGTTCCGTATCTGCCCCTGACTGGGATATTAACAACTCTGTACCTGCCCACCTCTTCATTCAGTATGTACAGGTAGGATCACCGTATGTTTGTGGGCCACTTTTAGTTGGAGAGAAATTGCATGCTGACAAATTTGCTTTTAGTGTCTCAAAACCCTAACGTTTCAGTAAGAATTATAAGAACCCGCGGCATTGGTGAAACTGAAATTGGCGAAAGCTCTTCATTATTAATTTGTTAGAACTGGTACCTAATGATGCTATGTATGGCAGGTGTAACTAGTATTAAGCGTAGAGGGATTATCTTGGCCTTTAACCCATTACCATGTACAGTTGGGACTTCCAGAGAGAAGTCGTGCAATGAAAGGGTTACTTGTCTGTTGGGCATTACTTAAACTCTTAAAAATAAAAAATTTCAGTTATTCAAAATCCCAATTAATATTTTTAGAAAGAATAAATTCTAAGTTGAACAGGTTTTGAATATGTCTCCCTTGACAATTCTCACTTAGAGGAAAAAATTGTGAATAAAACTTTGTAATTTATGGTTTTAAAACAGTTTTATTTGAATTTATTATTTTATATTGCAGATATTTCTAACTTAATTTGTGTAAAAACTTTTATTTTCACATCAATTTAGATTATTTATAACAAAAAATTTATTCTTTTTTCATATCAAGAAAAAAAAAAAAAAGTTCCTTCTATGGTAGCCATGCCTTTGGTTAATTTGTAAGATCCTATTTATACATTTTAGTTGTTATAATATAAAGGAATTAATAGACTGTAGGCTAAAAGATTTTTAAGAGACGTTATTTTAATAGCAATTTTTATAAATATACCATTTAGTTGAATTTCACCATTAAAAACTATCTCTTAGATTTTGGATGAAGAATAAATCTTGATTCGGGGGTACAAAGTATAGGACCAACTATATTTATCTCAATTTCCCATTCCTTAATATCACTGAACCTATATTATAAACATGGATTCTAAAGTTTTAAGTATCGTCTGAATGCACCTCTTGATTTAATTAATACTTAATCTAAATGGTATTATAAAGACAAATAATAATTATTCTATGTTAAACAAATAGATTTGACTATAAGAGAGTTTTATGTTAGACAACTAATGGCAGACAAAACTCAAAAAGAAAACAGCATGACTTTTTATGTAATACTATTGGCTACCCACCCCAAAAAAGAGGCTGTTAGGGGGCAATCGGGAGGAGGTGGAGGGAAAAAAATTAATGTGTTTTTTTCCAGGGGCGATTTCTCTTGGAAAAGTAGAGGTACCCTCCCTCAAAATGGTTATAAACCTTTCCTGGACCTAAATTAAGCTTCACTGTAAAGGATAACAACATCTTTCGAGCGGTCAGCGAGATCCTTCGGTACAAACACATAGAGACAGAACCAAGTATTAATTAAAATATAATGAATAACTGAAATTAAAAACTGAAAGAAATTGTTTAACTTAGTATTAAGTAACTGACAGACTAATTTATAAATAATACTGTAGCTTTGCTCCTTTAAATTATCCCTATTTAATCAATTTTGGAACATCTTTCATATAAGCAAACACTAATCTTAGTTAAACCTCTTGATAATAGAGAGAGAATACTCAATTACATAATGTTCATTTACACAATGTAAGTTTAAATTCATTTTAATTTTAAATTTACATTATTATCTTAAGCTAAAGATAGATTAGAGCAACTGGATTTTTAGCATAGAAAATACTTTTAGCTGTGTTGAACAAGGATGAAAGCGCATAGGGAAAGGGTTTTTTAGAGCATATATTATTTAGAAAAGAGATATATTGGCATGCATGCAAAGATAAGTAGAGTAAGCTTTGCGTTACAGAGAAACAGACAAGGCCACTTATAAAGTAGATTTGAATCTTAGAACGTCTACAAATATATAGTCAAAGTAAAAAATGCAAGCATAATTTTTAAGGACAATTACGTGCAATAGAAGCGAAACTGTTTCCTTTTTCTCCACTTCTGGTTTTCGTTGTCTCTACTTTTATGGCTTTTCCTATTCTATGACCCGCTACATTTGGTTTTATTCACCCTGGTTTTTTTCATCTTTGTATTTAGGTTGATTATCTGATGCAACTTTATAAATAATTTATCATTTTTCATATATTTTTACAAAACAGACAATTTTCAAAATGACAGAGACAAAATAAAATTGTTATCTAGAAATGTTACTTGTGAAAAGCATGATTATGCGTCCAGAGTCCTACTGACAACTAACTAAAAAATATGCACTTTGTTTTAAAAAGTCTTTGATATAAATTTGGTTGTATTTATTACACCTATAGTTTGTTTGGATTTATGTGTTTGTGTGTGTGTGCGTGTGTGAGTGTGTGTGTGTGTGCGTGTGTGAGTGTGTGTGTGAGTGTGTGTCTGCAGTTTTTCTACCGGGTAAAGAATGCTAAATATTTTTATATTCTCTTTTTATAAGGTTGAGCCTAGTTTTTTTTGCACATCATAACTGCAAATATTTGCTAGGGTTTTATGCAATTGTGTTTTTGACTTTAGGGAAGCTTTTGACTTGTACAAATAAACATATTTTTGTAATGTAGTACGGTTGTATGTGTGTGTATAATAAGATATTTTAAGAGGCTAATCTGATATGTTTATGGTAGTCTTGGTTAGTTCAGGGCAGGTTTTTGGCTATTTGATACATGGTGATAATTAAAAATATATAAGCACACACAAAAAAATTTAAACTTTTACAAAAATATAAATTTAAAGAAAAGAAAAGAAAGAAGGTTATGAGGTAAGAAAAACATCTGTAAATGGAGGATTTTTAGTAAACAATAGAAAAATTCTTTCAAATAAATATATTTTGAAAAATAAAAAATCAATATTAGATAAAAATTCTGTAAAATTTTCAATGTAAAGTATAGTGAGATAAAACCAGTAAATTATCTATTTTTAAAAGCGAAGCTTTTCTATAATTAGGGTCGGTCCGTCCGTACGTCCGTCCGTCCGTCCGTCCGAGATAGTTAGATTTTATTCGTTAATTTAAGCATGTTAGAATTGTCCTATCGATTTCAAACTTTGCATGGTGATTTCTGTAGTAGTTAGGTACGATTTAGAAAGCGTAGCAACTCTATAATCATTACCAAAATGTCCGTACGTCCATTTTAAACATGTTGATTTTTCTACTTTTTTAACAACAAATTTTTATATGATCTAATTATCCGTTTGATCTGATATTTGGTATATTGATTCCTGGGACAACAAAGAACAATATTTTAAGCGAAGCAACTCTATAATCAAGCCCTAAAGATGTAAGTATGTCCATAAACATTATCCTGTATCAAGCAGTTTTTCAACAAATTTACTTACAATTTTGCTTCGAAGCTTATACTTTTATATTCTGATTATTCAGTTCAGACACTATACAAGTATTAATGTCCTTTGTCCTACCGTTTCAGTGCTTCGCTTTTATGGATGTTGTCATCCTTGTTAAAAGTAAAGCATTTTTACATTTAGGTTCTGTACGCACGAACATTAAGGATAGTTCTTTTCGTTAAGTTAATTTTTTTTTATTTGGTAGTGGTGATTCTTTTGCTGATTAGGCATGATGATATAAGCAAAGCATATATATGATATTAATCAAGTCTTAAATATTTGTAATTGTGTGGCATATTAAGGTCGTTTGTTTGTTCAGGCTTTTCAATATTTAAAGCCCCGTCCAATTAAAAAAAATTAAGTTTGTTTGGTCAACTAATATGTTGGTTGAGCTTTGTGTTTATGGATATTGTCATCCTTTTTAATTTGGCTAAAACACAAACAAAATTTATGGCACCTTGAAATTTTCTCACTAAAATACATTATATATATAAGTTTGCAAGATACGGGTTATTCATTCTTGGAATATTTTGTTGCTTGCTATCTCAAGAACGGTATAGTATGTCTTTTATAAAAGGTTTATGTTTAGAGTGTTTTTTTTTTATATTTTGGCAATATCGGAATTCCATCTAAGGGACCAAAAACCTAGAATTATGAGAAAAACCTAAACTAAACTATCTCATGACTTTTTTAACAATATCTCGCGAGGGTTCACTTAAATGCTGAAAATGAACTAGTATTGGTAAAAAAATCCCCAGGAAAAAGATTATCTAAGAACCAAATTGTTCTAAGCAAACAAAAAATAATAAAAAGTCTGAGAAATGTTTAAAATATCTTTGGTAGGAAACCGAAACTTTCACTTTCTAAATTTAAACCCATTTACAAATATAAGACCGTTACTTAAAAATTTATAGTAAAGAAAACTTATCATTATTAAGTTTAACAAACATTTTTTAAAACAAAATAAATAGGACATGTAAATATGTTAGGGGGACAGAGGGGAATTTAATCTACAAATTTTTGAAAGAGTTAATATTTAAGATTGAAATGCTTTTTGAATTATTCTAACAACTCCTAGAAAGAAAAAAAGAAAATATAATCAGCAAATATTTTTTTTACATTTTAAAGTATCTGACTATTATTATGAATTATGATGTTTGGGGCCTAAATGACATTTTTCTTGAGTGTCAGCGGAAACCAAAAATTATACATTATGTATCAAATATGTTCCTACATTATCAAATAATTTTTATTTTACATTAGCATAATTTTGTGTCTTTTAATTTTGTTTTATACTTCATATTTTTAAATCTAACTTTTTATGGAGGAAGATATAACCTTTGTTTATATATTCCCACAAGACATTTCAAACGGGCATACAGACGAACATGTCAAATTATATAGTAGCTTCTACTAAAAGGAAGGAATGCTAATTTAACATTAACTAATTTTTTTCATTATTTTGTTTGAATGTGCACCAAAAATAAATTATACATAGGAGGCAAACCTAATCTTTTTTTTATTTCCTTCCTTTTATATAATTTAGACAATACAATATTTTTTTAGCTAGCTAATGATAATTAAGCTGTTGTTAACATTGATGGATAAAGAATTCACATAAAAATAAGCCAATCAAACACTTTTAGATTTTTAAGAACTACCCGAACTTCGAAATAATATCTTTTAATCGTATTTTTGTAAGCATTGTTTTAGAATAAACTAACTGGCGATATAATTTACATATAAGTTGAGATGAATTGCCAGATTTGGCCAGGTATTTTGTGAGATGGGACAGTGGACGATAAATTTATGTACACATAATTTTGGTGGAAAACTTTAGAAAGAATTTTACGCCACCCCCTAGCAAACTCTGAGAACGCCACTGCATTACAATGATATAAGAAGACAAATGCATTGATTAAAACTATAACTTTTAAGCTTAAATAGTATATTATTAACCACTAAATATTTAATACAAGAATTATGCCGACATAATTCTCCAAGTGAAAGTAAGAATGATATAATGTGTCTCAGATTGTAACTAAGTATGCCAAAAAACTACACTGACAATATCTTTGTCTGTAGTACTCAGAGACACGGGGAAAGTTAAATAGAGAAGAAAAAAAACTTTTATTGAGAGATTGACTCGAATCTGGGCTCAAAATGCATTGTTAATATTTTATGTTGTGTTTAAGACTTCTTTTAATAAATAGTAAATGCAACCATGTAAGATGCGTGGATAACACATTTTTTAATAGCTAGTGCCTTTGACAAAGATTGTTTAACGAAATTCTTTATCTTTAATGAATTAATACCTTTTAACAATTTGTTATGTAATTGTCCTGAATTGATATTATGACAATAGTAATTATTAGACTATGCCATATGAATAAGATCAACAAATCTATCTGTGTTTTATATTAAAGATAACAATGTTAATTTTTAAGTAATTTATTTTCTATTGAGATATCTCTTTCTTCCTGAATAGATATACATATTGAATATCAGTGAAAAAGACAAAATACAAAAATATATTCTATAATTGTATTATTAAGGAATATAATAATGTATGTAGTTATTTCTTTACTTCTTATATTATTTATAACACGCAGTGCATGTTCTATAAAGTTCCTTTTACTTTTTAATAAAATACATCCTTTTAAAAGAATATTTAAAAATTTGAATTTTGCTAAATTTGTTTTTTTTCATCTAGGAGCTCTGAATTCTAAGGTAAAAAAAGGCAAAAACAGCCTAGAACCATTCCAAGACTTAATTCTTACAGTAAAATAGCTTAAAACCAGCCTAGGATCTATGTCAAACTTACCTACAAATTATTTCAGTAGTTAACATTATCTTAAGCTACAGACAAAAAAAAATCTTTACGCTATAATAGGAATTATTATAAATCTTAACTAAATTGTCTACGCCTAGCTGTATTTCTATGAGCCTTAACATTATTGTTTATTGTTATCTAGCTCTATAGAACATAATTTCTTAATTAGATAACTCTAGACTGATAAAAAGTTATATAAATATTAAAAATATATGTATTTTGTTAATTACTACCTAATATATATTAATGCGAAATAATTAAGAATATTTGGTTATACTTATATGTATATAACTTTTTAGTGCAGCTACATTTGTTCTTGAAATACTAGAAATTGTGTTTTTAGCTTTTATGTGTCTGTCTTCATACAATAAACAATCTACATACAACATATATGAAACTATCATATTAGTTTATTTATTTTTTTTTCGACCATATAAAAAAGGATGACAAGATGTTAATGTGGCATAGTGAATAAAATAAAATAAACAAATAAAAATCATTAGGTGTTTGAGGTTAGGGGGATGGCAACGGCTTTTGTAATTAATTCATAAAGCTTTACATCTAAAGATTTATTCTTATTGAGCCGTTAAATGTTTGAAAGAAATTATAGAAGAATAGTTTTACACAAAAAAAATCAATTACCGACATACAGACAGACAAGATTGTAGATGAGCTACTCTTCCATCTAAAGATACAAGTCTTATTGTGTCGTAAAATGTCTGGCAATTATTTGAGAGCTTGTAAAAAGGAAAAATATGAAAATATAATTTTCTGTGTTTTGATATGCTTCTTGCTCTTATTTTTGCTTCTGTTGGTCTTGTATGGAAAAAGCCAATTATATTATGCAAGCTAGTGTCTTTGGCCCTGGCCATTTGTTACTTTAATCAAAGATTGTAGAGGGGAGAAACCCACACAATATTTTTTTTTCTTTGTCAAATAGCTACAAACCCTCCTTGGCCAATGCAAAACTGAAAACCTGAAAATTGTAGAACGATAGATTCAGCCGTTTCGAGATCATATCGGGTATAAACATACAGATTAACAAAAAAAACGTCCTGTTAATTCAGTATTTATAATTAATTTATTTATAATAGCTACTCTGTAATACACTTTGTCTGTCTGTTCAAACATCACGGTGCACATGAAATGCAGTTTTTTTCAACTGCTATACAAGATTTACGGATGATTTTTTTGTGAATGTTCCATTTACCAATGAGCATTCAGTATATAATTTACTCGGTCCGTTTGTCTGTCAGTTATGCCACAAAATATAAATATTAAAAACATATATGAAACCAAACATCTGCTTCGCTACTTATTGATGATGTCAACCTTGTATATTTTCTTTGTCTTTGTTTTATATACTTTGCTATGTTTCTTTTTACCAAAAATTTTTACAAAGGGAGAGGTCATTTTCTAGTAAATCCCGTAAAGGTGTGTGTTATAAGGCCTAAAAATAGTAGTAGAACGATAAGGTGCTCTAGATATATGTATTCTAGGGTTGGGCCGGATATCCGGTGTGGCCGGATATCCGGCCGGATATCCGGCCATTTTCAATATCCGGCCGGATACCGGATATTGAAACTATCCGGCCGGATATCCGGCAATATAATCTTTTATATTTTGCAACAAAAATCTCTGTTTTTTTTAATCTTAAATGGCTGTAATTTTCTTATTATTGAAGCTAGAAGAAAATTTTTTTCTGAATATGTTTATCTTTATGTAAATTATATATTAGAAATCTCAAAACATAAATTTTGGCGGTGGCAGCAGTACTTGGCAGCTGCCAGCCGCAAACCGAAGGTTGGCAGGTAAACGGCAACGGATTTTATGAAATTGTAATAAGTCATGAAGATATATAAAAAAGCCTAAGTTTAAAATTTGAAATCTTCAAGTAAAAAGTTGCGGTCACAGAAACCGTTTAAAGATTTCTGGAGACCTGGAGGTTCAGAACTTGCAGGATTATACCTGGAACCTGAAATCGACTTGAACATCTATTGAGGATGTACGACTATAGGATATTTTAGTATTAGATAACATGAAATGCTTTGTTTAAGTAAAAAAATATTTTTACTTTTTACCTGAATGACCTTACCAGATTTGCTGGCATCCTGTGCCCGCCAGGAAGGAGGTATTAAAAATTTTCAACTCTTAGTTAAGTTTCATACCCACATTTCGAAAGTCACTCAGTTGTAGCCCTCTACCTTTTATACAGGGGTTAGGGGTTGATATTACATATTGAGGGTAGCAATAGTTAATTAGATTTATTTGCTATGGAGATTTAATAGTTACTTAATTTTTAAGTTTTTACCTTAATTTTATCCTATTATATAAAGTAGTAAGCTTTTTTTTGTCTGTAGCGAAGGATCTCGCTAACTGATTAACCGATATGGTTCGATATGGTTCTTCTTTTTAGGTCCCAGGGTGGTTTTAGTCCGTTTAATTTTTATAAAAAAGTCGTGGTAAGGTTTTAAGTTATTTTTCTGCACTTTCATGTCCTTTCTAATATCCCTAGATACTAGGGACGCAGCCGCTAGTATAATATAAAACACCAGTTTATGAAGAATTTTTTTTGCGGGTATAGTCCCTTTCGTGGCAACGCCCCTTAAGGAGCGATTATTCGTATTTTCACAGTAGCTTTCCTCCTATTTCTAGTCCCTCGCAGGGGACTCTAACCTTGCGGGGCCAATTGCCTAGCCCTGCGGGGCAATCACCTAACCTAATCTAAAATAACTTATTAAAAGCAATTTTGAAAATACAACGAATCGCCCCTTAAGGTGCGTTGCTACGAAAGGGACTATATCCTTTTTTGATACTTTAATATGAAGTAATTTGGCCGGTTATCCGGCCGGATATCCGGTAATTTGGCCGGATAACCGGATATCCGGCGTTGGCCGGATATCCGGCCGGATACCGGATATCCGGCATTTGAAATCAGCCGGATATCCGGTATCCGGTATCCGGCCAAAAAACTATCCGGCCCAACCCTAATGTATTCCCTATTGAATAGAACAATAGGGAAATTTTTTTTTTTTTTTTGATAACCGTACCTGGATTATCTAAAAAAAATACGAAATTTCTATCAAACGCTTTGTTTGGCTCAAACTGACAAAAATTTTAAAAAAATATAATTATAATAATAATGTTTTCTATAGGTACAAGGTAAAAGTTAAGAACAATCTATACCATTAAACAAAGGAAGAAGTCATTCTTTACAGGTTGATTTATTATAATTATATTTTTTTTATTTGTGTCAGTTTGAGCCAAACAAAGCGTTTGATAGAAATTTCAGATATTCCAGGTACGGTTATCAAAAAAAAAAAAAAAATTTCTTCCCTATTGTTCTATTCAATAGGAAATAAAAATATATAGAGCACCTTATCGTTCTACTACTATTTTTAGGCCTTATAACACACACCTTTACGGGATTTACTAGAAAATGACCTCTCCCTTTCTCAACAATTGCCCCAAAATATCCTAAATATAGAGAAACTTCATTTATCTTGCTTAATGAAATTAGCTGCTATATAATACAGAGATATTGGGGATAGGTTAACTAGAAATATACAATGTGTTGTTTACCTAAAAACAAAAAGATGTTTTTGATAAAATAATTTTTATATATTGCTATCTGGTATTTTTATATAAAGGGGTTGGTTTTCCTTATTATTGATATTGAGAAAATGTTATATGCATTTATTTTTAAATTTTGATGCAATATCCTTGTGTATATAAGGATTGTCTCCTTTTGTGCCATGGTAATGGGTAGCTAGGTTGATAATGGGGAGCTGAGAGAAAATGCATTTTTAAATTCTAATAGTTTTTGGTAATATATTAAGGTAGACCAAAAAAGTCCTGATATAAATATTATTTCTAAATTTGTTGACAAATTCATTAATTAAATTTTCACTTTCATGTAGACAATTAATTAATAACAATTGATAACTTTATGACTTTAACCTTATTCCTAAAATAGCCATAAGCTTTCCAAATAGTTTTATGGCTGTTTAAAAGATATTTTTGTTTAAATAAAAATCTTATTTTTTTGATTCAATACAGCTTTTAATAACTATCCTAGATCTTTTACTTTGCAATAGTTTGCGCTGAATGTGCAAATGTGAGTGGGTATGAGTGTGTGTGTGTGTGGGAGGGGGTGTGTATGTTTAGGTATGTGTGTTTGTGTGTAGCTGGCAAATTGAACCTGTAGAGAGATAATAATATTTTGTTCAGTGGATTAGCACCAGATTAACACAAATGGAATTCAGAGGATTGCAATTTTAGAACAAATTTTCTCTTAAAAACTTTAAGCCGAGGACATCGGAATAACCTCCCTAAAAATATTGATTATAGAATACACCAAAGCTCCAGAAAAGGGAACTCCACCCGCAGGGGCTGGAGGCATGTTGGATTCATTAAAATAAATTAAAGTGTTATGAAATTCCTTCCAAATTGAATTATTATTGTGCCTAAGCCTAGTTTGGTTCCTAAAATTCTTAAATCGAGGCCATGACATTTAAAGACATTGGTAGTTGTTTATATGGCATAACAGATTTATTCCATCAGATATCTATCATATTAACTTTAAAATCAAAACATCACATCTGTAAGGGGGCATTTTTACATTTCTTTAAATGTTAATGGGAAACTAACCAATTTTCTTCTATATTCAGTTAAGCAGGAAAATCTTTTAAATGCATGTTCTATGTTTAAAATGATAAAACTACATGCTATAGAGGGTAAATAAAAATACATTTATATTGTTTTTAATTTCTTGGGGGGTAACTTTTTTTTGCAATAACAAATATTTATGTTTCTCATATGCTGACAATAGTTTTCTCATGAAAATATGACAGGTGTCGTAGATTAATAAACCAAAATGAAAGTAACCCAGTCATGTACCAATTTGATCATTGTTAAGCCTTGAATAAAATCGGGAAATAAGAAAGTTCTGATAAATTATAAGAAAACAATGAAACACACCAAAAGAGCAACTAATTTAATACCTTTATTATTCTAATCCATATTTTTTTTATTTAGAAGCTGAGAAACACAAATTTCACTGATGAGTTTTGTGAACTGAATGCAGAGCAAAGCTGTAAGCCAAGTACTGCACTCATAGCCTCTCTGCCCTGCAACAAGGAGAAGAATAGATACAATAATGTTCTTGCATGTAAGTCATTTTTATTCAAAATATTCAAAAAAAATATTCAATTTCTTGTAAAATAGTAGCCTTTATCCCATATAATAAGAACAAGTTGCTTCTCACCTAGCCTCAGGGGCTTTTTTCCTAAAAATTAAGGGAGAATTTTAAAAATTTTGTTCATTTTTTTTAGATATTTTCTGTATTTATAACTTTTTAAAAAGCTTTATAACTTATTATATAACTTTTTGACTTATTGGGGCTTTTTTTGGGGGGGGGGATTTTTTATTTTAGGGGGGTTTGTGCGTGTCCCACCCCCCAAGAAAATGGCTTAAAACCACCACAGGACCAATAGGTATATACCCTGAAGAGTAGAATCCAATCGGTTCTTTGGTTACCGAGATCTTAAGCTTCAGACGGACGGACAGACGGACGGACAGACGGACGGACAGACATCATTCTACTTTGTATTACAGATTAGATATAGTTTTAACAACAACAAAAGAAATTTTACTAATAAATCATCAAAATAATCTAAAATACATAATAAGCAGCAATTTCTTGATCAAAAACTGTAATACAATGTTATTAATGTTATATACTACTTTATCTAATATGGAATATTTGTTCTTATGTAGGTATATAATCCATTGTGCAAAATGATTCAGACTTTTAATTAAATTGAAGTTAAATATGATTGATATGAAAAACTTTCATAATACATATTATGTTGATTGATGTGTGTATTAATATAAAAAAAAAAACAGTACACATATTAATATATAAATATGTTTTTGTATCTATATAATCTAATTATAAATATAGAATCTCTCAAGATGCATTTTTTATTATTTATCCTTGATTAGAGTAAGCATAAGAACATAATACATTTACTTGTCTCTCTTCTTAGCATAAAGCATTACACATTAATACTTAATTCATTACCATATACTCTGGGTCTGTCTTAGACACAAATATTGTAATTAGGTTAGTATACATAAAAAGCATTAATGATTTGGGAATATTTTTGGTATAGGCATAATGAATTAAAAGAATTGTGCCTTTTTTATCTGATAAAGAATGTAATTTTATATAACTTGCAGTCTGAATGTAATTGAATACAATAAACTGTTAGTTTTTTTTAAAGTTTTCTGGAATAAAATATCATTCAAAGAATGCATGGATTTCTTTTGGGTTGTCTGAAAAATTCAAATTATTTTGTTCTGTAAAAGAAGGAAAATGATAAATTTATCTATCAGTTCTGATAGGTTTTTATATTTTTTCCTCATAATCAAATTTAAATTCAGATTGCAAAAGTATAGTCTAGTTAAAACCCCTCTGTTATTTTTGAAAAACCAAGAATATATCAAATATTTTGTCAATCTTTCTTGCATATTAAGTGATTGTTGCTCTAATGAATTAGGTCTTTTTTTTTATTTAGATGACAGCAGTCCAGTCTGATATTTAACCTTAATTTTAACAAAAAAAAAAATATGTCGGTTGGTTTCATCCAATTGAAACCCCTGTTAAAGTAAATAACTGTCCCTTATTTCTAACATAAAAGTCAGATGTTCCTCTATTCTAATATGTCTACACTGTAATTAGATTACATATGTCAGTCACTTTATTATAACAAGTATTTTTATTGTTTAGATTACAAAGGTTTAGTCCTGTTGAAACTCCTGTTTGGGCAGAAAGACTATTATGTTATTTGAACTTTTATTCTTATACCTCTATTATATATAGGGCAGAAGGTCTATAATTGTCAGTTGTCCTTCTATTCTAATACGTCTATTAGTTATTTAGATAATTAAAATACATATATATATCACTTTATTATAGTATTTCTTATTTTGTTTAGATGACAACAGTTTGGTCCAGTTAAAACCCTTGTTGGGTCAAAAGGACTGTGAATATATCAATGCCAATTACATAGATGGTTTTCAGAGAGGCCGGGCATACATTGCGACACAGGTATATTCATTTTAGTCAGGGATATGGGGATAGGTTAATTGGGGGGAAATCTTTTTCAGGGCCAAATAAAAAATCTTTTAAAATTTGCTTTTTTGCTCTTACTACATAGTATTTTGAAATTGAAACATGACAAGAAAAGTAATACGTTTTGTCTCAAGAATAATTGTTTTTTCCAGATAAAATAAATCTCAATACATTTAAACACTTGTTTTAGTAGGATAGTTTTATCTTTCATTTATATATTCCTTACTCCTACATCGTACTAGATACACATACATACATACAATTACACTGCTTTAGAAGATACTCATACATTTAGTTTTATTTGCAAATTTCAAATATTATCTTTGATAGGTTACATTATTTGATTGAAAAGCACAGAAGTAATATTAAAAGTCTTATGAAATTAAAAATGAAATTATGCTGTTTGTCAATAAGAAATTAATGTTATTGCTCATTATAATATGGTCTGTTAAGCTTGTGGAGAAAAACTGCATAGAGATTGTAAACTTTGTAGAGACTGTATAGATAAGGATAATTTAGTTTCCAACATATGGACACTAAGTATACTTACGTAGTAGCTTCACTATTAGAAATAGAGGAATCTTGGGTTGCTGGAGGGGGGGAAGGGGGGGGGAGGGTGTATTTTTTTCTTGAGGGTGGAGGGGGTATCACTGTACCAATGTAAAACTTCCCTGAAAATTAGGAAATAATAAGAACTGCCGTTTAAGAGATTTATATACATACCAACTGACAGATATCCCATTACTTTAGTAGTATATAGGATAGACTACAAAGGAATTTTCGATCATTGAGTAGAACTTTTAAAGTTTCGTAGTGTCCTCTAAAGAAGCATCTAATATCTTAAAAAGTGAATGTATAATGTCAACATCATAGGCGTGCACAGGAATAGTGGTGTTCAAACAAGGACGATTACTTCCAATATTAAACCTCCCTTTGATTAGCAAGCACAACATGTTGTGAAGCAACCTAACATATTAGTAAATATTCCTAACCGGGATTATGTTGGTTTTTTCTTTCCACCTGGTTTTGCCTTAGGATTATCTTTATTATTTATTAATCTGCAAAACCAAATATAAGAATAATTGCGAATTTGTAAAAATTCCAGCAGACAAACTGACAGACCAAAAAAGTATGTGTGTGTGTGTTGGTGGGTAAGTTTGTGTGTTTGTGTGTGTGAGTCTACATGTCCAAGATGAATTTACATTTTGGTGACAACTACACATAACTTATTGTGGAAATAGAATTTCTAAGAGTGTCCAAAACTTATTGGAGCTTTCTTTTTCATATAGGTATCACGATTGTTTTTTTTTTCAATGTAATAAATTCAACATGAAATATTAAAATTCCAGTTTGACATAATGTTAATGTGGTAGGGTGAAGCGTTTCAACCCTACAACGCGAGTTGGGTCTAGAAGCCGTGGCGGCAGGGAATACCCGTCTTGCAAGCGCCGTGGGTTCGTATCTGGAGCGGTTGCGGCAGGGAATACCCGTCCTGCAAGCGCCGTGGGTTCGAATCTGGAGTGATGGCGGCAGGGAATACCCGTCCTGCAAGCGCCGTGGGTTCGAATCTGAAGTGGTGGCGGCAGGGAAAACCCGTCCTGCAAGCGCCGTGGGTTCGAATCCTGCTGTCCGTCACAGGTGGTAGGCCTTACTTGTGTGCCAGAGCTTCCCAGCCACACATTGCCTTCTCAGGGAGACCAGCTACGCAGCTGTCCGTCTCGTAGGTTTGGCCTTGGTGTCCTGGGGCTTGTCCCAGCTACACATGCCAATTTAGACTTGATTCTGTAGCCGTACGGGCTAATTTATCCAGTCACCGTGGTCGCGCCCCTAGCGCATCTACCAAGCGGTGCGGAAAACGCCGTCAAACTGGCGCGTTTAGCAGGCCAAAGCTGCCTGCAGCAGGCAAAATGCCTACGTAGTGCGTTCAAATGATGGAAAAGTGGCCTAAAAAGGCCGTCTCTCGGGTCAGTTGGCTTCTTGAAGGCTGCTGGAATGTCGATAGACTGTCTCCTTGCTTGAAAAGGGTCCAATTTCTCGGCCAGGAACACTTCTTGGGTTGGCGGCTGACTGTCCCCTTACTTGCAAAAGGGTCCAATCAGAGATAGAATCGGCTAGTTTAGCAGAGCTCGATTGAAACACGCTGACACCAAATTGTGGTAGGGTGAAGCGTTTCAACCCTACAACGCAAGTTCGATTCAAAAGAGCCCCTTGCCTTTAGGATTCTATCAATAAAGAACTACAAGTAGTTACTGTTAAAGAGATATATTTGAACTGAATACATTTATAATAAGGTTACTAGTTTATATACAAAATAGATGATAAATGGGTTAGGTAGAAAAAGGGTGTGGGGGAGATGGGGCGGAGCCCCATTCAGGTGAGCAGTAGAGTGGTAGGTTCCCGTAAGGGGGAAGGTAGACATCTCCCGGAAAAGGGCAGGTTTGCTGGGGGCATGAAGGGGAGAGGGGCAGCGCCCCTCCCATTATCAGCGGTGTCCAAGTTGACCGCCGCCTCTGATGTGTAGACAATGCCCAGAGAGGGGCTGGATAGAATGGTAATAAGCTGGGATTAGCGCCGGGGTGTGATTTGATAAACACGGAGCATCGCATACTCTAGAAAAGGCTTGTCCGTATGCCGCCTACCACATTAATAAAGCCAGTGTGTGATCAAATTTTAATAGGAAAGTACTTTTTATTATGAAGCTTTAAAAATTAAAATATCAAAATTAAAATAATTAAGGTACATGTACATTTTCACGATACAATTCAGTTGCTCAAAATCTAATGTTTCTATATGAAATAATGTTCAGAAAGTAAACTTTTTTTGGACAGTTACCAAAGTCTTTTTCAAAAATTATAATCTGAATAATGATAATGAAAATTTAAAAATCTTTAAGATTTAGAACTTTATAATAAAATCTCAACTTTGAAACCCTATTTTTTGGTATGTAAAACTATTTTTGTCTTATACTTGGTCAATTTTGACTTATGAAATAGCTAGATGGATAATAGTTTTCTTTCAAGCCTCAAAAAAGTATTATTTTCATTAATTATCTTGTTACACAGCTATATGAAATGATTGTCCTTGTTTATGCCTGCATATGTAATTTATGTATTGTATTTGTACCCAAACATGTCTGATAATACATGTCAATCTGTCATTATTACATTAATTTAATATCATGACATCAAAATAATATTATTATAATTTATTTGGGGTAAAAATTGATTACTAGTTTTTGGTGGATTTAAAAAAATTTTATTTCGGACTTGTGTTCTAAAAAATTTATTTTACATATTCATATATAGGGATCTTAAAGTAAAATACAATAAAAAATACATTGGTATTCATCCCTAATGATTATAAATAAAACTACACCATATGTATTTTAAAAATTATTGGTTGAAATGTTTTAACACACTGGCTTGGAACAAACAAATCCCAATTAAATTAAATTGCTCAAAGCTTTTGAGCCAACGCATAAGATAACGTGGTTATAAAACAGTAATTTGCAGTCCAATGTCCACTTCTCTTTGCATATTTATATAACTCTTTTTATTATTTTCATTTTTGCACTTGTTCTTTACAAATATTGGTGCTAAATATTAAAATGTCATAACTTGTTTTTGAATATTAAATGCACAACATAACATTCAATTTTGGCGTTTTTTAATGTCAACATATTTTATGTCTTATGGACAATACATGACTTGAACAATTTTCTTTAACAAGTATAACAACATCATAAGTTAGTAAATTATATAAAAGAATATATTCTAGTTTGAATAACTTACGCTTTAACATTATCTTGTTGTTTAATAATCCGGACGTTTCAGCTTTCATTTATGTATCTAATTTATTTAAGGATGCGCGTCATATGGAAAGGAATCAGGGATCGGAAGCCGCGCGTAAGCCGCGTGTAAGCCTCACTGAAATCGTCATTTTATCACTATAAAATTTAGCTGGATGTATAAAACTGCTCTTTGGCAGACAATCCTTCTTTCTGAAATTTATTTTTCTGCTCACAAGCAGGTTTAAAACTGAGGCTTATGCGCGGCTGAGGCGCGGCTTCCGAACCCTGAAAGGAATGCCGCTTAACGTTTTTTACATTTTTCTTTTAAAGATATTGGAACTTGAATGAGTTAAAAAATACTAACTAAATACATAAGGTTAATGTACTGAAATATCAAAATTCTTCTCTGTTAGGTGCTTTTAAACAGTCCCTTCAATTATTAATTATTCAGTAAATATGTTTATTCCATTAAAAACAGCCAAAAATTGTTGTTGAAAAAATGTATATTATTTTATGTTTCAATTTTTTGCCAATAATGTAAATAACTAGAACTCTTAAAATCAAAATTCGTCTCGATTATTTTTGTGTATTATGATTATTATCTATTTCAGGGCCCTATGGAACGGACTATACCTGACTTCTGGAGAATGATTTGGGAACAAAAAGTGGAAGTGATTGTCATGATCACAAATCTTATAGGAAATTTTTATTATTGATTATTACCAGAGAAAAATGTAGAACAAAAGACTAAGTCTAGTAGTATATCTTATGGCATTATTTATTTGTATAACTAACTATTTATTGCACAACCTTTGTCTGAAGTCAAGGCAGCTATTTCGTTTACTGTCCCTATTACATTTGTTATAATACCATTAATTATTTAGTTTGGAACTATTTAGATTCAAATCCATTACCTCCTCGAAAAGATTAATTGATATTATAATGGAAGAAAATATTTTTCATCATAAATGATTTACATTATAATTATGCATTGTCCATTTAGTTATTTTCAAAACTCGTCTTATTTTAAAATAATCAATAATGAAAATTTGCAGAGGAGGGTAAAGAGAAATGTGCCAAATATTGGCCAAGTGTGCTGTGCAATGAAATCTACGGGCTAATATCTGTCTGTCTACTGGAAGAAAGAAAATATGCTACACATACAATCAGGTTAGATCTTAATCGTAATCGTTACAGACAGACTGAAGTACAGATAACAACACGTATAGAGTACCTTCGCTACTAAATCCTCGTCGAAAAAAAATGAATTCATTCTCATATATCATCAAAAATGTATTTAAGTATAAAAACAATGCTAAATATATTCAATTGTGTATGATAGAGATTATAGTTCAGAATAAAACAAGCTATGAATTAAAGAGTAAGCATTTTCTTATTTGTGTCAATTGATCCTTGTTGGAATGGATTATCTATTATACGGGTCCTCAAAGTTTATTTATAACATTTTCTAATTTATTGGCTTTTCAACTTTAGGGACTTTTATTAGATTTTGGTTGATTGGTACTTTAGTTAAATGTCCAAACGTTTCAATCACTAATTGTAATCTACAGAAGGGGTAATTTGTGTATCATCAATGGGGATGTAAAAAATTTATTGGGCATTGTCTTATCCTTAAAGATCTCTGGGTTTTACATTTAATTTTTAGCTAAGTTTTTTTCATTGCAATGAAAGTATAGGTATGCTTGCTAGCTGTATGAAAATGAGCACAAAAAGAAACATGAACTTTTTCTAATAAAAAGAATCCTTTGTTCATTTCTATAATCTAATTTTTCTATACTCCTCTTTTCTTTCATTATAGGGACACAGAATGATTTTCTGATAAAAATCTCAAAATATTCTTTGAATAGTTTGAATTATTTTATTTTGAGTACAAACCAATAAAAAAGCAAAATATTGATAGGCTTCAAAAATATTTTTTTAATTAATTATATTATTTATCCCTTATTCTTATTATAACATCTTTATCTAATACAATACTGTAGAACATTTTGGATTTTTCCTTTTTTGGTGAGCTTGTAATGAATACCAATGAAAAGTTTCTAAAAAGTATTTCTGGCAGGTAAAAAAAAAAATTTAATACATACTTATAATGCAAATCATCACCAGACTACATTAAATAACAGCCAATAAATTCCCCCATAAAATTACCCTCTAACGGACAGAAAGACAAAGTAAATTATAGAGTAGCTTCGCTGAAATAAAAAAAATCTATGGACAAAACTTAAAGTCTGATAGTATCAATAAAAAAAACTATAATTTATGATTACACATTTTGCTCAACTTTAATAGGACAATTCCATTATTTCTTTGGAACAATTTATATGTTTTTAATACACAATAGAAAGATAATTGTCTGTATTTGAGAGTGAATGTTTTCATTTAGAGAAATCCCTATAATCCAAATAAAGCCTCAAAGAGTTCCTTTAAAGAAGAAATGTGACAAGTTGTGTAAGGAATGTACTCATATCATCCTATTATATAAAGTAGTAGCGATATTGTTCTTCTTTACAGTGAAGCTTCTTATAGGTCCTTATATGGTTTAAGGCTACTTTTTTTTGCAAATAAGTCAATGTAAGGATTTAGGCTATTTTTATGCCCTTCCATATCCCTTTGAATAAAGAGCCCCTAAATGCTAGGGGCTTAGCCGCTAGTATTATATAAAGTAGTAAGCGTTTTGCGTTTTTTGTCTGTCCCGAAGGATCTCGCTAACCGCTGAACGATATTGTTATTTTTTACAGTGAAGCTTCTTGTAGGTTCTGGGAAGGTTTTAAACTATTTTTGGGGAGGGTGCCTTCATCCCCCTCCCCCACAAAAAAATATTTTTTTAACTCTTTTGAAACTAAAATTTTTAAATGGGATGAGGTCGACTTTTCCCACTCCTACCTTAAGTGCCCCTAGAGGCTTTTAGGGGCGTAGCCGCTAGTGATATTTTAAAGTAATAACTTAAAAAATGATTATTATGAAATCAAAGCGTTTTGTTTTGTGTTTTTACACTGGGTCAAAAAATTATATTTCTCAGATTTCTATGAGTTACTTTCCTTTAATTTATATACTTTTATCTATAGATTCAAAGACATTAAAAAAAATTATTTACAAGATAAGAAACCTTATTCCATGTCAAGGATAATTAATCTTAAGTCTAATAAATAGAACTGCATAAACTAAAAAAATATTTGAAAGCTTTTAAAAACAGTATTATGTAACAAACCTCTTTAATTCGTAATAAAGATATTATTTTACACTAAAGAAATTGAAATGGCAGGTATTGTCTCTAATTTATGTTGTGAAAATACATGCTGATTATATAAAATGACAGGCAATGTCTCTAAACATGAATATTTGTTAAATTAAAGTAAAAATATGTTGAAATGTATTGAAAGAAACACACAGATATATGTTTTTTTCTGCAGGAAATGCCAATGGATGCATCCAGGGAAGGAGGGGATATTGGACTGTAAACTATAAACTTTTTCTCTCATTTGATGACTTAAAAACGTCGGGTACTTTTCTCGAATCTTCATTGGCTAATTCAAACTAATTGTTAGTAAAATATCAAGCAATTATTCCAATCTACTTGAGGGTTAATTTGGTTCATCATTATTGGGGATAAATATAATTCATCGTCCATTGTCATATCTCTTAAGATCCGTGGATGCATACCAGTGAAGGATGACTGTTGTTACAGCAAAAACAATTATCCTTTCTGTCAATAAATTTTTCTATCATAATCTTTACTTTCTTGCCTCTTTGAAATCTTTTGGTTGTTTTTCTTAATGCTCCTTCTTTATTCTGTCTGTTTTATGCAATTTTCAGTAATCATATCTGTAAGCGACTTTTTTTTTGAAAATCTGTCAAAAAAATTATCATTTTTGCGGGAACACAGTTGAAAGGTTAGAAATGCAAGATTTCTGAGGTTTAATAGAATTTCAAATCAAAATTGATATTTTTCTTCAACTCAAAGAGCTATCTATCTGTCCAGGGCTAAAGGGAAAGGGTTATATATCAATAAGTTGTATGATAACTTTGTATTTAGCTTGTATTTAGTATAGTTTATTGAAAACCCTACATTAACATCAAATAGAGATTGTCTGTCATAATCGAAAGTGATATTAATCTATAAAATATTTGATTGATTTTCTTTCAAGGTTTGTTTTGCGCTTTTAAAATACAACATAAAACCTAATTTACCCTTTACCAAATATCATCAAATTCTAATCATATAGTTGTCTTACTTAACCTACTCTCCTTAGTATTCTTTTATAAATTTATTCATTAATCAATCCCTTTATTCTTGATATAGCTGGGAAAAGGTGGTTTGATAAAGGAATACTATTATTCATGGACAATAGCGTACTTTAGAGGGGCAGGTAGATTAATATGATTAAAAAATATTATTACACAAAGTACTCTCATTTAGAGTAATTAGAAAGATCTGAATATAAACTTAACCTAACTCTTTGGGGTTTAATGGCGTTACCTACCAAAACAGAGCCTAACCATCAATCTCAGTCTTAGATTTTTTATAATGGAGAAATGACGTTATTTCGTTAATAAATAACAATATTTTCATATTTTCCTTTAGAAATTATAAGAACCTTTAAAAACAAATTAGGTAAAATATAAAATAATTTAAATTCCTTAATTATTTAAATTTCAGACTAATAAATTCATGAATTTTTTTCAGTATCTACGCGTCTTAGAAATATAAGTTATTTTTTTACATAGAAACAAATAACTAAGAAGCTCTATAATTTGCTGTGTTGTAAATTGTTACCAAGGCTCGGCAGCCGCGCGTCAGTCGCCTATAAGCCTTAGGGAAATCAACCTTTTACAATTTTAAATCAGCCGTAAGTATAAACTTGACCTAACTCTCTCTTTTCACTTTCATTGCATTCAAGCGAGTTTAAATTTGAGGCTTAGTCACGGCTGACGTGCGGCTGCCAAGCTCTTATTCAAACTATTGTTCAGCTTGTCAACTATTTAAAATAATAATTTTTTGTTTTGTTTCAGAACGTTCAGTATCGGGCACACAAAGTTAAAAAGTCGCGGGAGACGCGGCAATCAAAATTCTGCGGGTCCCGTCAGAACTATTAAACATTTTCAGGAAAGCTTTATTTAATTTTACATTTTGAAAGGTTTTAATCAATATTAATAGAAGTACAGCTACTTCAGTAGTCTAAATAGATTTAAAAAGAAAGAAACAGTTGGGAAGTCAAATTATAGCATCGCTATTGTTTGATGTAACTGCTCTTTTTTTCTTTTTTTTTGTAAAATCAATAAAGCTTCCGTGATAGTATACCTGTTGGGGTGACCACGACACACCCGCCAATCCCCTGCCCCTGCTTTCCTTCATCAAAAAGTCGAGTGCGGCGGCCGCCAAGAACCCCGACAGCCCGCTGTTGGTGCACTGTAGTGCGGGCGTTGGGCGGACAGGGACGTACATCGTCATAGACTCCATCTTGAAGCAGCTGAAGGCCAAGGGGGAGCTGAGTATTATCCCCTTTCTCTCCCATATTAGGAGTCAGGTATGTTTTTATTTATATTTTTTGGGGAGGGGGGGGGGGGGGTTGTATGTTTTAATTCTGCAAACTTGTTGCGCAAAATGAACAAAAATAAATAACATGAAATCCTAAATTGAGACTAACTTCTACTTTTGTTATGAAAAAATTCCTCACGTTTTTTTTATCGATCTGTTTCGTTAAAAATTACTGACGCACAATAATACTTGATTTCACCTTATTTCAAAATATGGAGGATTCACAGTTATAAAACAAAATATTACAAACCTATATATACAATATTAATTTTCCTTGAATTATTAGAGCTTAATTTTCAGAATTTATAGCAATATTCAAACGGTAAAATTTGATGTTAATAGAAATATTTTTTAATTGCATGATAGCCATTGAACCATTTTAAAAAAAAAATAACCGATTTACAGACAAGCAATTATTACAGAGTATTTAACTTCAAGAATATCTAAATTTTATTGACGTAACTATTTCTATTTCAGAGAAATTTGATGGTTCAAACGCTTGAGCAGTTTATCTTCATCCACGATTCGTTGGCTGAAACTGTTCTGAGCGGAGAAACAAACATCAAGCTTTCCTACCTCGCAAGGTCAGTGTTCTTGTTACCTTACCTACAGACAATTAATTTTGGTAACAAACATGTTTTGTTGTTATTAAATAATGTTATAGGTTTCGTTGTCTGTTCATTAACCGCTGAAATGATTGAGTTCGCCTTTTTAGGTGAGCAGGCTTTATGATATTTTTCTGTTCCCTCCTTGTACCTTCAATTTGAAAAATATCAGAGTAGCCATTTTTTATGATTTATGTAGAAATTTATCTTGTTTTTCATTTTATTGCGTAAAAATCAGGCAAATAGATCTTCTATAGAATGCTATTTGAACGGAATAAGAATAGCAATCGTTTTCTAATGCAGTTTTTTTTTGAAGAGTTTTTTAAGATAGACATTTTTTATGATAAGCGGTTTTGAGCAAAGTCAGGATTAGTATATATAAACGCTTTGGTAGTTTATCTACTTAAGTAATTTAATAAAACACGACAAAAGTATTTATTGAAAGACAAATCATCACAAAAATGATCGGGTATAGTCCCTTTCGTAACATCGCACCTTATGGGGCGATTCTTCGTGTTTTTCACGGGGCTCTAACCCTGCGGGGCCAATTACCTAACCCTGTGGGGCAATCACCTAACCCAATATAACCTAACCTAACCTAAAATAACCTATAAAAAGCCATTTTATAAATACGACGAATCGCCACTTATGGGGCGATGTTACGAAAGGGACTATTCCCAAATGCTCTTATCTTCTTCTGCATAAACGGGGCATATTCCTTTTGGCTGTTTGATTTGTGAATGTTGCAAATAGTTATATAATCGTCTACCTGCAATTTTATTTCATTTCCAAGTGTGAAGGTAAAGGTGAACCTAATTTTATTCCAGCTGCATACATATATCAGGGATATAAAGGGATAGAACAGTTGACAATAAATTAATGTAAATCCTTTTAACTGTAAAAAGAATTACTCCATTTGCAGGTTATAATAATGGTTGAAAAGTTTGAATTCTAGTCTGAATCGACCAATTAAGATTTGATAAAAATACTGACTGTTCTGAAGCCAGGAAATGAGAGATTGTGTAATTTACAATCTAATGTCCCCTTCCTCCCTGACATACATTCTTATATACATGCATGTTTTAAGAGCAGGAATAATGCAACTGAGAAAAAATATTTACAACACTAGGTACTTTAGGAAGGAGGGTATCAACACCACCCTTAAAATTTAAATTTGTGAAGCCTGACTTTTTTTTCCACCACATCAATATTCAAACTACCTCCCAAAAGAAACGGTTTGCACTCATCTGTTTTACATAAACTTTATTAAAACAAAATGTATTAACACAATATTATATCAAAGTCTAACAGTTGTAATTGTTTATTAGATATGCTAGGTAATTTTGACACGTGATAAAATTATTGTCAAATGTCCCTGTCTTATATGAATACATGTAAAGAATACCTTAATTTAGTACATAAAGTTTTGAAGAAATAAAAAAAAACATATTTCTCCAAGTTCAAAGGCATACCTAATTCAAAATAGTAAAATTATATATTTAGTTAGATATATCATTATTTCATTAGAATAAAATCTGTGAACGTCATCAAGTTATATATGTAGAAAATACAGGAAGCTTACAATGAACTTTGGAATAAAAGAATAGGCAAATTTCATTTATCCCTGCATGAACTAGTGAACTTGTAGACAGAAATACCTACCCTTTTATTTATTATTAAACCAAGTTACTATCCATTTATCCCTGTATGAACTAGTGAACTTATAGACAGAAATACCCACCCTCTTATTTATTATTCAACCATGTTACTATCCATTTATCTTTGTATGAACTAGTGAACTTATAGACAGAAATACCCAACCACTTATTTATTATTCAACTATCTATTTATCCCTGCATGAACTAGTGAACTTATAGACAGAAATACCCACCCTCTTATTTATTATTCAACCATGTTACTATCCATTTATCCCTGCATGAACTAGTGGACTTATAGACAGAAATACCCACCCTCTTATTTATTATTCAACCATGTTACTATCCATTTATCCCTGTATGAACTAGTGAACTTATAGACAGAAATACTCACCCTCTTATTTATTATTCAACCATGTTACTACTTATTTATCCCAGTATGAACTAGTCAACTTATAGACAGAAATACCTACCCTCTAATTTATTATTCAACCATGTTACTATCCATTTATCCCTGTATGAACTAGTGAACTTATAGACAGAAATACCCACCCTCTCATTTATTTATTATTCAACCATATTACTATCCATTTATCCCTGTATGAACTAGTGAACTTATAGACAGAAATACCCACCCTCTCATTTATTCATTATTCAACCATATTACTATCCATTTATCCTTGTATGAATTAGTGAACTTATAGACAGAAATACCCACCCTCTTATTTATTATTCAACCATGTTACTATCCATTTATCCCTGCATGAACTAGTGGACTTATGGACAGAAATACCCACCCTCTTATTTATTATTCAACCATGTTACTATCCATTTATCCTTGTATGAATTAGTGAATTTATAGACAGAAATACCCACCCTCTTATTTATTATTCAACCATGTTACTATCCATTTATCCCTGCATGAACTAGTGGACTTATAGACAGAAATACCCACCCTCTTATTTATTATTCAACCATGTTACTATCCATTTATCCCTGCATGAACTAGTGGACTTATAGACAGAAATACCCACCCTCTCATTTATTATTCAACCATGTTACTATCCATTTATCCCTGTATGAACTAGTGAACTTAAAGACAGAAATACCCACCCTCTTATTTATTATTCAACCATGTTACTATCCATTTATCCCTGTATGAACTAGTGAACTTAAAGACAGAAATACCCACCCTCTCATTTATTATTCAACATTCATCTCCGGGTTAGGTAAACTTATTCCTGTTTGATTCTTATGTAATTACACCCACAATTATTTGTTAAATTATATATTAATTTTATATTTCTAAGACACATTGTTGTAGTATATTTATACCTAAATTTCTTAGCTTCCTTAATTAGTTTTATGATTAAATAACAAAAGAAATATGTACTTTTAAAGGGAGGGGTAGCTTTTATATTACATTATTGGGAATAGTCCCTTTCGTAACATCGCCCCATAAGGGGCGATTCGTCGTATTTCTAAAATAGCTTTTTATAGGTTATTTTAGGTTAGGTTAGGTTATATTTGGTTAGGTTATTGCCCCACAGGGTTAGGTAATTGGCCCCGCATGGTTATAGCCCCCCGCAGGGGCTAGAAATAGGAGAAAAGCTACTGTGAAAAATACGAAGAATCGCCCTATAAGGTGCGATGTTACGAAAAGGACTATGCCCACATTTTTTTAAGGTTTGGTCTCTTGTACAAAAACTTCTCATGCATCCAAGAGGGTCCTTTAAATCTACTCATATGCATAAAGACATCAACTTTTATCCAGAAAATATCCAGTTATAAAACTAAAATTTCTCTCAGCTTTTATAAGAGAAGTTAATTAAGTTTTAGTTGAAAACAATTTACTAAACATTTTCTTTGGTAATGTATTTTATTTAATTTTATAACAATTTGAATATTTTTTTCAGAGAATAAGAATATATTTTTTTTTAATTTAGTGTCCATTTGAATTAAATAGATACTAGATTTCAATTAGTCAAAAGTTTATCAAAATAAAATATATCAATCTATGTTGGATAAATTTGACTGTATCGCCAAACAACTTAAAGTTATATATGACCTATATCAAAACACAATTGATTTGGTTATTAACTTAGAAATTAATGATTAATATATTGATTTAACAAGGATGGCAAAAGAACTAAGTCATACAGCTTATTATTGTATTATTATGAAAGGTTTACTTAAAACATATTATTTTTATATAAAGATGAATGATCTATTCAACGTCTGTCTTTCTGTCGGTCGGCGAATCTGACGTGTCAAAACAGATTCTTAAAAAAAGAATAATAAAAAGATTTTTCACAGTTAATTTTTATATACATATATTATAGTGAAGTTACGCTACAAATTAGTCTTTTCTAAAGGTATCTAAGTTGTAATAAGCAATTATATGAATGCGCTGGGTGAAAATCATTCAAATTTTCATTCAAACTAAATTCATCCAACAAATTTATGTGAAAAGTTTAAGCAATTTCCCCTAAAAAAATAAAATCCCCCTTCCAAAATAGTTTCTTTATTTGTTCATTTTTTGCCCCTGTGATTGGTAGAAAAATTTGTGCTTAAAACATTAGGAATAGTCCCTTTCGTAACATTGCCCCTTATGGGGCGATTCGTCGTATTTTTAAAATGGCTTATTATAGGTTATTTTAGGTTAGGTTAGGGACTATACCCAAAACATTTAATCAACTGATCAAATTGACTTTTTGTCAACAGTTTTATAAATCCAGCTTATTAACTAAAGTACTAAACTTCAATATACCTTCAGTCTGTAAGTTGTCCATGCGCTGTTGTCGAGCCCGCCGTAAATTATTCCAATTTACTTGGTTGGCAACATTTTTTCCCCAATTCAAATTTTGTCCCCTGTTATATGGTGATTTAAATTCTATGTTTCATAGGTTTGGGGGGAGGGAGACTCTCAAATGTCAAAGGATGTTGTTCAAGTTTCCTTTTCAAGGTCTTTACTTGAGAAAATTGTGTTGAATTGAATGTTATCTTACAATTAGATGCGAGCAACCCATCAAATATATTGGAAAATCAAAGAATTTTACCATTTTAAATCGCTGTGTCAGTGTAGCCCACCTCCTATTTGCCCAAATAATGGTTAAGAATATAAAGGATAATTTAAATACATTAAAAATATCACTTTTCAATAATTTAGCTAATTTCTATGTTAAAGATCATCTAATTAATAACACTTTGAATTTATCAAAACATTTGATATACTACACATTATTAATTAGTAATTAATGTTTAAAAAATATAGATAAGTTAAGATCAAAATTGTACAATTGTGTGAAAATGAGTTGCGCCTCTTTTAGGGCCAAGGCATCCCATCAACTGTCGAGAATCTCGTATAGCAGCAGTAGGAACCATTTTTAATGTCTTTAGCCTTGACTCGGTATCAGGGCGAGATTCAAATCTATCACTTTTCCGACAACGAGTGGTTGGGCGACGTTTTTACGCCACAATATCGGGTTAGAAAAGTTAATATAACTATATAAAAACAAAGTAATTGCATTTATATTAAAATTATCTATTTAATCAAACAAAAAGATTTTGAATTTATGCAGATAAAAAAAATGAAAGAAAGCATGTGAGTTTTATTTCAAATTAACTTTAAGTGGATTAATTGGTGGAGGAAAAGAGTAAAAGAGAGAAAAAACTTTTAATATTGAAAATCAAAGATTTAAAAGAGGGGGAAAGGGGAAAAAAGAGGAAAGTGTGAATTAATAGGGAAAATAGAGTGAGAGAGAGAGAGAGAGAGAGAGAGAGAGAGAGTGAAAGAGAGATAAAGTGAGTTTTATTGTTGGAGAAAAGTTTTATTTTCAAGCTTCTCCAACTTTGAAATGGAAATGAAAAGTGAAAGGATTAAGATGTTAATATCAAATTCATTATGGGCAATAAAAAAGTTTTTGTCAAGTAATTTATTCAAGAAAACTAATAGTTATCTATTTTTTCTTGTATTTTTGAATATTTAGTAATTTAGTATTTGCTTAACATACCAATATTTTAGACCTTTTTATGAAGCGACTTTTTGTCAAATTGTATTTTTGTTCAGGTATATCAACAGTCTACAGAGTAGCTTCACCACAGAGGGGTCAAACATCCCCTTCCAGCTGCTTGACCGGCAGTTCAGTCACGTGACCAGCTACAAGCCCGCAGAGTCAGAGTTCAGCGCGGCCACCCTGCCCTGCAATCAACTCAAGGTAAAATATTTTGTCACATGTTTTTAGCAGCTGTTGATTTTTAAGCTATAGACTAGCTTTAAAACAACTGAGTGCAGTCAGCTTGAAAGAAACCATTTGTGTAGCCACGTGACTACCTAAAAATCAGCTGACTTGATTTAGAACAGCTGTGTTTGGTAGTCACATGTTCTGATAGAAAAAACAGCTGCTAGTTTAGGACATTGGTCACGTGACAAAATTAAATCAGCTGATTGTAGTCAATTAATGTTAATAACTTGATGAGTCTTGTTATTTAAAAAATACTAAAGCTTATTTAAGACCATGACAAGTCAAATTTTGTTGCTTCAACTAAAAATATGTTTTGTCAATAACACATATGTAGATAGTTGGATTAATATAAAAATTATTGTTTTAGAACCAGAGTTTTGATTTTATACCTCTGGACATGAACCGGGTGTGTCTGGGCACAAGTATGGAGGAAGGCTCAGATTATATCAACGCATCCTGGCTACCTGGATATCTTAGCCTCAACCAGTTCATACTTACTCAGCACCCTAAGGTAATTATCTATCCTTGCTATCTTCTAGATATCTTATACAATATAGCTCACTGTCTACCTGGATATCTAATATGGACATGCTTAAAAAAACTTATAGTTTATTTTCTTAATGCTTCGTAATTTTCACTTGATTTTTACACATTATCTCTCTTTTATTTCTTATGACAACTGACAATCTGCTTTATGTCTCACTTTGTTCGGTTATCACTTCCATGATTTTTTGTATTTCGCTATCTATGGATGTTACCATCCTTGTTTTTTTTAAATAAATATGTAAATCTGCATTAAGAATATAAATTAATTGTGTATCTTAATAAATCAAAGAAACTTATTAAGTAATAATATTACAAAAGAATTTAATTAATTCATTAAAAGTTGAGATAAAAATATTTTATTAAAAATGCAAAAGTTATATCAACAAAATTTATGCAAAATTATTATGTAATTCAGAAACAATTCTAATATTAGAATAGTTTTACTGGCCTACTTGTAAAATACATAAGGTAGCTAATCAAGACAAAATAAGTGTTAGTTATCTATATTTGGATAATTAAGTTCAGTTATAATATTTGAAATAAAAAATTTAACTTTTGGAAAACTTTTTTCATTATCCCGAATTTCCTATAGTTTGAGTTTTACTTACTTATCTATGGCCTATTAAAAATTACCTAAAACCAGCCTAAGACATATATTTAGCATCCCAAAAAAAAACTCAATTGGACCAGCCAATTCCTACATTATTGGGATTAATAAATTAATTATTTTAAGGAGTCTACTGAATTTGATTTTTGGCGGCTTGTTTGGGAGCATCGGGTCGTCACTGTCGTGGTTCTTTCCGTCCTTAGGCACAATCAACATCCCATGTTCTGGGATAATCAACAAAAAAGGTAATCATAGATAGATAGATACATGGTAGGATAGATAGACATTTAGATAGATACGGATAGCTAGACACAATAAATATTTAATGTTCGTGGCTAATAAACAAAATAGGTAAATTTAGATAGACACATAAATAGATAGATAACTGGAATTATGGATAGATAGACAGGTAGATAAATGGAAAGAATAAACTCAATAGAATAGCAATGTTCTGGGATAATCAACAAAAAAGATGGATAGATGGATAGACAGGTGATAGATGGATAGATAGACAGTCATTAGACACAATAGATATCCAATTTTCTGGGCTAATAAACAAAAAAGGTAAATATAGATAGACACATAGATAGATAGATACATGGAAATATGTATAGAATGACAGGCAGATAGATAGAAAAAAAGAAAGATAGATGAATAGAAATACAGCCATCGGATACAAGCAAAATCGAATGTTCTGGGTTAATCAACAAAAAAGGTAGAAAGATATATAGATAGATAAACAGATTAGAAAACAAATATATACTCAGAAGACGGTATACTAGATGAATAGATATAAAATTATATTTATAGATAGATAGACAGATGGGCAGTTATTAGACACAATTGAGATTTCATCTCCTTGCAAAATCAATAAAAAGAAAATATGAGAGATATAGATTGTAAATAGTTAAAATGATAGATAGACAGTCAGATTAAAATAAAGAAAGTATATAGCAAAGCAAAAATTATGTTTAGACAGAAACAAAATACATGAAAGTTTTCAGAGGTAAAATATTAATACAAAAAAGTTAGTAAATATTAAAAATTTCAGGTTTGGAAACATTATCCTATCTCCTACGGAGGAGGGTCTGTTGTGTGGCTTCCAGACCAAGGACTTCAGCCTGCGCCAGCACAATGAGTCTGGAGGCATGAAGGTCAGACTCATCTTTTGTCCAGAGTGGTCCACGGATAAACCTGTGACGTCATCGCCAACAGACGAAGCGTCAGCTGATATAGAAGCACAGACCTCTAGCGGCCAGGTATTAAATTTTTTTTCTTGTCCTTAGTATCATTAATTTCGCTTTAGTATGCCTTGTTGAGATTTATTTTAGTTAGGTTAGGTAAATACTGCGTTGCAGATCTGCACCAGCAAGGGTTTTAACTCTCGACTAAAGCTTTTGATACAAAGATATGAAATAGATAGATATAACAAACAGCAACAAAAAAGTTTAAAATGCAGAAAAAAATACTAGTTACCTAATAACCTACTTTTTAGAGCATACAAAGTATTTTGTCAATAATATTTTTAAAACTTTAAATTAAATCTATTCTAAGAAAATAGCATAGAAATAGGGAAAAATGCAAGATAGAAACATTCTTAAAATTCTTTATTTTAAAGTGAAATCGATTTTGTCAACAAATATATAATCCAAAAAATTAATATTACAAAAGTTAAAATTGATAATATGGGATTAGAATTTTAATTTGATGCATATCAGTTAATAACAAAAACAGGAATAAAATTTTAAAAAAACTGATCGAGGTGAAGATTAAATAATAACACCAAATCAAAATTAATAAAGAAAGTGCTTGTAAGTTTAATATTATTCCCCAAAAAATTTATGTTTGGTAAATTTGTTTAAACTTGATGATAAAATCTTATCTTTGAAAATTATTTTTTACAAAACCTTTTTAGGACATTGAGTTAGAGACTCGGGAGAGGGACAAGATGAGGTTGAGGCTTGTGGGGGCGGTCAACTCTCTACCCACCCACCCCATCATTGTTATGGACCAGGTAAATATTTTAGTAAGGGAAAAGAATGAGATAGATTTGTTCAATTTTTAGCGACTAAACCAAAAAAAATGGGGCTCGATTGCAAAATTATTGTTATTGTCAGATACTTAGGAATTTACTTTTTTGTTTAGTTAAGTATTCATTATCCAATGATCGGCTCAGCAAACGGGTTGAAAATCAAACATCAAAATTAACTTTGTTTAACTATGTTGCCCAATCATTAAATAAATGACTGTATTCTCCATCAAATATTCTATTTTGTAGGTTGGGGGCAGTGCGGCCGGTACCTTTTGTGCAGCCTCCACCCTGATTAGACAGGCTGAAACTGAGGGATATGTGGATGTTTATGAAACTGCTAAGACCCTTCATATGTCTAGGTATGTGTTTTTTCTACAGCAAAGCTTCTTGTCCTTGTTAGTTGTTTAATCACGTGGCTTGTCACGAACGTTTATGACTCAGCAGTTTGAGGAAAACAGTGGATTTAATGTTAGGTATAGAATGATAACGCATAGATTCAAACTATTAAGTAACAATTTGTTTAAACCAGAAAAAAATATTATACAATGTTACTATATTTATATTTATGTTATAATAGGATTCTTCCGTAGTTTGTTAAAAATAGATAATACCCTGAGATTAAATAGTTTAATTGGCTAGTCTAGTGTAATGAACTTTACACTCTTATATATAATCTAAGCTCAATCCTTAAAAAATATAATTTACACTGTTGCACATGCAATGTGTGTCAATCCTTAAAATAGCATAATCAAACCTGTCAACTAAGATACAATTAATAAAAGCTCAATTAAGGCTTATATTTTTACAAAGTACGATTAAGATACAGGCTTAAATATCAAAAAAGGATTTTTATAAAAATATTTTAAGTATTGAACCTGCCCTATTTATGCAAAAAAGTAAAGTTTGGCAACAACTATTATCATCGTCCTTGCCAAAGATTATGTTGTATATTAACAAACTTATTTTAGAGTTGATATACAAGCTTATTTCAAAGGCAACTATTTTACTTAAAAATATGTTCTGTATTAAAATAACATAAACATAGCTCTTTATTGGCAAATGAAAAAAAAACTACCACCGACTCTTTATTTTTAATTTGTTAAAAAAATCTGAGTATGGGCTTTTTATTTCTCAATAGGCGCTTTGTGTGAGGACAACGATATTTATAAAAAATTTGCCTAAAATAAATAAAAGAGTATATCTTTAATGTGTATAATCTCATCATTTAAGAAGTGCTCAAATTTCCCTCCCTCTTAAAACTTTACGGAAAAAAACATCAACTTCTAAACTAAAATTCTTACTTTTAAAATCGTCGTTTTTTTCAGCAAGAATTATCAAGTTTTCTTAAAGTTTGGATATAAATCAAATACTTGTGAAGACTAACATACTAAAATGTTTTTACTTTATAGATAAAAAATGCATTAGCCAACAAGTTCATTTTTAAATGAATAAATCATTAAAAAACGATTATACATATAAAAACTTAATTGGTTTTGAAATAAAATAGTTTTCTACTTTTTTTCCTCGTTGTTTTCAAAATATTGATAATATTTCATAATATTTCTATTTCAACTCTTGTAGCTTTGGGCATGTTAGGAATTGCAACGTCATTCCCTTTCCCACAAAGCTGGCAAAGAACCAATACTAAGCTTCTATAAATTGCAAAGCGATCTGTATAGCCATTTAAAAATTTTATGTACAAAAACATTGGAAAAATTGGGTTATAAGTAACACATCAAGACTAAATTATGGAAGAGATAGCACAATGTGACTATTGAGAAGCTTCGCAAAAAAAATTGCGCAAACGATAGGACACCCAACACTCTAGCACTATACACTGATATATGTTGATTCCTCTACTCAAAGTTTTCAAACTTTTAATAAAAGGATTTGGAATTATACAACTTTGAAATTATGAACCCAGTATACAACATACATATACACAATGTTTAGAATTATAGAATATTTTATACAAATTTAATTTTTCATGATAACATCTAAAAATCTTCCCTGTATATACCAATGTAAAACTTCCCTAAAAATTGTGGAACAATCGAAACAGGCATTTACGAGATCTTAGCATACACACATACAGATATCCAGTTGAGGTTGGAAAATTTTGTTCTCATTCAATATTTGTTCTCAAATTAAAAGAAAATCATTTAAGTGTTATGGGTGTTGTCTTCGCCTCCTCCAATTTGTTAAAGACCTTACATGGACCAACAACAGCCTTTCCCCTAATGATAAGTGTTTAGTGAGCAGTCCTAGTAGAAAGAAAAAAATACATAGAATTTGTGCCTAGTTTGTGTTAAGATACAGATATTTAAGATAGCTGTATCAAATGCTTTGTTAATGTCAAACTGTAACTCAGTATAAAATATGTATATCTAACTAGTTTAGTTAGATAATTAACTATGATAAAGAGAATAAATTCAATGTTAATAAAAAAATAATTTTTGTAGAGGCTTGTTGGCAGTTTTCTTTTGATAAAGGGAAAAAAACATGGGTTTCAGTTTATATCAAATTTCAAGTTATAAAAATATTGTGAGGATTAAAGTAAAAAGAAAATCATACCTAACAACTGCGCGGCTATCCTGTATCATAAGCTAAAAAGTCATTACTAACACGATTACACCCTATCTCCAATATTTCAAATATAAGGGGTCGGGGTGGTTTCCTTGAGGAAAACCGCCAAAGTTTCTAATCTGAATTTATATTTTCAGGCCTGGTATGTGGCCGAGTTCTGACTCGCTGTTGCGGCTGTACAATCTGATACAGTGTCACGTGACATCAGTCACGTCTAGCCGTGGGCTACCAGACGGCAAGGAGGACAAGAAGATCATGACCACCAAGTATTAGGTCACGCAACGACCGCAACACCAAATATTGATCAAAAATGTTTATTTATCTGTTGGGACATCAACAGATATATTTTTTTTGTCTTATTTGAGTCTTCATTTGTTTTATTTTCAATCTAAAAATAAAGCACATTGAAAACGTAAAAGAGTGATAATATTATGTTATTAGTTTAAAAATATAAACCAAAATAAACATTTTGTTATTTTTTGGTTTTATTTTTAAACCCCCAATTAGGAAAAGATTTTAATTATAAATAGAAATGTAATCCGCTTTTGTAATGTTTTGAACTATTAAAATATTACAATTGTATGCCGTGTTAAAATAACTTTCCTAATATTATAAGCAAGATGAAACCTCTTAAATTTCATGATTATTTTTTGTAATAAAAGCAAAATAGTTCATGTTTAAGTATCACTTACCAAAGAATTTTTATCCTCATAATAAAAATTAATAATTCTATATTTTCATATAAAAATAGATTTGTTAAAAAATAATGGGTATAGTCCCTTTCGTGGCAACGCCTCTTGATGGGCGTTTCGTCGTATTTTCTCAGTAGCTTTCCATTATTTCTAGCTACTGCGGATTTAATTACCTGACCCAACTTAACCTAACCCAAAATAACCTATAAAACTAATGTGAATATATGACGAAACGCCCCTTAAAGAGGCGTTGCCACGAAAGAAACTATACCCAAATAATGTTAATATATGTAGTTATGTTAAAAATTAGCCGATTCCAAAGAAATGAAAATCATAATTAAAACACCCTCTTAACAATTTGATATTGTAATATTTGGATATAAAATTGTAATTGGGTGACTGTAAAATTTACTGTGATGATTTTACTGTGTCAAGTTAGTTTTCAATATAATCTTTCTATCATGTACGTAATTTGTAAATAAATTTAGATTTTTAATACTTGTAGTTTTTATAATACTTATATGAAAGTGACATGATGCGCGCGTGTGTCTGTCTATACCGAAGGATCTCACTAATCTCTGAAACGATATGCCCACCTTTACAATATAGCTTAGGTACCACAATCAACCCCCCCCCCCCAAAAAAAAAAAAAATAAATATATGGCGGAGGGGGGGGGGAGGGGTTGACTTCCCCTACCCTTACCTGAAGTTCCCCCAGTTAAAAAGTTACATTTGACATAAGGGTATGGGTTTTTACACTAGGTTTTCTATTTTTCCATTCTGTACTAGTTGCTTTGCCACACATAAAGGTACACTTGAAATAAAAACGTTTCACATAAAGATATATTTGGCACCAACCAATCAAAATTCAATAGAATATAAAAAAATTACCTGAGGACATAAACATATGCATATCTTCAATATCCTTCACTCTACCAGTTTCTTACCAGAATCACTCTTTCTATGTAAGTAAGCATGAATAACAGACTAACAGACAATGTTTCTAATCAACTAAAGCTATGCTCGTGTGTCCAGAGTTATAGATAGATATCATAACAGCACAAAGGACAATCAAAATATTCTCATATTTCTTTATTAGGACCTTATTTTATCATATAAGAATGTATGAATGTCAGACTAACAGACCATGTTTCTAATCAACTAAAGCTATGTTCATGGGTCCAGATTTATAGACATCATAACAGTACAAAGGTCAATAAATATATTCTTCTTTTTCCTTATTAAAACCTATTTTTTTATGTAATATAAGACGTTAAAAATGCCAGACTAACAGACCATGTTTCTAATCAACTAAAGCAATGTTCATGGGTCTAGATTTATAGACATCATAACAGTACAAAGGATAATAAAATATTCTACTATTTCCTTATCAAAACCTCCTTCTTTATCATATAAGAAGGTATGAAAGACAGACTAACAGACCATGTTTCTAATCAACTAAATCTATGTTCATAGGTCCAGATTTATAGATAGATATCATAACAGTTAAAGGACAATCAAAATATTCTTATATTTCATTATTAAAACCTCTTTTTTTATCATATAAGAAGGTATGAAAGACAGACTAACAGATCATGTTTCTAATCAACTAAAGCAATGTTCATGGGTCCAGATTTATAGACATCATAACAGTACAAAGGACAATAAAACTATACTTCTATTTCCTTATTAAAACCTTTTTATATTAAATAAGAAGGTATAAATGCCAAACTAACAGACCATGTTTCTAATCAACTAAAGCAATGTTCATGGGTCCAGATTTATAGATATCATAACAGTACAAAGGACAATCAAAATACTCTATTATTTCCTTACTAAAACCAACTTTTTAAAGGTAAGAAAGTATGAATGCCAGACTAACAGACCATGTTTCTAATCAACTAAAGCTATGCTGGTGAATCTAGACTTATAGACATCATAACGGTACAAAGGACAGTAAAACTATTCTTTTATTTCCTTATTAATACCTCCTTTCTTTATTAATATAAGAGGGTACGAATAACAGACTAACAGATCATGTTTCTAATCAACTAAAGCAATGATCGTGGGTCCAGATTTTTAGATAGATATCATAACAGAACAAAGGACAATCAAAATATTCTATTATTTCCTTACTAAAACCTCTTTTCTTTATTAATATAAGAAGGTATAAAGACAGACTAACAGACCATGTTTCTAATCAACTAAACCTATATTGGTGGGTCTAGATTTATAGATACCATAACAGTACAAAGGACAATAAAAATATTCTTCTATTTCCTTACTAAAACCTCCATTTTTATCATATAAGAAGGTATAAATGACAGACTAACAGACCATGTTTCTAATCAACTAAAGCTATGTTCATGGGTCCAGATTTATAGACATCATAACAGTACAAAGGATAATAAAACTATTCTACCATGCAAAATTCAGGGCTAATAGAGATTAGCATTTAAAACTATTTTTTAAAGTCAAGTTTTATCAATAACGAATAATTTAAACATAATTTAGGAATGCTAGATCATGTCCAAATTTTGCATAAGGATTTCTTTAACAATAAGGAATACCAAACCTTGAACAATTAACAAAGAGTCATATTTTTTATGTTTGGAACAAAAGTTCCTTTGATAGAATTGTTCTATACCTACTTTTTAAAAAAGTTTGACTTAGATTGTAGTGCTCTTTAACTACGTCTCAAAATGTAAATAGGCACATGTCAAAACACATTTTTTTGTGAAACAAAGTAATCTTTATTCAAAATTAATAAGGCCCTATAAAAAAAAGTTCTAATAACTATTATCCCCCACCCTTATTTTGAAATAATTTCAACATAAATAGGGGGGGGGGGGGGAGGGTGTAGTTTTCCGTTTGTTTAGTTATACCTTTGAGTTAGGTTAGGTTATTTTGGGTTATGTCACCGCGAAACATCTTAAGTTATTTTAAAAATAAGTGGGAAAATGCCTTGGCCCATACAAGCGCAATTCATTATAATGCACAGTTAGGAGACTTCCAGACAAATACGTGCAATCAAAGGGTTGATTGTCTGAAGGGCGTTTGCCATATAATCATGCACCGCAATTAATCAGAAAGAAAGACAATGTCCATTTTATTTTATGGTATTACAAATACATTTTATTTCTGTGAGAAAAAAGAATCAAATATTATATTAGCAAAACTTGTCTTACATAAGTACATTTTTATACAATTCATACATTATTCTACAACGAATAAGTCAAAATAAAATTGGTTTCATAAAAAGGCAGAGTTCAAATACCTAAATTCATTAGGAATTAAGCTTAAGATCTCAATGAATGCATGAAAATAATTTTTTATAAAAATACTGGCAAACAAAATTTAGAAGAAATAAATAAATTAACTACAATACAGTTAAACATAACCAAATAATTAATTTCTTTGATTATTCTCAATTTTCTTCTTCGTTGCAAAATTCATCCTAAAAAATATAATTTATTAAGATTTTTAAACATCCGGGAAATATAAATTTCACGAACGAATCTAGAAAATCCAATTTTTTTTGTTTTCATCATTTTCAACAATACGTGTAATTTTTAATTTACCTTATTAACGAACATTGTAAGAATGAATGTAGAATTTACGTGGATATTACGACAGCTGAAAAGTTGTCGTCAAAATAGGTTGCTAACATAGGAAGGGAGGGAATGGGGTAAAGGGGATGGAAAGGGGGGGGGTCGTTATAGCTAGCTACAAGTTTCACTTTATTTGAGTACATGATAATCTGGTTTAAGATCCAATTAATAATAAATCCAAAAGCGTAAGTTAAATAGAAGCTGAGCTTCTAATATTCTAAGGAGCGATGACAAAGTTTGAAATACTTTGAATGTGTTTATCCATAAAATAATGCAAAAACACAAAGTGCATTGTCGTTTACAGATATAGGAAAATGTAAATAAAAATATGTTTTTTCTTGGGAAAAGTTAAAATTTTCTTCTTTAAATTGATATGACAAAACAGATGGAACAAATTCAAATAAAATTCTTAAAATCTAAACAAAAAAGTTTGAATACAGCAAATTAGAACCAAATTACAACAATATTCTTTAAGTATATACAGATTAGACGGTCAGAAGTTTAGAGACCGCCATTTTTAGAGTCAATTGTCAAGAAAGTAATCAATATACTTATAATATCCATTAAAACAAGTAACGACAAGTGATGTTTTTTAACGGTTAAAAATAAGAGTTGGATGATATAATTTTTAGCTGCCTATTATGTTTCCAAATGTTGTAAATGTGTCAAAAAGCATTAAGGTCTCACAAAAACATTTTAGGAAGGCTGTTTCCTAATGATCTTGAAAACGACAGTCTATAAAAAAATTTATGGCAGAAGATATATCAATGCGACTTTTAAAAACTGAAGATTCTTTGAAATTGTTACTTTCCCTTAAACCTATATTAGAATCATTATACCTGAAATTAACCTATTAAAATAACAATGTCGTAACATAAACAAAATACATGATAGTATTAGCTTTTAGAAGCGCAGCTTCTCAGTGACATATTGTGTTAGTCCGTATATTCATAAAACAAATAAGTGTAAAGGTAGTGAAAGGATAAGTAACGTTTTCATTCATCCCATATTAAAAAGTAGCAAGATTTTTTTATTTAAAGCTACATATATCTAAAAAAACATATCCGAACCAGTTGCAGTTTTCAGGGTAGCTTTATAAATATCTTGAGGTTGTTTTGAACTACTTTTCTGGCCATCTCCCCCCTTCCCCAAGAGGATAGGTGCGAAGTAACTTGTTTATAATAATTATATGATTAAGGTTACTCTTTAGATCATAAACCATTCAATAATTGGACAATTGGGATTTGCTTTTCAGGAAGGCTGTAAACTATATAATGAAACTAGAGCGTTTTATATTTGTGCTTGCTTTGAAGGTTAATGTCCTTGTTTTAATCAAAACCAATGTACCTGTACATTTTCTGAGATCTTTTCCTCGAGCTTCCTTTTCCTGCTTGGCTTTTCTTTTTTCTCCTTCTGCTCTTTCTGTTCCTCCTCTTTATCACTCTCTTCTTCTAGCTTAGTTTCATCCCTGAGGACAATTGCTTCAGCAGGATTTCGTTTCGCCTCGGGGTTGTAATCTTCAGGTACTGAAACAAGATTTTTTATTACTATATGTTGGCCAAGAAAAAAAATTGGGGGGATTTTTTGTTTTATTGGGGAGGTTTGGGGGTGTCCCACCCCCACCCCCCCCCCCCAAAAAAAAATAGCTTAAAACCACCACAGGACCAGTAGATATATTCCCGGAAGAGTAGGATACAATCGGTTTAGTGGTTACCGAGATCTTATGAGACAGACAGACGGACGGATGGACAGACATCAAGCTTCTTTGTATTATAGATAGAGTAGAAAAATTGATATAATTTGATGGTTAAAATTTGTTTTTGACCCTAATATAATAAGTATAAATATACTAATTAGTGATTTATGTAATATTTTATAACTAAAACTTAGATTCGATATTTAAGTTGATCATTTCATTCAATTTTATCAATAATGCCATTCAACTATCATTTTTATCTTAAAATTCTATAGCTATATATTACTTGTATTAATGAGTGTGAAAGTTAAACAAAATCTTGAATATCTAACACAAGACTCACTCTCTCTTAATTGAATTTATAAGTTTTGATAAAAGTAAAGTTTAACAGACTCTAACTCAGACTCCAGGGTAAACATAGGAGCCAGGGAGATGAGGAAAGAACAGTCTTGTGGACATTTGGATTTACTGAAAAAGAACAGAGTCGGGACTTAAAAAAAAAATGTATCGCTGAATCGGCAATGGTTATCCAAATCACCAAAACTATTTTCATAAAAATCTTCTATAATTATATCCAAAAATCTCCAGGTAGATTTGAATCAAACTAAATTTGTTTATCCGGCTACCCATAACCGATTTAGGTATAGGTAGGCCACCTCTCATCATGAACAACAGTTTGATTTAAGTATGATTTAACATAGTTAAAGGAAAGGTTTGTTCTAACTTCCGCGGAGACTTCATAGTTTAAAATTATACTAGCGACTACGCCCCCATTTTTTATTTTAGTTAAAAAATTTAGATTTTTTTGGGGGGGGGGGAATTCATTTTTCATTTTTTTTTTGGGGGGGGGGGTTAGGGAAATCCCACCCCCCAAGAAAAACCATCCCGGGACCTATGAGAAGCTACTCTGTTAAGGAGAACCCGATCGGTTCAGCGGTTAGCGAGATCTTTCGGTACAAACAAACACACAGACACACATACAGACAAACAGACATCCTGTTACTTTAGTATCAGGATAAGCAAAATATACAGTCATATATTATAAGAGTTAAAGAAAATAAACAGTAAACAATACTAGTTTCTATGAAAACTGATGCCTTTTTGAAATGAAAAAAATGTAAACCTTTAACAAAGAAATTATTTCCTGAAACTTACAGTCTAACCAACTTTAATATTAACATTGCCCTCTAAAATGGCCTCATTTATACAAAAAACATCCCAAAAATTTTTTTAACTTTCAATAAATACAAGGCAGTGTAATTCGTCGAATGGGGAACAAGCGCTTAAATCCAAATTTTAGAGATTTTAGAGGTTCTCAGCCATACTGAAAATCATGTTTAGTATCGCATTACAGAAATTTTCCAGTTTTGTGAACCCGGGCGTTCTTCCCCTCAAGGCTAACAAAACTGGTTTTAATCTCAGACTTTTTATTTTAATATCCGCGGAAAGCTGTCTATATAACAATGTTAAAAATAACAATTCTTGACTTGTCCCTGAATCTGTTGAATATTGTATTCTTTCCTGTCTAGCTTTAAATTAACTTCAAAATTTTTATCCTTTTTTCTTAAATATTTAATTAATTTAGCAGATCATTCTGTACAAACAATGAATTATAAATCCTCTCTGTTACCATGTACTAGCAGACAAGAACGTAATCTCCCACAAAAGCACATTTTAAAATAGAAAATATTCAATTTAAAGCCAAGAGACTTCTGCATTGATTATGCTATGGAGCATGCCATTTCATTAAGTAAAAAAAAACGTTTTTTTTACTTCAATTTTATTTATTTTTAACCTTAAGTTTCAGAAAGATAATATTGCTTTTACAAAACAAATTAGATGATTTTTTCCTAATGTCCCAACTCCTTCCCTCAAAGCAGAGCCATTTGATTTACTAAATAGGATTATTCATTATTATCCAAATTCTTTTATTTCTTATTTGACATCAACAAAATTATTAACGTACATAAATTCCCTAAATAATTCCAGTATATACATAATGAATATCATTTTTCAGAGTCGCAGTTTTTCTATAACTTAAATATCTTCGTAGGTCACTTTATAAGGATAAGTTATGTAAATAATAATATCTCATTTATGATGTAAATCGATTCAAACAAAGAAAAGAAATCTAAACATATTTTTAGATATTTTGCTGTTTATTAACAACAACCTTGCAAAATTTAATAAACACACAAATTTGAGGTAATAATAGTTATTTCTCGCATCGTATTATAAACAGCTTTCCGCGGATATAAAATGTACAATTATAAGATTAAAACCAGTTTTTTAGCTAGGAGTAAAGGCTAAAAAAACTGGTTTTAATCTTATGATTGTACATTTTTATATTCGTAGAAAACTGGATATACTACTAGACATAATTTTTTCGTATGTATGAGAACCTGTTCTAATCCACAGGATATTAATCGTTTTCGAATTAATACGAGAAAATATTTTCCAATAAAAATGACATTACACAATAATACATAAACTAAATAAATTGGAAATATTTTAAATTTTGTTGTTCTTAATTTCTAAAATTTAATAGCATATTATAGCTGCGATGTATATTGAAATGTTAGTTCTTGTTTTATTAAGAATCATATTTTTTGATTAACATAAAAATCTAGAAAAAGAACGAATCTATTTTATGAAGATAAAGCAATGAAGTAATGTAGAAATAAATATTAGCCAAAATACCGAAAAAGGTGAGATTTCAATATGTTTAATGTTCAATATATTTTAAACACACTGTCCAATTAAATTGAGCCATTAAGGGAAGCTATATTGATGTCCTCAAAAAGAATTTGCAGAAATATTCATGTTTTTCAACCAACTTATAGGTTGCAGCTGCTGTCACCAAACATCAGTCGCCAGTGAGCGATGAATTTGTATATAAAACATTTAGGAAGCGAGTTATTGATTAGCTCCTTTTAAATAAAAACTAATCCCACGTAATGAAACAAAGGAATTATAAAATGATTAGTAATGAAATATAATAATATAAGGATGATAACATCCATAAAAGTTAAGGTCAATAAAGTCAACAATAAAACGAACATCGTTTATAATGCTAAAAAGAAGGTATAGGTTGTTGTTATGTATAAAAAAATGAATAAATAACAACAAAAAGTGTTGATCTATTTACATTTTATCTACCGAGTTGCAAATCTTTCAAAATTATATCTCATTAAAAGAATCTTCTTACTAGGTTTGATATCGATAAGACGATTTCAACCAATGATTAAATTTGCAACCCTAGCTATCCGTTTTGTACACACCAACAAACCGTAAATTTAGAAAGGAATTCTTAATCATATTTGTAAAAACAGGACTCATCCGCTTAGCTTTACATTAGAAAATGTAATTTTTGAATTAGTATCTAAGAAGATTTTCATAATAAAGAGACTAAAATAAGTATGACAACATTCATAAAAGCAAAGCTCTGAAACGGTAGGTAAAACGAACATTTACACTTATAGAGTGTCAGAACTTGATAATTAGAATATAGTTGTATAAAAGTCGAAAAAAAATTAAGTAAATTTGCTGGAAAATTGCCTAAATACATGTTATTGATTAAGGACATACTTACATTTTACTTTACAATCACTATGCAAAGTTTGAAATCGAAAGGACAATTCTAACATGCCTAAATTAACGAAAAAAGCTATCCGTTCCAAATAGACGGACTTACGGACCGACCCTAATCATATAAAAGCTTCGCTTTTAAAATTAATTAAGACTTATAATTAAAACTTAAATTGAAAGGATAAAGATATTAGAGAAAAATACACGAATCGTTTTTATGTTATTGCTGTTCAAAAGCAAATTTAAACATAGAAGAAATAACGGTTTCTATTGTAATTGAAAAATAATATTATGACGGTTTTAGCTAACGACTGTCGCGATTTTATTGTGCTTAAAAGAGAAGCTTTAAGTAGTTTTAGGCCACTATTTATTGTCTCTATATCAACTGTACCTATTAGGTTGTGCTTTTCAGGGAAGTTTTAACGTGATTCTTGGGTGGTTTTAGGTTATTTTTACAACCATATTGAAAGCTGACACACAGGATACTATTGTCCTTATTTGGCATTGATAGACGTATTTACAATGTTAGAGGCTTCTTGAGTGAATCAATAGTACAATAGACATACCTAAATATTTGTCAGTATCATCATAATCTTCCCAGTTAATGGTATGTTCTGCGTCTTCCTCACTCGATGCTTCACTTTCAACAACCTATATTCAAATAAAAGATTATGTATACCCTCTGTTGTAAAGCAGTATAATGTTTTTCTTTTTCTAGTTGTAGGTTTTTAAAATTCAAATATCTAATATCACTTTAGCTCTTTAGAAAAACTAAAAAACCTTACTAAATTATATAAAAGGAGAATAGTGTTAAAATCCTCTCTAGTTTTGGGTAAATCATTATATTATATTTAAATTAAAATCTCATTCAAATATCAAAGAGAGGGAACATGTTAATTACCTTGCTAAAGTCTAGTCTACAATAAACTAAGAAAATTTTTAAAATTAGAAAAAATGATTTTAGCACAATCATAAGGAACAGAAGCATGGGACATAATCTAAAACAGTTATAAAATTGTATTTTAAGTTTGATGAAGAATTAATCTATTGCTTTATTTGTTTCTTCTTTATTGCATTTACTTGTAAATTAAAAACAAGATTTTTTTATATAAAACACTTGCCCTTTTGAAATAAAAAATTATTGCTGTCCCTTTCTTCTATATAGACATACAAACCTCATTAATACGAACTCTATTATGATATCTTATAGACATACCCACATGTATTATACTACTTTGGCAGATTTGGATTATCAAAATAAGGGACTGTTGTTTTTGAGGTCATAAGAACCTAGGGATATAGGATATGCGTGGATATATTGACAAGGGAAAATTTGTCGTCAGTTAAGCCTGGAATATGGACCTCATTTATATGTTAGTTCGTTTATCATGTAGGAGGGAATATAAAAAATTTATTTAGCCAGCTACGTGTAAAATGACGAGAAAACAATACAAAAATTAAATTGTGGAAAGGGTAAAATCTGTATAGGACCTTATTTTTCTTTCAAAAATTCATAGGAAAGCAATAACTCAATATTGGCTTGCTAGCAGTTATATATGCAAATCTTTATAAAGTTGAACAATTATGAAACAAAATATATAAAACACTAAAACTAACATAATTCAATAATACTTGCTCAGCATTTTTACTTCTTATTATATAGAGATACTTTCATATTTTCATGTGACATAATAATACTCGGGATCAAAGAGAAAAAGCTTAATAAATCTTATTTAACATGCCTACTTTCAACACATCCTAAAAGTTCGTGGAAAACTTTTTTTAATATTTTGATATTTTTTCTTACTTTCATATTTAATTTTGTCTAAAATGAGAATTATTTTATTCAGAAATAAATTGCATCAACTAATAGCTAATCATCTCCACGGTATGGACTAATTATAAAGTAGCTACTATACTAACCTTATCTTCATTGTCATCAGGACCCTCTAGTACTCACTGTTCATATATCTTCTCAATATAATATAGTATAATTATAGAGTAGCTACTATACTAACCTTATCTTCATTGTCATCAGGACCCTCTAGTACTCACTGTTCATATATCTTCTCAATATAATATAGTATAATTATAGAGTAGCTACTATACTAATCTTATCTTCATTATCATCAGGACCCTCTAGGACCCACTGTTCATATATCTTCTCAATATAATATAGTATAATTATAGAGTAGCTACTATACTAATCTTATCTTCATTATCATCAGGACCCTCTAGGACCCACTATTCATATGACTTCTCAATAGTATAATTATAGAGTAGCTACTATACTAACCTTATCTTCATTATCATCAGGACTCTCTAGGACCCACTGTTCATATATCTTCTCAATATAATATAGAATAATTATAGAGTAGCTACTATACTAACCTTATCTTCATTACCATCAGGTCCCTCTAGGACCCACTGTTCATATCCCTTCTCAATATAATATATAATAATTATAGAGTAGCTACTATACTAACCTTATCTTCATTACCATCAGGTCCCTCTAGGACCCACTGTTCATATCCCTTCTCAATATAATATATAATAATTATAGAGTAGCTACTATACTAACCTTATCTTCATTATCATCAGGACCCTCTAGGACCCACTGTTCATATCCCTTCTCAATGCCCGTGTAGATGGTGACCTCCTCGTCACTGCTCCACCCGTTGAACTGGGTGTAGTCGATGTTCAGGTACTTCAGGTCCTCCGTGGGTTCCCTATACAAATAGTGAAAAATTAAGAAAAATATATAATCAATTATTTTGTAAAAATTGCTTCCAGAGGCCTCTAATATTACAACCTGGAGGATTAAAATATCATATTTTTAACAATAAAGAGGGAAATCATATAAGAATACATAGCAAATATATAAAGAACGCGTCTTAATAGCTTGATAGAATTCATACCTTAGTTTTGGATTTTCCAGGAGATTCTTGCAGGCTTTCAGCAAGTCAGGCCATGCCATCACCCAAGTCAACATGTGCCATCTTGGTGCACTGAAATATGGAAACTCAATAAAAAGTACAACAATGTTTGTAGAAATGTCCGTCAGGCCCTTCAGTTCTTAGCATATTTATTGGTTCTGTGGTGGTTTAAAGCTCTTTTCCTTGGAGTGAGCGTCACATTTAATTTAGAAAACCTTAACCATCCACAGTGGCACAGACCTAAATCTAAAAATAAAATAGCCCTAAACCACCTTGGGACCTATGTGAGGTTCCTATAAAAGGGGAACTCAGACATTTTAGTACTTATTAAAAACTTCATACAAAAAAAACCTTACTACTTTATATAAAAAAATTATAATAAACTCCAATAGAGTTACATTTGTAGCGCATTACAGACAGACAGTATGAGGGATTCTAAACTTTGAGTGATATTTGTAAAAATGTAAATAGTGTTGATAATGTTTGATTATCAGATCTAAATAATGCTTTCAGTTTTCACTGCATACATCAAATGTACATTTCCTAAAGGGATCAGGGAATAGATAAATCATGAGGAAAAGTTTAAATTTTAGTTGTCCAAAAAAATAGCTTCTTTCTGTGAAAATGAACAGGATTTCTTTACCTACTTATTAAGGAATTCTTAAATATAAACAACAAAATTGCAGGTCATATGTTTTGGCAATGATAATTAAAAAAAGAATAGTTATCTATCGAATCGTATTATAGACAAATTTTCGCGGATATTTCAATCCTTCCTTCGCCTTCGGCCCATCGGGGCTAACAAAACTGGGCTTAATCTTAGAATTTTAAATTAAATATTGGTAAAAAACTGGCTTTTAACCGATAAGATACGTGATTTTTCAATATGGTTTAGAACCGGTTCTAATCCAGCGGATATTAATCGGTTTCGAAGTTATATTGGAAAGAAGCGTTTCTAATATTAAACATTATAATATTTATTTCTCGCATCGTATTATAAACAGCTTTCCGCGGATATGAAATGTACAAATATTAAAGATTAAAACCAGTTTTTTTAGCCCCGAGATCCGAAGGCACGACCTAAAAAATGGTTTTAATCTTATGATTGTACATTTTTATATGCGTAGAAAACTTGATATAATACAATGTTAGACATAGTTTTTTCGTATGGATGAGAATCCACCGGTTTCGAATGAATACGAAAAAAATAACTAAAGTATTTACAGACACAAATAATTATTTATCAATTCCTTTTATTCATGGCAAGATTAATTATTCGCAGGTTAATTTGATTTTGAGCCTAACAACATGATTATCCTAACCAAACAATACACCACTATGTATAACACCAACCAATAATCAAATTATTTTAATATTATCTTTTACACACATACAATATACATTTGATCGATACCGTAATAAATTTGAAACATTTGCTTTTTTAATGTTTATGAGTGTAGAGATCTATCAAAGTGCAGTGGTAACGTTTGTTGATATACTGGAGCCAAGGCATTCTTATAAAAAATTAAAGGATCTCTGTGTGTGTACCGAAGGATCTATCTAACCGATATGATTCTCCATTTCAATAAACCTACTCATGGTCCTGGGAAGGTCTATAACTGTTTTGGGGGGAAGGAAACTCCACCCTCCTAAGATAAATCGCCCCTAGAAAATAAGAATAGTTTTCATGGAAACTGATGCCTTTTTGCACTCAAATAATAAGGTTTTTGTCTTTTAAAGCATGACTATTTAATATTAATATGAATATTTAAAAAGAATAAACTTTAGCGAATTCAGTACTGACACTGGCTTTTTAATAGTTATTTCATTCATCGTATTATAAACGGCTTTCCGCGGATATAGAATGTACAATTATAAGATTAAAACAATTTTTTTAGCCCCGAGATGCCGAAGGCACGGGCTAAAAAAACTGGTTTTAATCTTATGATTGTACATTTCTATATTCGTAGAAAACTGGATATAATACGATGCTAGACATAGTTTTTTCGTATGGAAGAGAACCGGTTCCTATCCACCGGATTCGAATGAATACGAGAAAAGATATTCTTATTAGCTAATTTAGAGAGTATCTAAGTTATTTTTTTAGTACAGATTAGTGAATCTATTAACGTAATGAACATTTTTTCCGAATATACGCAAACACACAAACGCAATGACAAACCTTTTGGGTACCTATATGAAGTCCCCAAGGTCTTAGAATTGTTTTTGATTTTGTGGAAGAACCGAACACTAGATGCCTTTTATTCAAAGGTTATAAAATCCTGATTTAAGAGAGTTCTACATAGTCCCCCCCCCCATTTTTCTATATTTTTTTGTACATTTTTGAGTACAAACATTGAGTTTACAACTATAGATAATGATTGTATTGGAAAAACATTTATTTCTGCTTTCTATTTCTCTATTTTGGTATTTTTTCTATCAAACAATTATGCAGACACACACCCTGGCAGGATTAAGGTAAGTGGATATACCACCCTAACACAGCAAGCACCTCTCTATTCAAAGTTATCTGGTTCGCGAATTTTATTTTATAATATTTGTACATCAAATTGCTCCAGCTACGACTAAGTAATTAAGAGCAGCAATAAAATGTCACATCTCTCTATTTACACCTGGTAACTTTTGCTTTTAATTCTAGGAAGTGTATACACAGAAGTCAAGATTACTAGATGCAACCTACATCCAGGAATATAGGATACAGAACAAACAAAAAATAAAAAAAAGGCGGATCAGGTGCAGTTCACGGAAAATGTTCCTGGGATCGAATATCTCCAAAACTAGAATCTAGAAACTTTAATGGCTGCTAGCTGGCAAACAGCTGAACATTCATCAAGAAGGCCTACAAATAATATGGAATAGTCATTACTCCAAAGATGCACAATTATCTTGCATCACACATAAATGCGCAAAAAAGAATTATTTTTTGCGTATTTTCTTCAGCCAAATCTTACCTGTGCGGCATTAGATTTCCAAATAAATGAATTCAACTTAAGAGTTTACTAAAAAAAATAGGTACTTCACTTAAAAAGAACTACTCTTAGGACTTCATCAAAGGTCCAATGTGAAAAATTAGATGGACATTCCTTATCCCTGAAATCGAGCACACACACACACAAAGCAAATAAATAAATTCAACTAGAAAGAGAGGGAACTATACTGAGTGAGCCCAAGTTTTGTACCAATCTTTTCCACACATGGGAAATACAAAGTTTAATGCAAAACAAGAAAAGTTGACCAAAAATATGAAAGTGAGCCCCTGCTGCTAGGACAATGGCAAGGACAGATATAGACATACATTCTAATCAAGTTCAATCTTCTATTTACATGTATGTGATGAAAATTCCGAGTCCATTCACAGTATTGAATCACATCCATTAGATAATTAAATTTGAATTCCCATCCTAAATTCCATTAATTATGGTGGATCAAAGAAGGACACCTGCCATCCTTAAGGCAAGGCTAAATAATATTGCAATAACAAAGCTCTTTAATTGACCGCCATTGATGTTTTATAGTTAATTGTGCTCTTTAATAATAAGAATGTTGAAAAAAAATTTAAGCATTTCATCTTTAATAGGAGCCAAGAAAATCATGTTTCCCCCAAACTAAGACATACGGACAGACAGGCGGACATTTCAAATTATAGATTAGCTTCGCTACAAAAAATTATGACGATTGGTTTTAAAGAACTAGGGGTAGGACATTGGGAGGAGTGGATTAAAATTAATATTAGGATCTTATTTTTAATTGTTCAGTCCATTTAAATAGCTAAAAGCCTGTCCATGTCCACGGCTACAAGCTGGATAGCTGCGTACCACAAAGTAAACATTGTATTCACCATATTTCAAAACATTTCTTGTTGTTTGTAATTGCAGAAATTTTATAATAATAACTTTACATGTAGGTATTCATATTATTATTATTATATTATCAAGTATTATAGTCAGCTTTTCGCGGGCATTAAAATAAAAGAATATAAGATTCAATCCAATTTTGTTTGCCTCAAGGCGCCAAAGGCCCGGTTTCACAAGACTGATATTAATTTTATGATTTTTACTTTAATATTCGTGGACAATTGTCTGTAATACGATGCTATACATAATTTTTCAGAATGGCTGAGAACCGGTTATAATCTAACTAATATTAATCGGTTTGCCATACTGGAAACATAATAAAATTTTTTTTTATTTAGTTCAGAGCCCATCAAATCTTTAACTGTAATGTCTATCTTATACAAATCCTTTTAATATATCAGGAATAAGGTATAGCCAACAAACAAAATAAATCTAAAATAATATTTAGGGGGCAGATAAAAAGGTCGTCAATTATATAAGTGTTGTCCCACAACGACTGCTAAAAATCCCGTATAGGTTTCATGATTTCCCCCCCTGTTTAGTTCGTTGTTGGTACAAGCTGGTAATATATTCAGATTATATTCCAAATTTTGATTTACAGTCTATAAATTAACTACAACTATTGTTACCTGATAACAATGAGAAGATCATCAGTAAGCGCGGGTGGCAGGTTCAAAGCCCCGGCATCCAGTGATTTACATGGCTTGTCTATAACAGATAAAACAGTTAAGATTAATAGGATTTAAAACGTCGATTTATCTTCAGATTCACGTGGCCGATTCGAAAATAATAAAAAACATTTTTAGAACATCATTAAAAAAAAGGTTAAAAATGTTAAGGCAAAAAGTTAAAGAATAGCTTTAAAATCTTTGTTAAGACTTAAGACTAAAATCTGCCAATATCGTGCGAAAAAAAGTTGGCAAAATTGTGAAAGTTAAAAAAAGTAAATTTGACAAAAGTTTGTATAAGTGAGATGAAGTGTTGATAGGGGGTGTGTGTTTTAAAAATCTACAAAAAAAAATATAGAAATTAGGTAGCAACTTTAGTTAAATAGAACATTTTTGTGCATATAAAACAATATAACTAAAAACAAGAACTTTAAAAAAGTCAAAGAATAAGTGTACTGAAGATTAGTAATATTGTATGTTTATCAAATGCTTTCTTGAAGTCTTAACTACTTTAACTTATTTATTGTCGTTTAGAATTTAGAAAGAGGTTTATCAGTATGAAAAGCATTGATTTCTAACAAATTACTAATTAGAATTTCTTAATCATAAATCCTCTTATACTTTAATAATATTGAGAAACTTTTGCTCATTTTGTATTGCAATTTTTTTGCGAATTTTGTGTAAACACTATTTGATATGGGTGGTAGTAATTACCTAGTGGATTATAGTTAGCAGCCTCTGTTATAAGTTCACCACGAATAGAGATAAGGCCCTCCAAATTTCGGGTTCGCTTCTCTCTGAAATAAAAAAATATAAACGATGATATCCTACAATAGATAAATTAACAGATACTGTTATATATAGTATTTGATGCTCATACCATGCCATTTAATTCATTGCATTTTTATTCTTATCATTTAGCTTGCATTACCTTACAATGTTTTAGAAGCGAAGCTTCTCTGCTATTCTTTTTGTCTTTTCGTCTGTCATTCCGTTAGGCTTTAAAAGAAAAGCATTTTTCCGGCTTCTATCTAAGATAGACAGTTTACTTTGGATTTTAGTGCCAGGTAAACTCAACTACACAAAACAGCCACAAAGGGAATAGTAGCTTCCGCAATATTCCTTAAAATTGTGGGCAAGCTTCCAGTCAAATGCGCTTATTAAGTCAAAATGTTCTTAATTTTGACCAAACGCATGGTATAATTAAACGTATATTTAAAAAAAAAATTTATTCTAACTTTTAAAAAATATATTTGCATAGTACATTTCATCCATTTGAGAATATATATGGCAACTTATGTAAAATGTTATATTTATAAATCTCAGTGTGATTAATGATCCAGTTTATTTTTAAACAACGTCACACAATGGATACGCAATAAAGGAAGGGATATAGAACCTCGGGAAAGAATGTTTAGTCAGTACTAAGACAAAATGTATTATATTTCTGCAGAACATGGTTAGATTAAACAATAAAATAGTTTTGAAGTTACCAAACCTTTCAGCAATCAAATGATAATTCCAAACTTTTGTTATTATAAACGCTTTATTAGTACTGAAGCTAATCTTTACCAGTTAGCGTCTTTCTGTCTAATTGTCTGTTTCGAACACAAACACTAGAAATAAATACGAATTAAACAAAACTAAATGTATTAGTTATATCAATGTCATAAATGTTAAAAACATGAAAGGAAAATTGTTTTAAAAACAACGTTTAACATTCTAGGTATCCTAGTCAATATTAAAATCCAGGATAAATCCTAATAGTACAAAAGCTGGACTTCTAAAACATACAGTTTAATATAGAGTACCTGGGCTACTAAAATATAAATGTAATGTTGAGCCACGAATGGGATATAAAAGGAAGAGTTTGCAAAGTTCATAATTTTGTCAGTATATAACAAAGATAGCCCCCCCCCCCCCTCCACTTTTTGTACACTATTTTCCCCAATCTATAAAAAGGGCTAGACAGACAGTCCAGATATTTTTGGATTGCTAGCTGAAGCCGGTTAAACAAGTTCGGAACAACAGCTTACTAAAAAAATTGTGCGAAAAAGTATGATCTTTGAAAGCAAAACATCCAAGCTAATAAGGTGTTTTTGTAAATCATCTCAATGGTGTTGAGAGCGGAGTAAACCTTATTTAAAAAAAACCAAAAAACCATAAAAAACAAAATTTATTAAGTGACAGATTACGCACTGTCTTTCGAAGCAGTACATACAAGAATAAACCAGACTTCTGCTTGGTATCTGGTGTACTTCATTGGTCAGCAGTAAATTTGTTACAGGAGCAGTGGAAAATAATACATTACAAATATTATTGAGATTATACCCCAATAACAACCCCCCTCCCCACCATTACTCCCCTTGGGAATTGATTGATTTGACCAACTATAGATTTATAGTAAAGATTTTTCAAAACCAAGCAATTAGATTTGGAGGGTTGTTATAGAGAAAAAGGGATTTTACCCCATGGGTTTATTTTGTGATTAATTGCAGTTTTACAGAGAAGCACTAGGTATTGATGCAATTCAGAGCTGAGCTGGATAAAAATTATGTGTATGTGGACTCGTGGAGCTTTGTTATATCATATTAGGGTTGCTAGGTACAGGTTTAATGATATTTTTGTTCACTCTTTTAGGAACTAATTGCTCACCTATTTCACGTTTTAAATTTTATTTTTAAGTGAAAAAGTATTTTTTTGTGGGTAGGGTGTTTAATTAGGGTCACAATGAGAAATCTGAAAGAGAAAAAACATTTATTAAAAGTAACCAAGAAGTCAGATTCAAAAATGATCCATGTTTTAAGGGTAGTCTATGAAACTTAGGATCCTTCATACTGTGACTGATATGCATTTAACTAATGTTTATTTCATCAATAGGTTTGTTAAAGTTGTTTATGAGAAATCGATTTATATGTGTGTTATAAATATGTTTGATTAATAAGGTATGAAATAAAGCATATTAAATGCATATTTATAGATTACATTAAACTTGCATTGTACTGTTTTTATTTCCATTTCTCTGCATCTTTGCGTGTTTTTTATATGTTTTTTTATATAGGACATTTTTATGAAAATAAAGTTTTTCTCAGATGATTAAAAATTGTTTAGTTTGGCATGAAAACACAAAATAAATTCGGCGGAAAAATGCAGTTTTCGGTGAAAGCGGCGGTTCCGCCGCCTTTTCTTCACAGTTCCATATCGTACCTCTTTAAAGCAACTGCCATGCCAAATTTCAGTGCAGTAACTCTTATTGTATTTGAGTTCCATTGACTTTTAGTTTTGGTATAAAAAAGTGTCACAACCGCCCCCCTTCCTTTTGATAAATGTTAAGTGGTTGTAAAAAATGAAATAAATCGAGTTGGAAATGCAATGTTACTTGCGAATGTAACCTCCAATTCAAGGCTAAATAAATTAATATGACCTTAACTTTGAAGTACATTCCACTAATGTAATATCATAATAATATCATCAAAACCTATTTAATAAGAATTAGTAACTAAAAGTGGATCATTTAAAATAAAGGTTCGGTGTTCAACAAGGAACTTTGAGGGAAAACCTTTTTATTAACTCTTGATTAAAATTATCAAATATTTTATGCCAATAATTTGAATTGTTAGGTATACATATCACAATCAAACTAACTTTTTATGTTTATTTTTGGGTAGAAACTACTGTTAATCCATAAATTAATCCAATTTCTTTAATTTATTATATAATAACTTAAAATGCATTGATATTATTTCTAAGCCTCATATTACATACACCTTGTTAAAAGGCATTAAGAATGTGCAGCAGTGCAGGTATTAATATTATAGTAGGTACGGAGATATGCATTATATGACTTCACACAAATTCAACAATCATTTAGATATTACATACCCAAATGAGGTACAATACAAAATTGTCAAGAATTAATTTCATTTGTAAACAAAAGTATGATGTGCATGCTAGAAAATAATTGCAAAACTTAGAAAATTGATTGATAGATTAAAGTTTAAGATGCTCAGTGTTTCATAGAAAAGCAGTCTTTTATTTTTTTGACCGTAACACAGAGTGCTAAAAAATCTACCTACTTACTTTATATGAGGAAGCGTACTTAATCAACAAATATCAAATTTATAATGTATTAGTAGTTTAATTTTGCAGTGTCCAAACCTTTCAAACAATTTATTTTATCTTCAGACATGGTAATTATGTTTATCATAATTGGAGGTGTAAACGAAAAATGAACTTTTAAAAGGAATATTATCTTGTTTATCCTCTCTCATGCTAAAGACATAAAGATAACTTCAATTTGCTTTCATAACCAAGGGGTTGGTTGGGTTCTTGACAGATACCCATTAGTCCAAGAAAGTACAAAAGTTTTAAAAGTACAAGGGCACTACTTCTTAATATCATTTTTTTTCAAAATCAAATTTAAAACTCGAGATGTATTTGTATTTTTATTCAATTAGAATTTGAATGAAATGTTTAGATACTAAGGATGATAGGAACTGCAGTTCACGGTAAAATATTGCTGGTAACGAATATTGCCAAAAATCTATGAATTTTAAAGGCTGCTAGCTGCCAAACGGCTAAACGTACAGATCATGCCCGCACACTGTTTTAAGCGGCATAAGAAGGCATACAAATAATCTGGAATAGCCATAAATCAATAATGCATAATTATCTCGCAGTGCAGAGAAATGCGCGAAAAAGGCCTATTTTACGCGTTTTTTCTTCAGTGAAGCTTTCTCTGTGCATCATTGGATCTTGGCTATTCCAGATTATTTGAAGGCCTTCTTATACCGCTTAAAATAGTGTGCGAGTATGATCTGTACGTTCAGCCGTTTGGCAGCTAGAAGCCTTTAAAATTCATAGATTTTTGGCAATATTCGTTACCAGCAATATTTTACCGTGAACTGCAGTATATCCGATGAATGTTATCCATTTATATATCCCTATACACCTGGTAGTAATATGCTATTGTCAAGTTTAACTATTAATTAATTGTGTGTAAGTCAATAATATGTTCACTAACTATTCTCTATACTTCTCCAAGTTTCACAGAAATGAATTCCATATAACTACAAAAGGAATATCATACTTGGCGAAAAAAGTAAAACCAAGTAGGGACAACTGTGGGCGTGAATTGTTTGTAAATATTGATAAGTTTGATCAATCTTCATTAAATATTAAGGAACTATGTCAGCTACTAACTGGGTTGTATGTTATGTAAAATTCAAATAAAATTAACAGCAAATTATTCTGAATACATAGCCCCAGTGTCGAGGTTTCGCAATTGACATTTTTACTTAAACAAAATAAAGGTTGAAAGTGTGTTTTTCTTCATTTTATCACTTCAAAATGTAAACAAACACAAAAACTATGCTTTTTTTATGTTTTATAAAGTTTTTTAATACCTGGGTTTATTTGTTCTTAATTTTGTTGGTACCAGTGCAAATGATCGTTCTTGTAACTCAGACTCAAGATTCTAAAATGAAGTATGTCTTTAGAAAGGCATAAATGGCAAAATATTTTTGTGGGGAATTTGGGATTTCGACCAACGCCTTTTTTACCTAGTTAAACATTATATCACATTAATGCAACTGTGATGCCTAATCAAAGAAGTTTTGTAACTCATTTTGTATTTAAGATATTCAAATAGTGGCTTCACCCTTCTTTAATGTTGATTCTCTTAGCTCAGGAACTATAAACAGTTATGAGATTTTTAGTTTATTATATACTTCAATTCAAATTACTTTACATATGGTAATTTTATGTAATCGTCTTTTATCTTAAATAATCCCAAAGCTAAAAGAATACAAACCAACACGTACACAACAGAATTTAAATTGGGTCACAAAATAAGATTGGGGGGAGGATTGAACAAGAAGAACAAATAGAATAAATGTTGCGCAGGGTGTAACTCAACTTTTGCCCTTTCAAGAAAACGCATGTCTTAAAAAAGTTGTCTAAATCATAATGACAGGATGTTATCTTAAAATTATTCAATTAATTGTAATTTAAAACAAAAACTTTAAAATGAAATCTTTCGTCCTAAAATACAGATATATGAAATTTTTGACGGTAATTAAAATCAATATATTTAAAAAGGCAAAACTAAACATGGTATTGGGTGATTGAAACCGAACTTTAGATATTCTAAGAAAAGCATTGGCCACCAAAGTTTGAATTGCACGATTTAAAGAATGGCAAATGATTAAAGCTTTTTAAGACAAATAGCCTATAAATCTTATCCATTCTGATCCTTATTAATATATAATATGTAGCAATAATTTTTTTATCTAAATGATTAGAAATATCGAATGATTTTTTTCTACTTGAAGTGCTCCCTTCCCCGGCCTATTATAAGAACAATATCGGTTTTGCGGATCTTAAGCTACATACAGGCAGACGCACATTCTGTAATTTTTGTATAAGGATAAATTGGAATTCCTTGTGAATATGAATTATTACTGACAGAGTTGAATTCTCAACAAGCACATATAAAATGTACAAAATTTAAGAAAAGCCCAATTGCGCAATCTACTAACCTGAAACGGAATGGTATCAAGTGGTTGATTGAAGGTGGTTAGTATGTGATCAATGGGTTGAGTATTGTTCTTCACTTTTCTTGCCTGGTGATAAGATTTCAAGAACTTTTTCTTCTCCCCTTCTTCACCTAGATAAAAATAGTAAACATTTAATTGAATCTAAGACAAACAAAAAAATCATGATGTAAATAAAAAGATTTTAATGATTGCTTCAATTCAAGATTTTCAAAATTGCTGTTTTTTTTTTATCTATAATACAAAGTAGAATGATGTCTGTCCGTCTGTCTGAAGCTTAAGATCTTGGTAACCACTGAACTGATCGAATTCTACTCTTCAGGGTATATACATATTGGTCCAGTGGTGGTTTTAAGCTATTTTCTTGGAGGGTGGGACACCCCCAACCCGCCAAAAATAAAAAATCCCCCCTCCGATTTTTTTCCCTTGCGGAGAAGTTATATTTTTTTTCTTATGGAGAAGTTTTTTTTAATTACCTCTCAGGGCAAAGCCCCTAGAGGCTAGGGGCGAAGCCGGTAGTCTTTAATAAATCATATTCTTTAAGAGGTTTCAGAATTTTTATTGAAAGCAAAGCCCTTCACTCAAGACGTCTAAACTTTGTATAAGCTATGGGATTGACATTAATCATTTAAATGTAAAAAAAAATCAACTTTTAAACAACAAAAAAGTTAAAATGTTTATTTTTTATTTTTGATGCAATTGCAATCGAAACTAGCTTATCATTGAAAGTACGATTCAAAGGAGTACAGAAAACACCAGAGTTATACCATTACACAAAATAAAACACTATATCTTAAAAAGTTCAGCCGCTTTTTCTATTAATTCTATCATTCTTGTATCAGAAACAATTTAAAAAGTACTCTTCCTCTCAATTGAATGTAATGTAGTAATGGTGTATAGCGAGAGAGAGTAGAGAAGTGAGAAGACAAAAGTTTGAAATCTGTTTAGAATTCCTGCAGAGTTTATTCTCCCAATACCAATTACACACGAACAATTTGATTTCCCATGCTACTCAAAAAGACACTCCAAAATCCATTATTTTTGTTATTAACCAATTTTTCAAAATTGCACATTTTAAGAAATAGCACTTATATAAACAAAGATGAAGTAGCGAAGCACAAAAAATTGTTGATCTACCAACGGATAAAGTGAGTTATAGAGCAGATGTTCAGTGTCATGAAAATGCATATACCTATAGGTATAATAAAAATCATGAAATATTAAAAAATGATATGTATTTTTAAGTCTTTTGTAGCATGACCAACAGATCAAGTAAATTATATACTACTCATTAGTATAGGTAACCCCCCATAGTGTTTCTTACAGACAAACGGTCATTTTGAATTATAGAATAGCTTCGGTAGTAACAAATAAAATTTCTGGGTCAGAATAATACAGTGACCAACGAATTCTAAGATCTTACTGGATATCCTAAATATTTCCAAATACGCAAAGAAAAGAAAAAGGGTAGATTCCCTTTAAACTTGAAGAGTTTTAAGAGACACAACGTCATGAATTTCACCTTTAAACTTTATTGGTCTGTCTCTAATAGTCTATATCTCCACCAGCAGGGATAAGGGAGGCGAGACGTTAACAAAACATTATTTAACTTGTTTCACAATCCATCAATTATGCGTAGCGATTTTTACCCTAACTCAAACAACCATCAATAATAAATAACTAACATTTTTAACATTTCAATTTCTCCGTATGCTTGATTTGAACACTTACTGTCATTCTACACTGTACTTCATTCAAGGATATTACTACACCTGACTTTTAGATTATAGCAAGCTTTGAGTTTATTTAATTCAATATAAACTTAGATAATTTTTTTTATCTTGAAGAAAGGACTTACGCACCCCCCTTTTTTGCAACTACTCTAAAACTCGGGTTTGAGATAGGACAAAGTTGCACAAGCAGCACGATAGTAAATCTATTTTTTTACCTTACTTCGTCTTATGTCTTTTCACAAGCTCAACATTTTTGTGGGCTGTTTTTACGTATGCGTTTGGTAAACATTAAGAAAAGTTAGACTTAATAATCGCATTTGACTGGAAGCTTGCTCACAATTTAATGAAATATTGCAGAAGCTACTATTCCCTTTTATTTTTGCATGAAAATCTGGTATTTAATTTGACAAGTGGTGTTGATTTTAAATTTAAGGGTGAGCAAAAAAAATGCGTAGATTTTTAAAATTCAAATTGCGCGGCTTGTGTTAATAGTAGAAAAATGTTACGCATACCACTAGAACCGCTATGAAGTCTATTTTTTGAAAATATAAGAACGATTCCTCTGCTACGTATAGTTAGGGAGCTACGTGTTGAAATGTCCCAACTGACATAAAACTTGAATTGCGAGTATATTAGTAAATATTAGACAATAATTCTTGCAAAAAGACGTGCGTACATTTTTAAAATTCAAATTGCGCGGCTTGTGTTAATGGTAGAAAAATGTTACGCATACCGTAAGAACCGCTATGAACTGTATTTATTGGAAATATAAGAACGGTTCCTGTGCTACAAATAATCTACGAGCTAGGTGGTAAAATGTCCCAAAATTTACTCGCAAGTCAAGTTTTAAGTCAGTTGGGACATTTTAACATGTAGCTCCCTAACTATACGTAGCAGAGAAATTGTTCTTATATTTCCAAAAAATAGACCTCTTATCGGTTCTAATGGTATGCGTAACATTTTTCTACTATTAACACAAGCCGCGCAATTTGAATTTTAAAAATCTACGCATTTTTTTTTGCTCACCCTTTAAGTAGGAATCTCTTAATATAGCATCTTCAAATAATTGTATTATTTGCAAAAAAAATGTCTATAAAAAGTTAGGTATATCTTAAAATGTGCTATAATAAAAAAATGACAGTTATAATTTGATGTCTAGTGCAAATTAAAGGGGAATAGAAAAACTTCCAAAAGTTAAACTCAAGTAATAGTTATTCCAAGAAGGTTACTTTGGCGGCTGCGACGGTTTAGCAGCCGTTTTCTCATAGTTTACAATAAAGCAACTGCCATGCCATAAACCTCATTATTAGCCTCTTCCGACCCCCCCCCCCCTTCCGCTTTCATGAATAAATTGAACGAGTCTTACCTACTGTTACCCTGCAATGAAGACCAGATTTGTTATTCTCCAGTTTATCTATCTCTGTTTCTGTATCCATCTCATTGTCGCTATCAGCCTATAATAATTTATTTTTAGAACATCTTTTTTGAACTAACAGCAAAGACAAAAAAATTGTTGTTTACTACTCTAGGTTACCTAGCGATTTAAGTTTTAGAATCTTATTGTCAATATCATCAGTACCAACAAATTCAAACAATAGTTCAATTGAATTTAAAATAAAAATCTTCTAAAAGTTTTGGTAATTTTTCTTTATTCTATTGTTTGATTTTTTACATTATTTTTTTCAGTTTTATCTAAGTTGTCCCCCATAGAAGAACCATTTATTAGTTTTAAATGAAAAAGAAACCATCTTCACCTGAATTTTATAAAACAAAAAATGTTAATAAGATAACATCAATATCTAATACCTTACATCGTAAGGCCGGGATCCTCCTTCGATTTTTAAGTGATCATCTAGAGAATCCAGAGCATCATCAGCGTGTAATGGGATGCGATACTCTAACACCAAAGGATATAAGGTTTAAAATCATCCAACAGACAACCTACTCTTTATTTGGACGACCTTTGTCTGAGAAGTCCTTACTGTGCATGGTAATGAGTTGCGCCTGTTTATGGGCCAAGGCATTCCCCATACTCTTAATATTTATATCGTGCACCAAACAGCAACAGTAGGACCCATCTTTAATTTCTTTACTTATGACGCGGTGTCAGTCCGAGATTCGAACCTATCACCTTCCCGACGATGAGTGGATGCGCTACCTTTTGAGTCACAATCGCAGGTATACCAAAATCTAATAGTCTAATATCAAAAAGTCTGAATTTGTTTGTTTGTTTGATTAGCCATAGTTTCTTAGGGTTTGGACCTAAGACTCCTTGAGTATGTTGAGACAATTTTGTATAGCCACCAGGGCCAGTTTAAGCTCCCCGGTCAAGTATGACTTGACACGCTGTCTCATGAGAGCTCCTCGTTATAACCCTCGTCACCTTAATTAATGACACTCTCCTCAAAGGAGCCTGGGATTAAGGGATGTGTTGGTATTGTACACTTGATTATTAGGCATCCAAACTACCTGGCAATCTCTCTTCTAACGCAACTGTGTGAGGTTGCGTGAATCCACATTGGAGAATTGAGACAACATGTTGTGATTGCAACACGAGTGGATTTGAACTCGAATTCTCACGGTGCCCCCTAATAGCCTGAATAATTCTTACCTGTGTTTGATCTACGCCAGAGATGTGAGCCAGATGAATGATCCTGTCCAGTGCCTGCTTGTCAGGCTTAATGCTGAACCCGGTCAACACAGATTCCCGACACAGGGAGGTTCGGTCATATATTATGTCACTGAAATAGGAAAAAAAGTTTTATTACAAAACGAACTTACCTTTGGGACAAATCTTCAAAAACCATAGCTAATAATCTACTATTCGGGCTGCCATTATAATTACAACAACATAAGGGTAATCTCAAAAACGCCCATCTCATTTTTAAAGCTCCTTTTGAGGATAACGCTGATTAGCTTTAAATGAAGCTACATTAGGGTTTTAGTTTTTAATAATACTATAATTCTCCTTTTGAAATTAAGGATTAAATTATATTTATTTCATATTCATTAAAATCAAAATAGATAAGCCAAAATAGGTGATTATCTTTAATGTACTTGGACGAAGAACTCCTGCTCAAACTATTAAATACTTTGTTAAATTCAAAGTGTCTTGATAAAACAATACGAGATCGAGCTCAAGAATATGAATCATTAGTTTTGATCAAAACCCTTATAAAATTGATTTTTACCTCTATCAAATATTTATGCTTTAGTTGTATCTTTTTACCTTAAAAGCCAAAATGCTCTTGCCAATTTTTCTTCCATAGCAGTTTTCGAAGATTTTATACGTTTCACAGCCTTAAACAATATTTGTCATTCATTTTTAATGAAGCTACAATGACCTACTAATTAAAAAGACGCATCGCATTTTAATAATACACGAACCAAATCATACATACAATTATTAGTCAATTTATTTAAATCTTTATTTCCTATAACGCTATCAATTTTTTTAAACTTGAAATGTACACATTCTTAAGCGCCTTTGTATTCACTTTTCCTTTTGTTTATGCAAATATTTCTTAAATCAACCGAAACATATATCTAAAAGATTCTCTGAGCGATCAAAACTCATAGAAAGCTTTGCAACTAAAAACATATTTTACCTCATATTCATTGATATCTCTTGTTAAAGATTTAATAAACAGACGAAGACATTGTAATTCAACTTCTTTACCAAGCCTGACAAAAATAAAAAATTTAATCAACATAAATATGCTTTTAATTTGTTTTACTATTAATATTAATAAGTTTAGGTTCATGGCAAGAAAACGAAGTAGCGAGTTTTGTCGTATTTTCACAATAGCTTTTCTCACACTTCTAGCCCCTGCGGGGAGCTTTATCCCTGCTGGGCCAATTTCCTAACCTTACGGGACAGTCATCAACATTTACCTCACCTTACCTATAATAACCCATTTAAAGCTACTGTGAAAACGATGAAACCCGCTACTTCGTTTTCTTTCCATGATCCCAAGTTTTTTGTTGTTGTAAAAACAACATATATGTACTCAAATACACATAGAAACTGTAAAAATAATATTGAAACATAAAATATTTGATTTTTAAAGTTTAACCTAAGGGAGGAATCAAAGTTTAAATGTGTGTGTGTGTGGGTTTATATTGTAAGTATAAGAATTGCATAAGATGAGCAAATACATATAAATCAGAAATAAAGAGAAAAGTAAATAAATTGATTTTCTTTCTCGTATTAATTCGAAACCGATTCTAATCCGGTGGATTAAAACTAGTTCTCATCCATACGAAAAAACTATGTCAACGTCGTATTATATCCACCTCGGCACCTCGGGGCTAAAAAAACTGGTTTTAATCTTATAATTGTACATTTTTATATCCGCGTAAAGCTGTTTATAATACGATGCGAGAAATAACTATTCTTTAATGACATCTCTGAAATCTTTGTAAATATTGAATGAAGGGTATATTGCTTTGGATTTGAAACCTTAAATGAGCTGTCTATCTATTTTATCTTTCATCCATTTCCATTATTTTATCGTGGTTTAATTACACTCCTATTTGTAATATGAGAATATTCTTAATTCAAATTAACTCTATAAAAACCTTTACCATCAGTTTGTTTTATTTATTTAAGGAAATAATCTAAACTTATCGTTTAGAAAAAATACATGTTGTAATGGACATAGACTGAATAGTAATACTTGAATATTGTGAGTACCGTAAAGCAATAATTCTCCCAGCTGGCTAATATAACTATACCGTCTATACCGTCACCCCTCAGTCTTATGGCTTTTCGCCATTCTCTTCCCTAATCAAGGAGGAACATAATCCTTATACTAAAGTAACAGGATGTCTGTGTGTGTGTGTGTCTGTACCGAAGGATCTCGCTAACCGCTGAACCAATCGGGTTCTCCGTAACAGGGTACTTCTCATAGGTCCTGGGAAGGTTTATAACTATTTTGGGGGAGGGTACCACCACCCTCCGAAAAGAAATCACAATAAAATCAAAAATATTAAATATTTCCGCCGCATAGTGTCGCTAGCATAGTCGCGCTACGTAGTCGCGCTGCGTAGACGCATGAATTTAACAATTCATAACATAGACAAGTTATTTCTCAAATTAGATATTTAAAATAAAAAAAAAATTAAAGGCCACTAGAGGCCTCTAGGGGCGTAGCCGCTAGTGACCAATATCAGAAGACTTTATTCACAATATCCACGTATTCTATATTCATTCAAGTTGTAGATTTAAAAATCTTGGATACTTTTCAACTAATATGATTATTACTTTATTTATGTTGCATATTGTACCTATACATGTATATTGTATATTGTATGTATATTTATTCATGCATTTTGCTTTGCTTATCTCTACCTCAAAGTTGATGTCAAGCAGAGGCCAACCAACACAAGATACAAATAAAATCAAAACTTGAGAAATATCATATTTAGTTCTTTTCAACAATACCATGCTCTGCTTCTACTTTAAATCTTATTTATTTTGAAGGTGAATATTTGAAATGCATACTATATAGTAGCCTCGCCCCATATTTTATTTTTTATTTATGGGGTGTGGTGGGGCCGAGGGGGTGGGTGGTTAGGTATTATTCTACATTGCATTTTAGTTTCAAGATATTCCCCAACTTTGGGGACCGTAGTATGGCAGATGTCCTAAATTATTCCAGCAGTTTGGTATAAGAAGATTATACATGCAATTAAACTGTTCAAAAAGATAATTACAAATAGAAAAATTAAAAATAAATTAAAATCATGAGTCATATTTCTATACGTTACACAACAAAAATTAAAAATGGCGTGCACGCCCCTAAATATGTACTGTGCACCTACCTTTTATGCCAGGCATGTGCGAGGGTGTATAGGAAGGAGGAATGTGTCGTACAATCCAACAGAACTTGCATATCTTCATCAAACAGTATCCATTAAACCTTGATTGATACAATTCCTGCAATCCTCACACCTTATTTCTACTTTATTAAATTAAATTGTATAATTAGACAGTTTCTTTTCATCGAACCCTTTCTTGACAGTTGTACATTAAAAATGAAAATTCCACAAATTCTTTTTTTCCATTATCGAACAGCTATATGAAAAACCTTACTTATAGTAATTGCTTTTAAGGTTAAATGTAGATTTTTTCCTCTTAGCCGTTAAAATATCAAGCCCATCTTTCCCCCCCCCCCCCTCCCATTCCTCATAGGGTGGGTTACCAAGGTGTCAAATCCAGGTTTAATGGATCCTTTCCTTCATTGAACTTTGCCTGGTTGTGCATACATCTGTCCATCCAACCACTGCAATAATGTAGCCATGTACAGTTAGAAAATGTGTCCACAGAAACCCGCCAATATTTTTAAATATAGAATTGGCTGCTTTTGTAATAATTAAGGATTGTTTCATTTATAAAAAAAAACTTTTTTCTTCAATTACAGGTTTTTGAACATTTTTTATTTTAATTTTTTTTATACCTAGCAATAGTTAATAACACAAAAGACAAAACTTTCAGCAAAAAAAATTTAATTGTGACATACCTAATGTTTTTCAACAAAAAAAAAACTTCTTTTTTGCTAGAATATTAAATTTACAGAATTAAGCTGTTAGGTGCAGTTAGAAACTTTAAATCTACGTTCAATAACCTTTAAACATACTTTAATTTCATGCATAAGTACAAACAGTTGGATTTACTATGATTTAATTGCTGCATAATTTGTATGATATAATATTACCATAAATCGACTTTTAGGAGAAAATAAAAGATTTAAAAGGTAAAATTAAGGGGTTAATTAACTTTTCGTCTAGTCAAAAACTAAATTTCTTTAAAATATAATATTATTTCATATAAGATTAATATTATAAACTAAAATTCAGAAAACTATACATAATAACATTTGGTATAACTGGTGATATTATTAAACTAATTGCATAGTTTCGGATAAAAAAAGCAAAGTTGGAAATCCTCAAATTTTTTAATGCGCCAAAAAAGTTTATCTGTGCATAGACTTACTTAATAAGTTGTTCTTGTAGCTTAGTTTCCGTGTCTTGAACAGCAACACTTGCCAAACTCCATTGCAAAATTATCTCCAACGCTTTTTGACAGTTCGCATCGGTGAATAACTTCTCACAACGTCCTAGTATCAAATTAGGTTATAAATGAATATATAATTAATGATAGAAGCACAAAAACAAGATAAAAATAATGAAAACACAGGGGTATACTTTTTGCATGGAATTCCCGGCTAAGGGGGGGGGGGGGGGAGGGGAATGTAGAGGGAAAAATGAAAATATCAAGTGAAGGTACTGAAAACATAAGCTGATACGATTATCCAGAAAAATTTTGGATATCGGACCGAAAAAAAAAGATTTTAAAAATCAGCAAAAAGCTTTGAGTGTCAAAACGTTTCAACCACTAATTGTAATCTACAGAAGGGGCATTCAACAATGTGGTTGTAAATCAATTTATAGGCCATTGACTTATCCATTTAGATCCCTGATGAATACCTTTCTCCAAAAGTTGAAATCTGTCCTCTAGATCATCATCATCCTCTTCCTCCTGTGTTTCCATTTCATTATCATCACATTTCTTACTTTTCTCACCAGTCTCAGTTTTACCATCAGCGGTGCTTTCTAAAAATATAACATTCTTCACATTTTTTTAAATACTTTTAAATAAAATGTATAAAAAGTGAATCACCGAAGCTCGCCAATCTCCCTTTATTTGGAGAGAAAAAGTGTTATAGTCCCTGCGGGGAACACTAACCCAACAAGGGATATTTCCTAATTCTTAGGTACTTAGTAAAAAAAAAAACAGTTCGATTGTGGTCCTTTTTATGTTTAAGTAAAATTGCCAAAAAAAAACCCAGTTATGAGTCAAGTAAGCGTTTTTGTAGGTTACATACCTACATAGAAAATTAAAATTTCATGCAAAAAATGTTACAGCAACATTGAAAACATTCAACGGACAAAAGAACCAGAGGATTTTTAAAAATTGAAATATCTGGTTATCTTAACCTGATTCTGTCTTTTTATCTTGATTTTCTTTGGGCACTTGAGACATGTAACGATTTAGTCGAGGAATACAGATCTTGTTCACATCTTCTATACCAATCAACTTCAACTAGAAAAATCATAATTGGAAAAAAAAGTATAATATCAATAAGTCATCCATTTAAGCTTTTTAATTGCTTATTACATAGTTTTCATAGACAAAGATTATGCATACTGATGAAATTACAAATCTATTTGAGACTTAATTTATTGTAGTTGGACGGGATAACAAATCATCTTTCATTGATCTATCCCTGAATTAAGATAAATCTTCAATTTTTGAAAAGCAAGAAATTTAATGTTGTTCTTATATCTAACCAATTTTATGTCCCATATCTTAAAATAAATCTTACCACTTTTAACAATCTGAGATCTTTGTTAAGCTTTGCGGACAAAACTAGAAATATATCAACAAGTCTGTCCACAATCGAAGGGGCGGAGGTGGCCACATAACTTTGTAAGATCATCATCTCTAAACATAAAACACAGGTTAATAGAAAGCTATTTTCTTTTTTATTTAGGTATTTTTAAAATTTTTCTGTACCCTCCTTCATGGATAGCTAGATATCTGGACATCCAAGGACAATGAAACTTTTTTGCTGCCCTCCTGAAGGTAAGACCACCCTACCAACAGACCAAAATATATGGAATTACAAAAATCGGAGAGGTAGTGCAGAAAAGTGGTCCTCTTGGCAAGTTATACACCGTATATAACTTTATTTTTTTGGAAAAAATTTTCCAATACCTAGTCTTTTTTTTTTCATTTTTCTCCCAGTCCCACATATCTTTTATTTCTTCCCTTTGGCAGGGGATCTCATGCAGAATAGACACCCCTGTATGACATTGATATATTTACCTGAAATAAGCGCCAGTACAACAGTAGATACAGCTTTCAAAGCTTGATTATCCATTCCACTTTCAACCAACATCTCAATTCTCAGGGCCACTCCTTCCACACCCTCATTAGATAGCAGGCCAAGAACTAAAAAAAACATAAGGAAAAAAATTATTACAAATGTTTATATTATAAGAATCATGCTTTATAGAGTTTTTGAATTTAAGCCACAATTAACAATTAAACTAAACTTACCAAGGTACCTATCAAATGAATTATAAAAGTTTTGATGGTGGTAACTAAACTATTATCAAAAAAAAAGCTACACATACCTTCTCCCTCGTTTTCAGTTTTTCCATTGATAAGATTTACAACAGCTGAGGCGGACCAGGGGTTTTCAGCAAAGGCAATCATACCTGAAAGTTATTTGATTCATTTACGAAGGAATGTTTTTATAATTTTCTCATAAACCTGAAACAGGTTGTAAATGCATGGCTCCTAAGTTCATGGAGGAATAATTATGTTATGAAATATCCCTCCTAAAAAAATTACCTTCTACGCCTTTAAAAGAAATTAACTATATACAAAACACAAACACTTTAAAGACAACGCATTGTTTGAATGATATTTCTTTCAAGTAGGCTTTTCAATTTTTTACCTAAATTTCTTAATACTTACCTACTTAATTTTTGGGGGTGTAAAGTTACAAAAAAAAATCATAGATTAATTCAACACTAGCATTTTACCTATGTTGTGAACAGATAAAATAAAGCTGAATATCTTACTAATAATAAGAATAGCCTAACCTGACATTTCAGATTTTTTCAATGGTATCTGTTCCTTCATTTCTTTCATCATTGCCAAAAGCTCCTCTCTAATGATAAAAAAAAGGATTAAATAATCCTAATGAAAACTTTTAAATTCTTAAAGAAAAAGAGTTATCTCCCCATTCATGTATTACCATTTTATAAATCTAAGCTTCATATAATTTCATTAAGTCAGAAGAAAATCAACTTATTTTATAAAACTACTGGTAGATATGTTCTACAAAAACAATTTCTAAAATCAGTTAAATACTGAAGGTTTAGCTAAATCTCTTAAATCAATTTATGATGAGATACACAAAAATTCTGTAAGTTCATTATAATTTACACAATTAAAATCATGAGGAAAAGGAAAGGTGTTTTGAAGCTAATCTATTTGTATTTGTATTTCTATTGTATTAATGAAAATACTTTACTTACTTTCTTTGAGAATCCAGCAGCATCCATTCGCCAGCTAGAAAAATGAATTTGCTGGGCTTCACTAAGCAATCAATCAGCTTATCAGTCTAAATCAAAAATAACCTAAACTAGAATTATCTAATTTTTGGTTTATTTTGTTGCCTAGGTAGGTAACTAGGTATATCTTTTTTAAAAGTTTATTTTACATTGACTTCAATAAAAAATTATAGGTATAAAATGTGGAAATCTGACATTCATTAAAAAAGTGTCTGGGTTGGGAACAAATAAGGTGGAGTAGGGGATAAAGTCGAACCTGTCTCCAATTTCAATTCTAGTTTTTTTTTTTAAAGTTTAAGGAGTGTAATGGTAGCCTCCCCCAAAATTGTTATAAACCTTTCCAGGACATTTAAGAGCTGTATTGTAACGGAGAACCATATAGGTCCAGTGGTTAGCTAGATTCTTCCGTACAGACACATATATAAACATCCTGGTACTTTATATAAGCATTTTCGATGTTTAAAACTACTCTTACCAGCTTCATTTTAAACTTGTTATCAATTTGATTACAATTACTCTGTGCAAACTTCATGATCAGAACAAACACATCAAAAGCATTGAGAAAGTTGTCGCATTCTTTGCCCTCCTTTGCATTCAACTCCTCCTCGTTGCTCAGTCTCTTCACCAGTGCATGTAAATCTGTTTCATTATGTTATTTTACAAATCCGCTAGAAGCTTACCGATAGTACACCGTATAAAAACATAAAAGGGATAGTTGCATGAAGTGCTTTTAGCGAGTGCATGTAAATCTGTTTCAATATGTTTTATAAATCCGCTAAAAACAAACCAATGAAATGAAAACAGTGAAAAATACATAAATGGATAGTTGAATGAAATAAACTTTTAAAACGAGTTGAGGTACATGTTATAGTGATTATTCAAATATCTTTTTACTTTTTAGAATATGATAATTAAAGGGTTAGCAATAAGGATATTCGATAGAAAAATTAATTTTCAACGGACAGTTTTTGAGATACACCTAAAATGACAAGTTGTGACGGTTTAGTTTTCCATTTCAGAAAAATTAATGCAAGCACAAATAACAAGAATATAGTTTTGCAAAAGTATTTCATAGGAAAATTAATAAAAACCAATATAGCACCACTAAGAGTTTATTTTGCCTTCCTGTTTTGTAGAATAAGAAATCCTTTAAGATGCATATATTACAAAGAAATGTATAATTTTCAAGGCATGATGTATTAAAAACTACATGGTAAAAATTGAAATTTTCACATTCATAAATATGCTTTTCAAATTATTATTGTATCACAGAATAGAAAAAATGGTTTCGATAATTTAAGGATCTATTAAATTCCCCTTTGTCGTTTTTAAGCTAAATGAAGACAATTGTTTTTCATTTTCTTCTGTTATAAAATACCTCTAATGTAACTTTTAAATGATTCTTCAAATCAGCAAGTTTTTGAAGGACCCCAATTGAGTGTGCTTTAATATTCTATTGACATTTAGAAATACATAATACAAGTTTGTCTTTGTGATTAATGCGAACATTCAATTTTCTAAAATGGTAACATTTCCTATCACAAAAGCCGTTGTGAAAATACATTTTACTTTATTTATTCATATTCAAGAACAACTCTAAAAAACACTTGGATGTTGTATATAATATGTACCGTTACTTTTTAAAGTCCCTGAATAATTCCTTGTTAGAAAAAAAATAACTTTTCCAAATACCTACCTACATATTGAAATCATTCTTTATGAATCTAAAAGAAAATAATCTAAAATAAAAGCCGAAATGTAAAATATTCCTGTATACGCATTCACCCAAACTTCATCCTCATTTCTATCAGAAAAATTATCCTCCATCTCTTTAAGCAATAACTGCCTAAAGTACACGTGCCTCCAGTAGGAGGCCATTTTAGAGATCTCCTATATCTGGAATGCAAAAGAAAATTTCTAATAAAGAGTTATTACAACAATATTTAATTTTCTAGTACTAAAATTTAATTTTATGGTCTTATTATTATATTTAACAACATGGTTACATTACTGTGTGTGTGTGTACTGTATTTGTCAAATTTTTAGTCAAATAGTAAAAAATTTATAATTACAATTTATATTAATAAATTAATTAATGATGTATGACGTGGCAGGTTTGTAACCAAGGATTTGCAAATTTTCTTTAAAGGGGTCTGTCCAATATAAGTGTTGTACTTGTTAAATAAAAAAGAATTGACTTCTGAAATATAGGCATTAGTTCATTGTTCACAATATTTTACTGATAGTTTAGGTTGAAGTTTTTAAGCCAAAATCTATTTCTTTCTTTTTCAAAAGTCATGTGTTCTCATTTATTTAACACCGTCTTTTTAAAGAAAAACTTGTTACAGGAATGTTTATAATTTTTGGAACTAGTATCAAACTAAATGAAAAATTATTGAAAAAATTCAAATAAAATATTAAAAATCTATAGGTAGTTAATGAAAAGAAAAAAAAGAAACATTTTGTTGATATGTATAGGTCGTGGAGTTTGCAATTCAGTTGAAAATTATTACAAATATTTTCTTAGTTTAGAAACATAACATACTTATTGTGTAATTTTTACATTTTTTGGAAGTTTCAAACATTAACTGGTACATTTTATTTAACAATTGGACAATTTTCGTTGGTTTACATTCTTTTAAAACACAGCTGAGAATTTATAAAGATGCTTTGGTTGTGACTTTTTTTAACATTATATAACTGTGATTTTTGCACAAAATATGTTAAATATTACAAATTCTATAAAATGTGGGAATTTCATGGGAAAGGGTTGATATGTAGATTCTGCAGAATAAATGGTAATATTTTTTAATTAGGGGGAGAAGTTCTGACACATTGAAGTGGACAATATACCCTTTGTCTAAGTATATATGTATGATCAGGCCATTGTTTAACAAAAAAATTATAATTGAAAAAAGTCAAAATATGGCCACTTGGAGGCCTCGAAAATACCTCCAGGATTAGAACCTGGAGGCCAAATCCAATCTTTTTTAATACCTAAACGAGAATCCATATTAAAACTGAACTTTTACAATAATAACCCACCATGACTCTTAAGAGAAAACCATGGTGGACTGTCGACGCCTCAGTGTCACAACTCTCCTCCCCAATATATTTTGTATCATTTGAAATAAAACTATCATACCTCCAACTTTTCTGTAGTTAAATTACATGATTCGGCTAAATATTGTATAATTCTTTAGGTATTGATAACAATAAATCCACTATTTTGTGTATTAATAACCAGAAAGACAGAAAATATTTATCTATTATTAAAAGTTTGTGTCATTTCAGTTCTTCCTGACCTTTTGGTAATGCAGAGTCTACAATTCAACCCGTTCCATCATATAAAAACTAGGTGACCCCTTTAAGACTTGAGATAAAATAATAAAAAAACACTGTATAACAAAATTACTAATAATATATCACATGTAGCACAATTTAAACTAAAAGAATGGTAAAGTTAAGGAATAAAACGGACAAGATATCTGAGTAAAAATAAATAATTATTTTAATAACAAAATAAATACCTACTTAGATAGTTAAGGAGAAATATTTTAATACTCTACAGTTTTGAAACCCATTTCTGTAAATAATATATGGCTATAATCCTAACCTATTAATGAGATTTAATAATTTTCACTCAGATGCCCTTTCCTTCTCATCCCTAGTAAAAGATTTCTTGTGTAAAGAATTGAATACTCACTTCATTATTTCTGATTATTTCTCACCGCTCGAGTCTAGTGCATCTAAACCCGACACATCCAGACTCGTCATCACTTTTGTAAATAAAAAACAGCATTTTTTTATAAGTCCGTGACAGCCGGGTTTGAGTTGACTTTCCTACTTTTCCTTGGTTTAGGTTCCACTTCAGTCTTGCTGGTTTGGTCGGTACTCTGCTTCCTGGGGTTGCCCAGGGTGACCAGGCTCGAGGCCACGGCTATGCCGGGCACTCCTGGCGGCGCATAGCTACACCCACCCGTGGGCAGGCGAACTATTAAGGAGAGTATTGCCGCCCGGTTTCCGGCACACGGTTCCAGGGCGATAGGACTGGGCCGACACTTTTTTCGCCGCTTTCGCTGGACGTAATTCGGGTCTGATGTGTCAGAAATTCGTTCCATTTCAACTAAAACACTGCCGAACGGCCGTGACGCCATTTGTTCCATTTCAACGTATAAACGCTGACGGCGGCGGTATCTATCGTACTTCTGTTTGATTTTCCACAATACAGCGGCAATGAACAGCAAGGCAAGAAAGCAGACTGAGAATGTGATGAAAAACTGAAGTAGATCAAGTTTGGGATGTTGGGAGAATGAAATTATTATCCACAACGGAGATTGAAAGTCGTACACATAAACATAAAATGTTGTGTTCTCCTCTGTCCCAAAGATAAATTCACTTTTGGAAAATTTATACTTGAACATTGTGCAACTTTTCTCTTTCAGAATAACCTCTTCCTTTCTACCCCCATCTGGGTTGGAGTATCGATATGTTATATTCATTTTCGAGTTGACGCTGCAGTTAATAGAAAAATCAACGTCAACATCTGGTTTTGTGGGAACATTTTTGAAGTTAATAGCAGTGTAGTGACGATCTTCAGGCTTGGACAGATTGAAGGTAAACTGATAATCAATGGCAAGATCATAGAAGCACGAGCTTTTGATTGGGTCACCAAAATAGTGATTTTGTGTGTCACATTTGTCACAGTGATCACCCGTGACACCCTTAGTGTTACAGAAACAGTGGCCTAACTTATGGTCACACAAACTTCCTTGATTGTTGCACTCGCATTTCTTACATTTTCCACCATTCACAGGGTTTCCAAAATATCCTTTTCTACAGAGTTGACAGTGATCTCCTTCAGTTTCATGTTGACATGGTTGGTCACAAACACCAACCTCTTCAGTACAGTTGGAATGACCGTTACACTGGCAGGCAGGACAGCTTGTAAAGTGCCAGGAATAGCCAGGGGCCGAGCAAACATCGCTGGGCACCCATTTATATTGATGCTTGGTCCGACCATTAATTTTGTCAAGAGGTCCACTTGCACCTCCTTCATAGCACCTACCTAGGCCACTATTGCTGCCCATATCACACCAACCACATGCAGGGTTATCCTCACATTCCTTGCAAGTTTGATATTCTCGACATAGATCATTCTTTTCATCCTCTGTTTTAAAACAAGTATCTTTGCTAGTGGTCCAATCCATACATTGACCATAGGGGAAGGCGACTAGATAAGCATTTCTGTCGATACACATGTTTTGATTCTGACACCACATACACACAGCTCCTGTACAGTTTGTACAGTCGTTGTACTCGGAACACGATTTTGTGCACTGGTTCGGTTTTGTCTTTTCTGTTGATTCTGTTTGCTTGTTGTTCTCTCCTAATATAAATACTTTTAATGTATTTTCTTTTTTTTTTAATTATGAATTTGAATGAGATATTGAAATAAACCTTGCTGAACCAAACTTAAAAGAACTCGTGCATTTTTGCAATGGAAGAAAAAAAATAACGTCCCTAAGTGTATTTTAATACAAACCTCATAAAACGTCTAAAAATTATTTTAACTGTATAGCAGAAAATAGTTTGGCCTTTGGTTGTGAGTGTTTCTTATGTGATTTCAATGCCTTACAAGCTCAAAAAAATGAAAATACTAAGAAAAAATTGAAGATACACATTGTATAACATTGGAATAAAACATTGGAAATAGTCTTTTAATGCTTTAAAAACTTGTTTGTGGGAAAAGATAAAATATAGACATAAAAATGCTTTTTAAATACGAAATAAGTACCTAGGGAAGCGTAGTAATTGTGTTCTAATTTCAATTATTTGGTTTTTACTAAAAATTGTATTTACAGTATAAATACCTACCTAACAAACTTTTTGATAATATTTCTACGTCCCCCCCCCCCCCATACAAAAATAAATAACCTAAAGCCAAACAAGAAGCTTCCCTTAAAAGGTAAACTAAACATAACATGTTTAATTATTAGAAAGATATTTTGTTAGAAACACAAAACCTTGACACATAATATTTTTATCCTTATATAAAAGTAACAAGATCTCGCCAACCGGTGGACCGGTATTGTTCTCCTTGGCAGTGAAGTGTCTTATAAGCCCAGGGAAAGTTTAGAACTATTTGGGGAGATTGTAGGTATCTACAACCAACCATAAGATATCACCCCTAGAAATTTACCCACCCCAAACAAAAAAAAAATATTTTGCTTTTCCTTTTAAATCTATATGAAAAGTGAAGGGTCAACTTACCCCCGTTTCCTCTTAGGGCATAGCCACTAGTATTTCAAAAATTAAAGGACTAAGATATAATAAAACTTAAAAGTATCCATCCCTGCAATATCAGTATCTAGAGAGCATGCCTTTTCTGTACTCTGTTTCTCCTGGCTCCATTTACAACGAGGGTGTGCCTCACAGCTGGTGCAAGTATGCAAGTTCTCACAAACCTAAAAATAAAAAAGTTAGCGATCCAACTAATATCCTAATGATTACCTAGCAAATTTTCCTAAGTCTGTTTGAGTTTGTTTTTAGTAGTGCAATACCTTAAACTTAACTCTAATAAGATACACATAAGGCTTCCATGAATAGAAAAATGCTACCAGACCAGAAATTCCGAGATATCTTGTTCATACAACATAAAAACCTTACTACCTACTGGCTACTACTTATTTAAGATTTAAACGGAATCCCTAGCTTAGGTATAAAGGGAAATTAAGTTACATGGAAGTTACAGAAAAAATATATTTATTTATATACTGATGACTTTTTGAAATAAACGACAAAGATTACTGTACATACATTCAAGAATGTCTAGAAATTATTTAAAACTTACAACAACATTTTTTCAATTTCTTTAGAAAAATGTCGATGGTACATTTTTTGACAGGCACAGGCACACAGACATCCTACTACTTTGGGCTACACGCTTCTTAATACACTTAGGTATTTAATGTATAAAATGACAGAAAATTATTTTCTTTTACGGAAATAAAAAAAATGAAATTGAGGCAAAAAATTAACAAGTTACACAAACAAGCATAAAACTTTGACAGAAACATCCAAGGATAGCATAAGAAGACCTAAAACTTAACCTAACCTAATTAAAAAAAACTTTTAAAAAGTGGACGGAAGCAGTATAAACTACCTTACAAATGTTTAAACAAATAATATTAAAAATGCATTTAATAGACTCCCGAGTTGATTGAATTTTTTATACAAATATTCAATATCTCCCATTGCATAACAACAGATAGTTATAGAGTAGCTTATTGTTGATGAAAAGATTACACAAAAAAAACTTCAACCGTTAACTTTAAACAGGAGCTGAGTAAACCAAAATATATTCCCTGTAAAAATATTTCTCTAAAGAATCTTTTTCTAGCTAGCAGTAAATTGATATAAACAATCTTAACAAAAAAAAGTCAACAATTTAATCAGATAAAATCAAGTTTCCCCTCTAGTGTAGCTTACGGACAGACAGATAAACATACATTTCGAATTAAAGAGTAGCTATGCTACTAAAATTGTTTTCAACTATCTAGGTAGGTAGTAAACCCTATTTTTTTTGGCTAGCATAAAATATGTTACCTCTTTCGCCACTGAAGATTGACAATCCTTGTACCAAGAAACCGACTTTACATCCTTGGCCTGGCACCTGTCTGCCTGACACCCCTTGCTACACCACAGACAATTCAGAGACGTAGCCAAACAGCTGTGACAAGATTGCTGTTCTTTACAGTCTAGTGTAGAGTTAACATCTTCTTTATGACACGTTTCTTCATAACTACGGTGTACACCAAATGAATATTGTTCACATATTTCTTTCTTTCTGTTCCATATACATTTGACACCATATCTGCTGTTAACACAATCATAAGGATCTTTTATATGTGAGCATGAACCAGGAGAAAATGTAAGTATATCAAACTTTGTTTTTCCACTGAAGCCACCATAAATATACATACTTTCATTGTAAACAACAGCAGTGTGGCCAAATCTTGAAAGATCTCCAGAAAAATCTCTGGGTATAGTATTCTCTAGGCTATACCATCTATCACAAGCAATGTCATAAGCAACAAAGTCAGCACTGTAACACTTTGCACCCTGTGAGTGTTGGGTGTCATTGTGTGTGTTTCCACCAAAGACTAGCATTAATCCTCCCATAGACACAGCACTGTGTAAATATCTGTTACTAAAACTTGGTCTTCTCAGCTCCCATCTGGAAGCATGAATATCGAAAGCATACAAACTGTTGGATAATTGGGAAGAAGTACTTGATAAAGAAACATACCCGCCATACACAAAAATCTTTTTATTTGACTTGTCAAAAACAGCAGAATGGCCATAACCACCTTTCACTGGATAACCATTTGTCTCAATAATACTCCATTCTCGTGTACCAAAATGATATTCTTGAACAGTATCTAGAAATCCATATTTTGGTGAGTGACCAAAAATAATCATCATTCTGTTTTCTACCAAAGTTGCTGTATGACCCGCGCATCTCAACTCTCCACATAATTCTCCCAAACATCTGCCTTTGGTAACTGTTTCCTTACCCCAGGCACGGGTTGAAAGATTGAATGACCACAGCTCATGAGATACATTACCAGAACGCATAACACCACCATACATGTAGATAATGTTATCATGTAGTACCACAGAATGTCCATATCTTTCACTGGGAGACCTATCTCCACTTTCTCCAACGTCAACCCAGTCATTTTCTTGGAAATCCCAGATATTTATCATCTTGTGGTTGGTTAGTTTGTGCAACTGTTCTCCTCCCACAACCCACATTTGTGACTCTGTAACAACAGCAGCATGACTTGTACGACCTTCCTCTATTTCAGAAGAACCACTGTGTATTACCTCCCAGGCACCTTTTTCTTCTTCCTGTGTACAATCCTCCCCGCGCCATCCAGACGAACAAACACACTTCTTATTTACCTCATCACACTTTCCATTTCTACCACAATTGTGTGGACACGCGGGAATTTCACAGGCTATGCCCTTGTAGTCTGAATCACATAAACAGGTTTTACTGACTTCATCACATGTGCCATGACCACTGCATGTTGTTGACGAATATTCTGTTGGGCAAGAGTCGACACTGAAAGAAATGTTGAAGCCAGTCATGTTGTACGCCACATCACTGTAGAAGTGTAACATCATGGAGCCGGAATTTCCGACAACCTCTGGCACCCGTGACGTCAAATATCTTTGGTGGTGCACCAGGCCTGAGTAAACGGCCTGTAGCTTGCTGAAAATACTGTCCCCATCCCATATATACAAGTGATCCCATCCACATTCTGTTGCAAATTCATTCAGATGCAGACGGATGGTTGAATTTGGTTTCTCTGACTGAATGAGCCATGTGCACTTCATATTTGTGGAATAATTGCCGTAGGCCTCGGCTATCCACCGTTTCTGGCCGGGCCCGTCTGTTAGTTTCACTTTGCCTCCACATAGATGGCACCATTCTCCCCTCCATCCCGGCCAACATTCACAAGCTGTGGTTGTCTCGTTGACAACCTTTTTGCTGACTGAACCAACTTGAACACAGTCACCGTTTATACATTTTGATTGGCAAGCTGTGCGGGACACAACTAGCTTTCCTGTCACAGTCTGTACAGAAACTATCAAGGGTGTGATTATAACCACATATAACAATAATCCACTACCAAAAGGAAGCTTCACGTAAAGTTTTGATTTAATCATTTAGCAGTCTTTTCTGACAGTTTAGGAGGAAATATTTATGTAGACATTTTTATTCTGAAATATAAAAAGTATAAAAAAAATATAAAATATAAAACACCCCAATGTGTAACACACATAAAAACTTTTGGGGGTCCCAGAGCAATTAGAATTCTTTGAATTGATAGAGGAAGAAAAATGATGTGCAATTTAAAAAAAAAAAGGTTTAACATAAAAATATATAAAATATTAGGTACAATTAGATTTCTTTTTAATTAAGCGTGTATTTTTATCAACCAAATCAAGGGACTATGCATGAACAAGGGCAAGTGATTTTAAGCACCTTCCAGTAGTGAACTTATGTATTTTTTTTGGTGAATATACTAGGTTTATGTTTAATATAGTTATATCAACTAAAAACATTAAGATTTAATATGGTTTTATCAGCAAAAAATCGTTGCAATGTTAGGCATTTTGGCGCAATATTATCAATGAAATAAAATAACACGTGAAAAAATCAACAAGTGCTGTAAATTTCAAAAGTACATTAATTAAACTGTTTACATTATTATAAGTTACCACCAGGGTTTGCATAAAAACCCAATTAAAAAAATATACCAAAAACATGTAATACTAGCGGCTTCGCCCCTAGAGGCCTAGGGGCACTTGGGGAGAGAGGAGTTGAATTCAATAACCCAACTAAGATTTAAGAAAAAAAAATTTGGGGGTAGGGAGGATTTTTTTTCTTTTGTCGCCCCCCCCCCCCCCCACATTTTAATTATTAATTTTAAAAAATTTAAATAATTTTTTTTTTTGGGGGGGGGGGAAGGGGATTTTTTCTAGGGGTAATTTCTCTTTGGAGGTTAGTGGTACCCTCCCCAAAAATAGTTGTAACCCTTCCCTGGACCTATGAAAAGCTACCCTGTAAGGAAGAACCATACCATGATATTCTTACTTTATTATAAGGAGTAATCAATATTTTTAAAAATCCTTAATAATCTTTAACAAAAACATTAAACCCCCACCAAATAAATTCCCAGGTTTTGATTTAAAATGTTTAAGTTATTTAAAGAAAACAGGTTTTTCCAACCCTGGTTACCACCCAAGTATACATTTTTCATCAAAAATTATACTTTTGTGTCAAAGGTTTTGAAAAAAAAGTTTGAACTCAGCAAAACATTTGACATTTCTTCAAAAATGTCGATTTAACTACATCAAACATAAACCTAGTATATTTACCAATAAAATATTCTGGTTGAGGTGTTTTAAATCGCTTGCTCTTGTTCGTACATAGTCCCTTTTAATGTCATAAAATATCTAATACTGAATAATGCCTAAAATATCACAGTTACGGTAATTTGTAAATTCAGGGAAGGTTTGTACTACAATTAGGTAAAGAAAATAAAATGTGGGATTGGATTTAAAAATATCAATCCAATTCTTACTGTATCATCTATATGATTGTTAATATTAGTAATATATGAGTATTATGTGAGTTGAGTATTATGAGAGTATTATATTATATGAAAAATAAAAAAGTTGCAAGCATGATTTAAAACTGACTATTAAAGTTTAAAGCAAGCTTTTTTTGTCCCACACTTAGAAGGTTGGTTTAGAGAGTAGAAAATCCGGATTTCTTGTAAATTACAAACTTTTTTGATCAAGGCCAACGTTCATTAGATATACAAAAATTCTTAAGACATGTTTAGACATATGTGAGAATGTCATAAAAGGTAGACTGATCTATCCAAATTGCAAATCATATTGGTCAAGGGCAATATCATTGACGCGTAGGGATCGATGGGGAGGGGAAATTGCACTGTCCCACTAAGACTAAAAAAACCTAATTAATGTAATCCATCCCATGATTTACAACTCTTTTATTTTAAGTATTGTGTATTTTAAAAGCCATTTCAACCATTTTCCCATAAATTGAATATCCTTCAGTTAAGGGGCGCATCTACTAAGTGTTTACAAGTAAAAAACTAAGTCATGGCCTACAAGAGCGCGCTTATATATAAGTTAAACTATGCTTTGTGAATTACAAAATCACAGAATGGAACAAGATCATCAATCGAGTGTGTTTGGCTATGTGTCTTGGTATATATTGTAAATCATAAATAGCAGATACTAAATTTATTGACCGAAATTGATGTTTTGATAAAGGTACTACAAAAATTACATACGTACGTACTTTTAAAAAAAGTAAATGTATAGGTATATGTTTTAATGTAATCACTAAATAATATTTTTTATTAATTACATAAAATAACATATTTCTTGAAGAATAATTACGATTTAAAAAAGATATCACTTTTATGAGATTTTAAGAATTTTTTGAATAAACAAATGCATTTCTTGGTAATTGTTTACAAATATATGTATATGTACTATATAAAGATGAGCTAAGTGAATCCTATAACGCAAGAGAAAGGAACAGGGTTTCCATGTCAATTTCAATTCCATCATTTAAATAAAAAAAAAATACAGTTATAATGAGAAAAGTTGCTTTTCCAATTTGAATATCATGTGAAAATATAATTAACCTCAATGAAAATTTCTCCAAGTAAAAGTTAAGTCGACCTGAAAAGTTGTATTATTTGCTGTAAGAATGATCTTTTCTGATATATGGGTACTTTATAAAACTAGCATGATACAAGAATTACAAGACGTCGCTGCCTAGGAAGAGAAAACAAAAATGCCGCGTTTTGCGCTTTTTAGATGTCGTCTTCTAACTTTCAAAATTATTTTTATTTGTTGATATGCCAAAAAAAAAACTATACAAATTTCCAAAAAATATATTATTTTTGAGAAAAGCCTTAAAAACTTTAGAATCAAATTGAAAAAAAACAATCTTATAATATAAAAGGGTTTCAACGAAATAAGAAAGTTTTCTCATTAAAAAGGATCGCGGCATCTTATGCGCTCAAGCCTCAAATTAGCCTCTATTTTGTAAACAAACACAAAATAATAAAGAGTTAGCATAAAAATATATACTTTTATCGTATGTTTAGTCAATTTCAAGTGAAAATATAGATAAATAGTGACCTTAAACACAAAATTAACTCTTAATTTTTGTTTTTCCATTCTTTTTATGTATTTAATTGGTAAAATGTTTTTATTATTTCAAATATATAAATGAGTTGTAAATCTTTTCTATTTCAGATAAAAATTAAACCATAATTATATATATTATATAATGTATTCCATGTTAAACCTTTAAACCGCAAACCAAATATAAAAAAGCTTCAAGATGGTTTATTTATCAAGTACACTGCTCAAACATGGAAGGAAAATCAAAGACTTGAGGTTTGACCAAACATGGAAGGATCGAATCAGAATATTTGCTATGTAAGTGTTAAAAGTGTTAATATAGATTGTTATTTTAAAACTAATAACTATATAAAAATTACCTTGCTTTAATTTATTGTCTATTATTTAATTACGTACGTGATATATGACTGTTAGACATTGGTTTAAAAGTCAAATTTTAGGAATATGTTATCTTAAGTTTGAAAATCATCAACTTTATTTTCTAGGGGTGGGACTGGAGGAAACGGGATGCCCAAGGTTGGAGGAATAGGTGGGCCTGGTGGGAATGTTATTGTTCAAGCTGACAGCAAGGTAGAGTTCAACATTTAGATATTTTAAGTTTTTGTGTCTTTTTTTTTGTTTGTAAAAAAACAAATAATAGTACCTATACCTAATCAAACAAAAAAAATTAGCAAATGATGTTTGATTTCTATAAAAAGTTTTTTCAAAGAATTTTTAAGAATATTCATATATTTTTATTAGGTACAAAGTCTAGACAAAGTGTTAAAGAAGCATCCAACTAAAAGAGTCAGAGCTGAAGACGGTGGAAGTTCTAGGTATTGTATGCTCCTTGTATAAGAGTAATATGTTAACATTGACTTAAAAGTTAAAACACTTTAAACAACTAAAACACTACTAATATAATATTTTCTATATGTATTTTAGGAGTACCCGTTTAATAGGCGAAGTTGGAGAATCCGTAACTTTAAAGGTAAGTCACCCAATATATTTTTTTTGTATTTTAAACACAAAGTTTCTTATGTCCTTTTGTCCTTTCATTAACTCGTAATAGAAATTTGTTTATAAAAATTAGACATTTTTATGATTATTTTTAAATTTTAGGTTCCTATTGGAATAACAATAACAACAGATGAAGGTGAACAAATAGCAGATTTGTGTAAAAACGGAGATAATTTTGTGGTTGCCAAAGGTAAGGTATTTCATTGCTTCTCAACATTTACAAATTTTATGTTTTTGCTGTTAAAACTATAAATGCCACTGAAAATATCTATATTTATTGAAATTTAATCTTAATTTAACTGAAAATGTGGGTATGTTATTTGCTTTAAACCTGAAACCTAATTTTTGGTAACTTGATATTGTTTAGGTGGAATGGGTGGTGTAGAGGCCTCGCAATTTTTAGGCTGTGTTGGAGAGAAAAGACCTGTTCGTCTCAACTTAAAACTTTTGGGAGACGTCGGCTTTGTTGGGTTTCCAAATGCTGGCAAAAGTACACTTCTAAAGGTAAATGTACTATTAAAGGGATAGTTTCACAAAGTGCATTTAAAAAAAAAATAGTGAACTGTAAGTTTTTTCTATTTTAAATAACATAGTAATGCATTATATAAAGTTATTGATTAAAATTAAAAGATTTGACCAGGGATTTTCCTCTAAAAGTGAGTTTTTCATTTTTATTTTCAACTTCGTTACATGTTATATACCTATGGCGAAAACTTTTTTGTCAAAAATACAACTTTGGATAGCATTTACTATATATATATATGTTGTATGGTTAGTTGGTATTTCTGCGTGAGATAATGTGTTTATCTTAAGTAAACCGGACGGTTTTCTTTATTTTTTTTTAAAAGTATCCATAGAAAACCTGTCCTATGAAGAACCGGACGTTATTTTTTATGTTTTTTAAGTAACTCTCCCCAAGGGGAACCCCTGTTCAATTTTTTATAATTCTTGTGAAATATGCGGCAATTCATTCTTTAATACTGGTGTTTTGGCTATACATATTAGGAAAAAATTAGACCATTCTCATGTAATTTATGTGGCAAATCACTTTAACTTTTTTAGATATTGTCAAATAAAATAAGTTCGGTCAGGTCAATGTTAAAAATTCCTTAACACATAATCATATCTATCCAATGCCTAATATATTCTACTGAGACATATAAAAGTTCACTACTCTAAGTACCTTCACTCTTTAAATACACTTCGTGGAACTATCCCTTTAAAGGTGTTGTTACAAAGTGCTCAATAGGTATAAATCTACATTGTTTCCTAATATATTACCAAAACACCGTTTAAGACGTAAAAATATTATTAAATATGTTTTATCATTTAGGCAATTTCTCGAGCAAGCCCCAAAATCGCTAACTATCCATTCACTACCCTCCGGCCAAATGTTGGTGTTTGTGAATTTGAAGATTTTCGCAGAATTAGCTTTGTGGATTTACCCGGACTCATTGAGGGAGCTCATCAGAATATCGGCATGGGCCATGCTTTTCTTAAGCATGTTGAAAGGACTAGAATTTTACTTTTCGTTGTTGACATAAATGGGTTTCAGTTTAAATCGAATAGCCCTATAAGATCAGCGTTTGAAACTATTATTATTCTAAACAAAGAGCTTGAATTATACAAGAAAGAAATGCTTGATAAACCTGCTATTTGTGCCATTACTAAAATGGATTCCAAAGGATCTCAGAAAAAATTTGAAGAGCTTCAAGAGGCATTAAGTGATATGAAAAATGTGATAACCGACCCTAATCTGATAAATCCAGAATTTGTACCCGAAAGGCTGATAAATTTTTCAGATGTTGTGCCTATTTCAGCTAAATTTTCACCCAAAACAGTTGAATATCTCAAGTTTCAAGTAAGAGGTACAATGGATAGGTATGAAAGCAGGGAAAATGAAAAGCTTTTACAAGAGCTTGAAACTCAAATTAGTACAAAACTTTCCGACAAGTCTAATATTTTCTAAATTTTTTTACATTTCAGATATGATGTATTTGTAAATAGATTTTATTAGAAAGAGCTAAAACAAGAAGTTCAAGATGGCGCTGGGCATGGAGCTCATGGCCCAGCGGAAGCTCAAGTCCAGGCTTGGGCCTCCAGATATGTATCCTCAGGTATGAATATTTATTGATGCCCTGTAAAGATCATGTATTGTTTGCCTGATTAAGAAAAATAACTACCTCTTATTGCAAAACTTGGTAGATTTTTCAATCCTGATAATAAACCCTTTTTCCTATTTTCGAACATGGTAAAATTATCCCAAGACTTAATTTAAAATAATAGCCTAAAACCAACCTTGACCTATGTGAATCTACCTTGATATGGAGTACTTAATCTTTTTTTATCACAATTTTAAGCTATAGACAAAAATAACCTTACAACTTTAAAATTACATTTTAAGCGATTATCAAATATTTCATTTATAATTTTTTTATCAATATTAACAAACAATTTTTTCTTTATCCAGGACCCAAACCAGAAAGAGGATGACCTATCGGCTGTGCACGTGAAACAGGGTTTTATCAACAACCACAGCAGCGCCCTGGACGAGTTTGGGTCCAACCTGACCAAGATGGCCAACTTTAACAACGCCGCTGTGTGGAAAAGCTTCCAGGACATTTTGGTTAAGAAAGAGGAGCTTAATACATTTGCGGTAAGAACTAGTTTTAAAATTCTTTTAGTATATTGTACTGTAACTTTAGTGGGACACAGTCGATTTTAGAATTACCGTAAATACACACACACACACACATACATCTATCCAGATACTTCACTAAAAGATAATAATTCAGTCTCTGCACAGTAGATTCAGAGAGTAGATTAGTTTATTGATCATGTTTTTATTTGAGTTTCATTTGCGGTAAATAGAACAAACATCTTAATGCTTACTTTGATTTAGGAAATCAAAGACAAGAACAAAAAGCAGCCAATCAACCGTGATGATATTTGGTTGGTTGCCGTCTCTAAGAAACAACTGGTGGACAAATACTTTAAGGTAGTTTTATTAAATTATTCCAATTAATATAGGTAGATATTGCTCGAAATAAAAAAATGAGTTACATGAATATCTATTAGTTTATCTAATAATAAAAAAACATTTTACAACTATAATAATTAAACGATTCTGCTCGGAACGAAGCTATTCTATTTATCAATTTAATTTACGGCTATGTTTTTTTTTATAGAATTTTGTTTATTGCTAAGCATTTATAGTTTAATATACCTACTTATTATATATTATAATTCCTGTTTTTAAGGATCTTGGTAGCACAAAGCCGCTTTCAGTAATAGCCAGTAAGAAGGTTCCAATTTTCAACAGACGCGAGGACATCATCAAGGCCTTGTGTGAGTTTGAGGTGCCAGTGAATAGAGGGGTCTGGCTTATCAAGATGAATGCGGCCTATCAGGCCTCTATGCAGGTGAGTTTATGCATTTTGTGTTATTGGTTTTACTTATTTTGGGCCAGTTAGATTTTGTCATACAAATACTTCCTGAAAACTTAATTAAAGACTAAATTGTAAGATTTTTAAGCTTACTTTTTAGATATCTTAGAAAGGCTATCTTCCAAAAAAAACAACATAGATAAACAAACAGGTTTTATCCTGAAATATAACAGTTTATGCTATTACTGTAAGTATTCACTCTGTTCATGTAACATAAATAATTTGTAGGAAGCCAACAAGTCTAAGAAGAAGCAGAATATTGATCCTGGGGGTGAATGGACACAACTATTGAAACAAATGATTCTAGAACAAAGAGAACAACTCCTAGCTATTTATAATGGTAAATATTTTTATTTGTTTATTTTATACCCACCAAGTATTAGCTCAAAATATTGACTCGCTTTGATAAATTATAAAACAAATTTCTTTCTTAAGTTTAATTCCTGATAAACTATCATCTTTTTAATAAAATCAAAGGATCTTTTTCTGTGTGTGTGTCTAGTTGTACCGAAAGATCTCGCTTACCGCTTGTTTGATTTGTTTGATTAGCCATAGTTTCATAGTATGTTGAGACACTTTTGTATAGCCACCAGGGCCAGCTTAAGCTCCACGTTCAAGTATGACTTGACACGCTGTCTCATGAGAGCTCCTCGTTATTACCTCACCCTTTATACATGGGTCCTGGGAAGGTTCATAACTAATTTGGGGGAGGGTACCTCCATTTCATCTATAACCAATCTAAAAAGACCCCTTAATGTTTAGGAACCAGTGGACTTAACATGGGCGGTGAAGTTGACACAAAACCAGAAAACTCCTTGGCCTACAAACTGCTGCAGTACACACAGGAGATCACCTTCTACATGTACCAGGAGGGACTCCTTGACAGACAGGAGGTGCTGCAGTCCATCCTGGATCTGGTGGAAAAGACCAAGGCCCCGGAAGAGCCGTTGTTTAGGCTTTTGATGCCTGTTCTACTAAGGTTACTTATACTTATCATATTTGCATAAGTAGTAGGATGTCTATCTATCTGATTTTCTGTATTTCTTTATGTCCTTTAAGATCTCTCAAACGGTTAGACTGATTTTTTTTACAATTTTCAGGGACTTTGAGTATTTTTCCATTATTTTTGCTTTTAATTTTTCTAATAAAATAGGAAATGATAGAGAGAGTCTTGGGATTAAGCAAAGGTCCTTTGATAATGTTGATAATAAGGGTCTTAAATTAGAAACCTAAAGAAAAACTAATTTGCTAACAACTTTTATGCCAGTTAAAAAAATATTTCTTTACAAAATTGTTTTATTTTCTGATATTTTTTCCGTATTACTCTCAATTATCATTAAATTAAACTATTACCTACATCATTTACTTTTGTTTCAGGTATTGCTCTGAGTTCTCAATGACAGTGCTAATAGCTCGTAAGATGGCATACCAGTGTGCTAAGAAGATCACTCACCTGGTCCTAGAAACAGATGCTTTCATGGCTGGACCATCAAATTCTAATCACAACAGTAATTCAGGTACATAATGATAAGAAACAGAGATGATTCATACAAAGAAAATTTTGCCTGTTTTTTTAGTTTACTAGTCAGAAATGATAATGCTTTTTACGTGCATAACAAACTTTTAAAAAGCTGATAATTTTTACTGACGGCAGAATTAATGGCAAAATATTTTTTATTTCTGGTGTAATTTATTTCTCTGAGTCCAAGAAGATAACGCACACTAAGATCATGAATACAAATAAACTTAAGTTTAATTAAAACCTTTGTTGGTATTAATGTAATAACTTAGCTATTAGTAGTAAGGTATTTATTAAATGACTTGATTAGAGTGCAAAGCAAATACTTTAAAATGTGTAAGTAAAAAATGCGCAAATATTTTTTTCAGGTGGAACAACAAGTCAGCCAGACAGCACAAACAACTCTCCCACCAAGAATACCACTATACCTGGAACAAACCAACCGCTGCCGCCCATAATAGCCGCCCTTCTGGAGCTTCAGAACTGTCCGTATAACAGAATTATTATTATGACATTATCGTGTGTCCTACAGACTATTGTACTTCAGGAATGTGTCTTCTGTTTTTGGAAAATAATATGGAGTACCTAACTACTTTTTATTTATGAAAGTATTAGGTAGAAGCGGTTATTTGTTTTACTTTGATGAAATATGGATTTTTTAATTCTTAATTTGCTTTAAATCATTTTAAATATTTTGCGTTATCCTTCTACTTTAAGAATTTAAATTGCAAATTACATGGAATCAGAAACAATTTCTAAACAAAAATATACTGAAAAATAAAACACACCCCTTGTAAATAGTGTCCTACTGCACTGGTATGGAACATGGTACTTGATTCCAAGGGTCACTCAGCTCTGTGTGGCTCCCCGCTGGATTACCTGCCTGGCATCGCCCCCAGCTGTCTTCCTATGCCACCCAGATCTGATAATCAACAGATTAGGTTTGTTGTTTATTCTGTGAAATTTGTTGAATGTAGGACTGGGTATGAGTTTAAGTTTTTTAAAAAAGTTTTAATATTAAGTACAATAAGCTGTTAATCCTTATTTATAACTATGTTTCAATTTTCAATTTAGTGATATGATTTTGTTCAGGGCCCGACTTCGCCAAAGTGAGATGGTTTTGAAAGATCGTAGCTCAGTTGCTGAGTCTAATTGGAATCTTTCTGAGGCCAGCGGTCAAACAGGTGAGGTTACACATTTCTTGTCTAAAGCCCTCTTTCCAAATCATTTGACCTACTAAGTCAATCCCTTATGATTTTGATAACAACTTGAAAACTTTGAAACCTTCATTTGTTAAAAACTACTAGAATCGATATATTATTGGATGTTGCTCCAGATTTTCATGTATTTTGATAAATTGATGCTCGCAGCTTGCTAGCATATCAATATCAATACCCCCAATCCACTCCCTCTATCCCATCCCCAATCCTGAATGAACTAACTAACCAAAGAATGATAATTTTTAATCAACCTAAATAGACGACAAATTTTTCTCCGTCAATATCCCATAACCATTACTACTTTTCTTAAATTGAACAAGAAATAAGCACCAACAATTTTTTTAGGAATGTATGCCGTTGTCGGAAAGATTTTGTCAGTTTTGGAAGATTTGGATAGATATGTGTTTGACAAAATGGATCCAAATACGAATTGTCTGGACGTCCTAGCGGCCAAAATCTGGGGTCCCTGTCAGCCTGGCCAAGGAGTGTCCTCCCAGGTAAAATAATTAGAACTTGAAATTATAATGCATTACGATAAAAAGGATACGATTTACGATAAAATGTTACTCATATAAGATATCCTATAACATAAAGTATATAATTTTTTTTTCTTCTGAAACTAAAGATCTTGGACATTGCTGATTCAAATATGCTGTACTTTTCATGGAATCTTTTTAAATGTCCTAAAATGGCTTTAGGCTATTTTTCAGACCCCCCCACTTCCCTCCCCTAGAGACTAGGGACAAGGCAACTAGTTCACATTTACAGTGATTGAAATGTTTCTGGTGTTGATTTTAAATATCTTCGACCAGTTTCTTTTTATTTCAATTATTTTATCGTGTAATATGTAAATAATTTATGAGAATTACCTCCTCCTCATTTTATAAATTGAAACTTAAATTTTAGTTTCAAATGATTAGTGCAGATTAAAGTAGATATGTATTTTCATCTTATAACTCGTGAAAATATAAAAATAGTTAAATATGTAATAAAAAAATTGAGATAGCATACCTGCCGTACACAACGCTCGATTGATAATAGATTATCCACCAAAAAGCAAATTTTGAGGTAAATGCATATACATATTTTCTGTCACAAATGGATGTATCTCATCCTCATACAGGAGAAAACTATATTTATTAATTAAGGATGAGGCTGTTGTCTCCATACTGTGTGAATGGGCTGTCACAAACAATAGGAGTGGAGAACACAGGGGCTTTGTAGCGGCTAAACTTCTTGAACATAGACAGGTAGGCCAAATACCTAAATGATATTAGAATTAGATGTTTTTTGAATTTTTATTACCTATTTAATTCGTTATTTTAGCCAGCTGCGAGTATAACTTAATCAGAGCATATGAAAATCTGGTGCTACATCCAATTAAAAATAAATCAATTTTTGTTAACATAGCTTATATTTTCAGGCTGAGCTATTGACCCCTGATGATGAGGGTAAAGAGGAGGAGTATTATGTGAGCTCCACCCCTGTCTTCCAGGAGGTCTTGTTTAAGTTCCTCGACACAGAGGCACCCACCCTTACTGGCCCGGGACAGAGCTCTAAACAGAAACAGGAGGTAAAATATATTTTTTTCATATTCTAATGAAATGTAACATAACAAGGATGACAACATCCATAAAAGCGAAGCACTGAAACGGTAGGACAAACGGACACTAACACTTGAATAATCATAATATAAATGTATAAATGTCGAAGCAAAATTTAAGTAAAATTGTTGAAAAACTGCTTGATACAGAATAATGTTTATGGACATACTTACATTTTTAGGACTTGATTATAGAGTTGCTTCGCTTATAATATTGTACTTTGTTGTCCCAGGAATCAGTATACCAAAAATCAGATCATTCGGATTATTAGATCACATGAAAATTTGTTGTTAAAAAAGTAAAAAATCAACATGTTTAAAATGGACGTACGGACATTCTGGTAATGATTATAGAGTTGCTACGCTTTCTAACTCGTACCTAACTATTACAGGAATCGCCATGCAAAATTTGAAATCGATAGGACAATTCTAACATGCCTTAATTAACGAAAAAAGCTACTTGAAAAAGTAAAAAAATCAATATGTTAAAAATTGACGTACGGACATTTTGGTAATGATTATAGAGTTGCTACGCTTTCTAAATCGTACCTAACTACTAAAGGAATCACCTTGCAAAATTTGAAATCGATAGGACAATTCTAACATGTCTAAATTAACGAAAAAAGCTATCCGTTACGGACGTACGGACGGACCGACCCTAATTATAGAAAAGCTTCGCTTTTAAAAATACATGAAAAACCAGGGATAAGGGACCAGGATTCGAATAAGCCATGAGGTATAAATTACCCCACAATACACTTCCTTCTCGCCACCCACCCTACTTAACCACTTTTCTTTAGTTTCAGGACAAAACAAGTTTTATGCCAACATTACGCCACAAAAATATGCAAATTTTCATCAATTTCAAACGAAATTAATTGACTGAATCAAAGCCCCTGCTTGAAAATAAACTATAAAATTGGAATGTAATTTACAATAAAAACAATAAATCTAAACACGGGATTCAACTAATTTCAAGAGATTAATAAAATCCAATAATTTTAAATAACGCAGATAAATTGATACTCTATTATTGTTTAGATTAGATTAGATTTATTATTCTTGGGTGTACATACATAGAAAAAAAAACAACAAAATAATAAATGAATTAAATGAATATTATATACATTTATATATACAGTCAAATTTTATTGATATGGTTAATTTATAAAAAAAAATTTCTTCCCAAATGGCAGTTTCCTAAAAACTAGGAAGTATGCAGTAATGTGTTTTCACACATTGTTTTCATACAGGCCATATAGATAAGACAAAAAAATAGAAAAAAGATAATAAGCAATAAATAAAATCATATTGGAGAGGAAAGAATGATAATAGGAAGGATTGATTAGGGCATACAAGTCTCACACCATTATTGCAATAATAGAAATTTTAAAAAAACATTTCAACAAATAGATTTTGATTGATTTATCAGATTTCAAACAATATTGAAAAGAAATATAATTTTATCTACATTCTTGACATAATGGGTTGTTACACACTAAAGTTAAGCTTGATAACAAAGATTCTTTTAGATTTTTTATAAATTTTTTTCTTGATTGATTGTGGGTTAATAAATCATTATTACAATGGTTATTCCATAATTCTTGAAAATGATACTTAGGAAATCTTTCAATAGATTTAAACTTCGGTTTTTTAACATCAAACATATTAGAGTTTCTAAGATTTCTGGTATGTAATTGATTACGGCGAAGCCATGTACCTTGAAAGGAACTTGGTAGCTTACTGTTTATAAAATCATACATAAATAATAATTTCAAATAATTAGCCGATTCATGTAAAGGAAGGACATTAATTTTTTTAAATAAAGGCATTGTGTGTAAGATGTGTTTCTTACTAAAAACAATTCTTATTGCCTTTTTTTGCAATTTAATTAATGGTTCCATAGTAGATTTAAGACCACAACTCCAGGCAGGTAAACAGTAAAGTAAATGACTATTTATAAGTGAGTGAAAAAGCATTTTTTTGCTATCTAAATTCAGTATATGTTTAGCTCTATTTATAAGAAATAAGGAACTAGAAATCTTTTTACGCAAATGTTCTACATGATATTTAAAATTTAAAGAAGGATCTATAAATACACCTAGGAATTTAATTGCAGGAATATTGCTACTTGAATTGACATAATTTAAGATTTTTATTTTCTCAGGATCAATTTTGTATATTTTTTTTGGCGTTATCCTATTAGAATTTTTTTTTTCATATTAGGTTAGGTTTTAGGCTAGGGAGCCGAGAGCTGCGTCTAGGCAGGCAAGCGGGCCGAGCGCTGCGGCTAGGCAGGCTAGGGAGTCGAGCGCTGCGGCTAGGCAGGCTAGGTAGCCGAGCGCTGCGGCCAGAGTTCATAGTTCGCTGTCGGGGGGGGGGGGGGGGGGGGGTGTTTACTCAAATTTTCAAAATTGAAAAAAAAATTTCTAAGAGGATAATACCATTTTTTTTATATTTTTTAATATTTGAGTAGCTATTTTATCTGAGTTCTCTAAATTCAAACTGTAGTTAAAAATTTTAGGTTTCTAACTTGATCCTGTTGTACCACGAGCTGATGTCCCACGACGTGTTTAGCCACGACGCTTACATGTGTTTCCTCATATCAAGAGGAGATCTTGTCAGTCCTCTAGAACAATCACTCAAGAAAGAGGTAAAGATAACTTAAAGTTAAAGTTTATAAAACTGCTTTTATATTTCCTGGTTCCAAAATACCTAAAGAATACTTTTACTCTCATGAAAGGGGGAGATGGGAAGTTAAAAATATTTGAGTAGGTTTGAAGACAAGAAAAGTATATCTTAACGGAGAGAGGAAGAGGGGACAATGGACTGTTTATTACACTAGTCCTCGAAAGTTTTATAATAACATTTTTTTATTCGTTGGCTTAACATCTTTGGGGACATAGTGAATATGGATTGGTTAGTTCATTAAGTTAAGTGTTGAAACGTTTTAACTACTAATTTTAATCTACAGAAAGGTAATATCATTGAGAATGTACATCAATATATCAGCCATTATCTTATCCCTTTAGATCCCTGATAGATCTATATAACACTTTTAATGTTTTTTTTTTATTTATTTTACTGGAACATTTAGATATTGTTAATTTTACTTTGTAAATTGTCTGTATTTTAATATCTGTCAAGTGTCCCTTATCTCCTAGGACACATTAAAAATATTATTTTAACTCTTTTAAACTAATGCTAATGCTTTTAGTTAGTAAAAATCCACAGTTTTTTTGTTAATATCATTTTATATAGGATAAGGACAAAGACGACCTTGCTGATACCTCTGACGACAGAATTAACGATGAACTTGGTGCTCTCGCTAAACAGATCTCAGAGACTAATAAACTTGATGATTCTGATCCTATGGGTAATGGAGGTTCCAACGCTAATGATCCTTTTACTGGTAAGCTTTCAAAATACTTTTTTGGAAACTTTTAAAAGATTCGTAATTTAACATTTGACATAATAATTTAATATTTTAGCTCAAGTTTAGATATTGTAAATTAAATAAATACTATTTGATTAAGATAAGAATGAAAATGGTATTCAATAAAAATCTATTATTTATAACTTTTAGAATATATAGGCCTAAAAAGAGTAGGTAAAAAAAAGGTGCCCAAGTGAAACTTCCCTTTCTGTAGGTATTTTTTTCATGTATTTTTTCAGGTAATAACTCAGAAAAGTCAGGCAATCAAGTAGAAGTCTGGAGATATAATAGGCACTGGCAGTTTACCTACCATTTCCCAATTCCCTTTCCCCACGACGACTCTGCTAATCATGATATTAACCAGCGCCACGTCCTTTTGTACGGGTACGGCAGAGGTAGAGAGGAGAGCAGCAAAAACTGCAAGAAAATTACAAAAGAAATTGTCAAGCTATTTAGCAAAAGATTTTCGATTGACGTCAACGAGGGTGGAAAAATTAAGAAGCATCACAAATCAGAATTTATTTTCAGCGAGGTTGTGCAGAAATTCCAGGATTTATCCTATTTTGACCAGCATTTTGTGACCGGTCAATGTGGTCAAACAGTCATCGAAATGGTGCAAGCGTTTCATAGCTGTTCAGCTGCATATCTGCCGGTCACTGAACATGTTTCATTCTTGTTTGATTTGGCTGGACAAGCGTTTAACATACAATGTTTGTTGGATTGGTGCACACAACTACTCAAAGAGTTGCCGCATGTTGAGTCACAGTTGATCGATAGAGGCTCCGTGTTGACCCGCACATACACCACAGGCTTGTCACTCTACATTGTAGGAGTCCTACGCCGGTATCACTCAGTGCTTATCTTATCCGACACAGCGGTTAAAAGTGTTTGGGATTCCCTGGTGAAAATCTCATATCGCCACAGCAATGTACCACAAGAATCGCCACGGCATGACCAAAGTGGCCAGCGCCGCCCCCCGCCAAATTTGGACTGTAACTCAGCCGAATGGTGCATCATGGGATATTTGTTCGATCTAGCGGCTGCCTGTCCAAGTCTGTTAAAATCCAGTGATAAATATCCCATGTTGAAGAGATTGTTTACACAGTCCCTGGACCCGGCAATATCACAGTACGGAGTCAGTGAACAGTTCAGACAGATGATTCAGCCCTACATACAAATGCCAAGGAAAAAGGTAAAATCTTCAAATATTGTTCTGGAAATAATAATGACGCCTTGTTTGGAAAGATAGACAAAAAATAATATCAATAATATCAATAAACATTAAACACTCTACATAAGTCTTTTCGTTCGCAAATGATATGTCTGGTTTTGTTTTTCAGAAGAAAAAAAAACACTGAAACAATAATTTATAGCTGTCTAAGCTTTAATTACATGTATTTTTGTACAGGTTGACCCATTGATAGTGAGGTCGCTGCATGAGAAGCCAGACCATCAGTACACTCTGGTCTGTTGTGTACTCTCGGAGGTTATCAATGAACCAATGGACACTGACAGGTCACATTTTCATTGGGTTGAAGAAAGTTTTTTTTTTCTTTTCTTTTTATAAGAAACAGAAACAAAAACACAATAATTCGAATTTTACTACTTATCTTTTTCCTTTAAAATAATACTTTTTTTCTTGTCAGCATACATATGATCATGGATACAGAAGTAGGGCAAAACAAGATGAATTAATCTTTCCTGCATTTACAAAATACATATTTTGGCCTTAAAATATCTTGAAATAGCTAAATATAATCTTTATATAAAAGTAACAGGATGTAAGTCTCTGTGTCTTGCTACCGATCGATATGGTTTTTCTTTAAAAAGTAGCTTCTCATAGATCCTTAAAGGGTTTAAAACTATTTTATGAGATGGTACCACCACCCTCCCAAGCAGCGTTTCGGAGCCGTTTGATTTTGGTGCGGCTCCGGATCCGGCTCCAGCTCCAGCTCCGACCTAAAATCAAGAAAAACTCGACATATTTTTTTTAGAAATATTTTTTATTTTGGACTTTTGAAGGTTTTAAAAGTTCAATTTTTGATAAAAAAAAAACTTGAAAAACTTAAAAAGGGCATTTGCACATGACAAAACAGAGTTGCCAAATTATAATTTGTAAAAAATCTCTTTATTTATCTAGTCCGGAGCCGTTTTTAACGAAAATTACTGCTCCGGCTCCAGCAAAATATGGCGGCTCCCGGCTCCGAAACACTGCTCACAAGAGAAATCGCCTTTGGAATGAAATTCATCTGCCCTTAAAACAAGAATTGGAAATTGGAGGAGGGGTTGACTCCCCCCCCCCTAACTTCAAGTTCCCCTGGAGGCCTCTAGTATTTTGATACTAAATAGAAATAAAATGTAGAATTATTTGAAAGTTTATTTGTTTAGGTTAAATGATCTGGCTATCTTATGTTGTGAACTTACTGCTCAATGTAGCACTCTTTCTCAGGAAAATATTATTATTGCAAGAAAATAAAATTTAAAGATTTAAAACTTTTATTGAGTAGGTATTATGCCTGCTATTCAGTTTAAAATTGTATTGTAACAAAAATCCCGAAACCAACATATTTTAATAGATAATCCACTATTTAAACAGGTATTCGTCAGTCGTCAATCATAGAAAACTTATTTTTTACCTACCAACTTATCAAAATAATGAATATTTGAAAATGATTTAGTAAAGATAGGTATAATTTGAATTACCTAGGTAATTTCTTTGTCAAAACTTTGCGAGTATAAAATCTTCATAAGCCAACTTAAATCCTCAACATCCTTTATACATTTTGTAATAAACAAAGTAACTTGTATTAATAATAATACTCAATTGTAACAGGAATGGCTGGGTGCTTTAAACTCCCTATGTTGTGCAGACAAACAAATCTACAGTTGTCTCCATGACCGGGTCAACCTGACCGACTCTTCTTTCCACGCTCCCCTGGGAGTGTTTGTCTGCATTTTAATTGCCCGCCAATGTTTCAGCCTACAGAGTATTGTGTACAGTGTCATCACTAGAGCCTTGGTGATGCCCTTAAATAATGGGGACAATGAGGGGTATAGTGTTGCTGAATCAGAGGCCGGAGCGAGGCTGGCTCTGCATCTGTTGTTGAAATTGTTTAGGACTGTTGAATGTTTCCAGCCAAATTTCTATACTATTGCCTCGCCAAGGTCTATACCGGTTTCTGCACATGACACAGGTTAGATTTTTAAATTTTGTTTTGAAATTGGTTTATTTGGTTTGTTGAGAAGTACTTCCCCCCCCCCCCTTTTTTTAAAGCGTACTGGATCAAAATTCAAGTTATTTCAAGATTTTTAACCTCTAATATACTGGAAATTTTAGAGTTTTTTTTTAAATTTCAGGAATCAAACTATCATGTGATCGCCACCTGTTAGCAGCTACTCACGCCAACGTTTCCTCTGGCATTGAGGTTGGCGCCATTATCGCCGTGCTAAAAGCCATGCTGTTGTTGGGCGAGTCTGCTTCACGGACAACCACAGAAAACATTCCCAGCTTTTTGAGCAGCAGTTTCAACGAGGAAGATTTTGCCGAGTTGACCGCAAACGGGCCTGATGCAGTTAGCCTTGGTGATCTGGCATTTATTACATTAAAAGTTATCTGTTCCCAAGAATGGGTGCGGGATATTTGTCTACAGGTTCCTGATGATTTGTGCAAGCAGGGCTATCTGCTTGATAATCATTTACCGCCAAATCAGACACTGAGCCTCCTACGCCTGATTTGCCACACCAACAAGGACGACAGCAGTGCAGGGGCGCGACGGTCAAAGCAGCATGAAACTGATTATGTTATCAAGAATATGATTATCAAAGACCTGGACGAGTGGTCGTTGCGCGCCAGTATTATTGATATCAAGCTGATGTACAAGCTGGAGAATAGGAAGGAGAGAAAGGAGGATGAAGTGGCCGTGGGATCTTGGCTGGAGGATGTTGCCAGGTGTATTGTTGAGGCATTCAAGCTGGGAGAAAATAACGACGACCTACTACAGGTGATATTTGACAAGAAAGTAAACAATAATTCAATTAGTTTATATTTTCTTTGTATTCTTTTACATTTTCCGCTTAACTACAGAATGCTATGTACAATAGAAGAAACACAGAAAAAAATCCAAAGGAAAAATATAAAGGTTAATAAAATTTTCGTTAGTTGTAATATCCTGGTAATTATCTTTGAAGGATGCTTTAAAAATCTAAAATCTATATGGCAATTTCTTAGATTTAATTGTTCATCTTTGTTTACAGGAAGAGCCGGCAGCAATGGATGATGATGAACCGGAACCCAAGCGACGAAAGCTTGATCCTGCGGCTACCAAATCTCGGAAACGGCGATTTGGTCCCGTTTGGATGATTCCACATCTTATTAAAAGTTTAAAGGTAAACTTTACAATTCTAATTCGTACAAATTAGAATCATTTTTTGTGTGAACAAATCGAATAACATCAGAAATTTCTAACTTTTTATTCTATACCGACAGAATACCTATTTTACATTATTGAATCATAAATTTTATTTTAATAACAATTCCATTAACATATTTAACATTTCTATCTCTTTAATACCTTTATATTTTCTTTAATGTGTGCTTTAGTAAGTAATTTATAAAGAAAATTCAAAAATGTTGAATTTTTTTAACTTTAACATTTTAAGTTCGTTCTTTGTCTAATTTGATTAAATAATTTCCACTAAAAAGTAAAGTAGTGCTTATATTCTAGGTAGCTAATATGAGTTTTTGTTTTTTAGTTCTTGCAGACCAAAATCTTGCACGTATCCAGTAGAGTACTGGAGACGGCCAACTGGTCTAGAGGAGCCAAGGCACGGCTGTCTGGCGGCCACCAGCCGTTTTTGCAGCTTGTACTAACCTGCCTGCGAGAGCTTGAGGCTTTGAATGATGGCAAAAGCCGGCCCTCAGAGGATAGAGAACAGGTAAACAATATTTATATGATTTAAACTGAGAAAAAATCATAATTTAATTGTGCAGGAAAAAAAGCATGCATCATAATTTATAAGTCTACGTACATATACGTAGCGCCGCGATAACAAAATTAAAAAGTTTTTTGATTAAAAATAAAAAATAAACAGCTTCTTCTTCTACAGATGTACGAACATATCCAAGTCAATATGTAAAAATGTAAAGCCAGATAGTTTTTATTGATTACCTATACAGTATACAGTATACATTTTATATTATCTTATTGTTCAGGTTAGAGAACGGTTATTGCACAGTCTCCACGAGCAGTTGTCCAACTTCCTGTGCTTCACCCCGGAGGAGAAGGTGTACAACTACGAGGATCCCACGGCCAGGAAGACCATGCAGGATGCTCTACAGCTCAGGTAAAAACCAATATAAGCTCAATAGGAGACAGATGTGTATGTATAAGAGACCATTAAATTATTTTATAGAAAAAGTATTTGGCTATTTTAGTTGATTTTGAGGGCTAGCGTAGTATTTACTGAGACAGCCGCCCAAAATCAGCGTAAATTACCAGGAGTACGGTATAACCAACAAGCGCAGATGGATAGTTTGTCAATTTTACCCCCAACAACAGCTAAAGATACGCATATTTTTGTGATTTTTTCAAATTAATTTCGTTGTTTGTATAAGCTGTTAAATTCAGTTGTTGGTTACAGCTGGAAAAGAGAGAAATATTATATGAATATTCTTAAATTATTTAGAAACACTAATTTGCTTCTGAAATATTATTATTAGGGGATAATTTACAAGGTATATTTTTTCCTGCTTATATACTTTTGTAATTGATACAAAGAAAGACATTATTATACACTCTTATGTCTACAAATGGAAAAGCTTGATTCAAAATAGTTTTTCTTAAAATGACCAATCCCTGTTCTTGACAAAAATATTCCCCCTCTTCGGTTGACAGAAATGAATATGCTTATTTTAGATTCTCCCTTCTGGGTGGCATGTTCGAGTCCATCACCCAGAACTTCCAATCCATCACCGACTGGTCCACCCTCCTGGTCCAGCTTGTGGTCAGAGGTGTTATTGGCCTGACAAATAATTCCGACCTGTTCTATACTGTCCTGGATATGCTGACAAGTCTTATACACTCTTCTCTCATGATTGATAGGTAAGGATGAGCTCAATTATTTTATTGTGAAAAGTTTTATAATACTCTGTCGTCGTAGGAATCCTAATTTGATTTTAATAAAGATAGTTAACATACTGAAACAAGGATGAAAACAATAATAAAAACGAAGCTCTAAGATTACTTGACGGTAGGACAAACGAACATAACAACTTATTTGAAATTGATAGGACAATTCTATTATTATTATTCTATATTGATAGGACAATTCTAACATGCCTAAATTAACTAAGAGCTATCCATTGCAGACGGAATGACGTACGGACCGACCGTAATTATAGAAAAGCTTCACTTAGAAAATAACAAACATACGATTTATAAATCTGAATAATCAAGTGCTCTCTGTTCTGTACATTTATATAAACCATATGTATAAAATAGTCAGATAATTATTTCAAAGAATTTTACACAATTTTTCAAATTAAATGTCAACTGCAAATTTTTCTTTTCTGTCATTAGCCAAATGTGTTTCCTTAACCTTTTCATGTCAGTTACATTTAACCCCCCACCCCCTAGTTAAAGTAAAGAAAGAATTATGAACATAGAAAATTCCTTTCGAAAACATGGACAACTTATTAGTAGGTATAAAGGCTTTTTGTCTAAAGCAAAATATCTCGGAAATTCGTGATCCTAATGGGTTAATCCTTTTTAAAAAAGTAGTTAGGTTTTTTGGTCTGAAGCTTAAGATTTCAATAAGTACTGAACTGATTGTGTTCTCCTTTCAAGGGAAGCTTCATATAGAACCTGGGATGGTTTTAGGATATTTTGTTTTAATATTTCAGCCTTAGGATGGTTTTAGGCTATTTTTGCCCCCTCAAAATACAGAGCCCCATAGATGCTAGGGACACATCCGCTAGTTTGATATTAATTCATAGCTTCCCTATAACATGGCAAAGTTAAAGCTTTAGCAAAGGATTGATTTATCTTTCATTTTAAATGTTGCATTACCGACAAATAAACTGAAAGATTATTTTAAACCAACAGATGAAGTAAAAAATATTTTACAACATTGTAAGGGGGTTGAGGGTTTTTTAAAGGCAGGTTGGAAAATACATGTTGAAATATGAACTAGAGTTCAATAGAAATGAATATCATATATGGAAACGTACTTTTACCAAGTTTGGTAGAATACAGGATATTAATTTTATATTCCGATTTTTAAAATCATGAATTCGAAAAAATTTGTAGAATATAAAGTTTAGAATATTATTAGTTAAAGTTATTCATTTTTGGATACTTGTAACTTTGAATTGTATTTAAAAAATGAATTTTTACTATTTGAATTTCAATTGAAAAATGTTTAACTTTATTTAATTTCTGGTTTTTATTCATTGAAAAAATATTTAGAATTATTCATTAAATTAATATAAAGTATGATTTTTTATTTAAGTAAACAATACCAATATATTTTGTTTGAAAAATATGTGATAACATTTATTTTTTTGGTTGAAATAATTATGTCTTTTTTTTTACAGAATATCTATATTTCAAAATTTTAGTATAGCAACAACTTTGAAACTTGGGTGTTTTTATATCAGTCCTAAGAACAAATGACGTCAAAATTAAAGTTTGCAATAAACTACAGTGTGTTTTTTTTATGAGAACTTTTTAAAAAGCAATTTTACCCCACTTATAGTTATCAGAATTTAATGATTAACGGCTTATTTTCTTCATTTACATAACATCAAAAAAATTTCAGTTTTTATTAAAAAAATGAAGCAAAATCAAAAATTCAAAACCTAGGTGTCAACATCTAAAAATGGTTTTAGCGCATTTTTCTTTAAAAAATGGATTTTCTGTAGTCAACTTTGGGGGCCAGTACTCCCTCCCTGGTTGAGATAGGACCTTCAAACTTTGATATGTTCTAGTACATGTCCCTAATAGTATCTGTATACATTTTTAGCTCTATATCTCAACATTGAAGTGTTTAGCGCTAAAACCATTTTTAGATGTTGACACCTAAGTTTTGAATTTTAGATTTTACTGTACTTTTTAAATAAAATTGAAATATTTTTTTGTTGTTCTATTAATTGCCTTAAAAAACGAAGAAAATAAGCCATTAATCATTAAATTCTGATAACTATAAGTGGGGTAAAATTGCTTTCAAAAAAGTTCTCATAAAAAAAACACACTGTATATGCACAAAAATATGTAACAATGTCAATTCCATGCTATATGTCCTTGTTTGAATGAAGTGGTAAAATTATTATTTTTCTTCAGGGAGTTGAGTAGTGGTGAAAAGGCCGAAGAAAACCGACGCCACTACACAACAATTGTCAAACGAATCAAGAAAGAAATTGGGGACAAGCACAACCAGAGCATCAAGCTTATGCGCCAACTCCTTCCCCTTCCCAAACAATTTGACGAGGCTATTGTTACAGAACAATTTGGATTAGTCCCAGACAGCAAGGGACAAAAAGTGCGAGGTTTTAACTGTGACAAAAAGCAAGGTCTTCAGGTGGCTGAAAAGCAAAAGATTTCACCTTGGGATATTCTGGAAGGTTTCAAGAATCCAGCTCCTTTATCATGGCATTGGTTCCAAGGAGTCAAGACAGAAAGGAAGGCCTTGAAGTATGAAGAGTCTCATACAGCTGTTAAATACCTGAAGAACTCATTTATAAAGCCAAGCAGTCATTACACTGATCCACCTCCCCTGCCACAAGAAGACCTAGAGCCCAATAAAGACACCAAAGACGAAGACAAGAATGATCCTAACAAGATGAAAATGGATGAAATGATTGATCCCATCAATGGAATGGTTGGCAAACGAAGTCAAATGGCCATGGGCATGGGCATGGGAATGGGCATGGGGATGGGTATGGGAATGGGCATGGGCATGGGCATGGGAATGGGTATGGGTATGCAGGGTAACAGGATGGGCAACCCCAGGATGATGACACCAACTGGTGGACCAATGGGCAGTGGACCTATGGGGCCAAATATGATGCCTCCTAGTGGGCAAAACATGTACAACAGCGGCCAAGGAGGGCCAAATTATTATCCCAACAACAACATGAGTGGTGGTGGTAATGATTATATGAATTACAACAATGGAGCTCCTAGTGGTCCTAGCAACTCAGGAATGGGCCAGATGGGACCTGGAAACAATCCACAAATGAACCAGCAACAGATGGGAGGTTACAACAACAGCATGGGTTATGGAGGCATGAATACTGGAGGTGTTGGACCCAACAACACTATGATGGGAGCAGGGCCACAGATGCAGAATATGCCAGGATCCAGATTCCCAAGCCAGGGTATGTCAGGTGCTAAACAAGCCGTTCAGAATCTTATCCGGTCTAGGAACACAGGGCCACCGGTTGGCCAATATGGTGGACCACCCCAGCAACAAATGACCAGCATGATGCGACCCACTGGAGGTCCAGGTGGCAGCGGCCAGTATCCGGGTAATATGATGCCTGCTGGCGGACAGGGCATGAGTATGAATAGGCCAATGTATTCTGGTGGCGGTGGTACTATGATGAATCCAAACTATGGCATGCAAGGAGGTTATGGGGGTGGATATGGGGGCAATCCAGGAATGCGGATGTCAAGTCAAGGACATATGCGTCCGTCAGGCGGTTACATGTCTGGCCCGATGCAGGGAGGCATGGCAATGTCGGGTATGGGTATGCCCCGGTCTGGCATGATGCCAAGTTCTGGCTACAGCATGCATGGGTCGGGCCCGATGCAGGGATCATACTCAATGCAGGGCAACATGGGCATGTCGGGCCCGATGGGAAGTCGGCCCGGTATGATGCCGCCTGGCATGCGCATGGGCGGCCCGGGAATGATGTCCAACATGAGTGGCGGCTCTGCCGGAATGATGCAAGGTCAGGGGGGTATGATGCAGGGACAGGGTGGAATGATGCACAGTGGAGCTGGCGGCATGGGCGGTATGCCGGGACAGAGTAGCCAACTGATGGCGCACTTGCAACGTGGTGGCGGCATGCAGGGTCAGCAGGGTGGTATGCCAGGATATCAGGGCAACCGTTACTGACAGGAGGGAATGGGATCCAGGTATCCCAGGCCGGCAAGATTCTTGTAAGCAAGTACCATTATCAGCTGTTCAAAATTTAAATAAATTGAGAAGTTTTTATTTATAGCTAAACAATTGATGATAACTAGGATATTAAATATCTTTAAATACAAATAATAGACAAGGTCCATTTTTTTAGATTTCTCCCCTTTTTTGTCTAATTGTTTTACTATAAATAGTTACCTCAATTGCTCATTTACTTGTTAAACTGTTTAATTTTGGGATTAAAATAACAATATTTATTTAAAGTATGTATGTTAAATTAACTTGCCAGTAATGAAAATATATCTAAACTACTTTAAAACTAAGGGGCTAAAAATTTTTACTTGTTTTTATTTAAATTAAATGGAAAAAATGACATAGAATAACCTTGTAAATTTACCCCTTTAGATGTTAAAGATTATAAATAGAAATAAGAAATGTGTCCCCTTTTTAATATTATGTATGCTTAAATAAACTATGAACTTAATTTGTGTTTTATTTTGTATCCGAATGATCGTTGATTTATTATAATTTCTTCAGTAAGCTACAAAAATACCTATTCTATCATTTATTGTTTATTGGCAAGATAAAATAACATATTTTTTTTGTTATTTATTTATAAGCATCTTGACTTCGACACAATATTTGACAAAGAAAATATCTATCCCTTTTCCTCTAAAAATATTGACCTTTTTCTTTATCTATGGTAAGATTGCCTTTTCCCTTCATCCCTGACAATATTTACCGATTTCTTTATCCCTGGTAAGATTAACTTATCCCTTTCTTTCTGGTTATATTTACCTATTCCTTTTTCCAGGGCAAGATAACCCTATCCCTTTTCCCTGCATATATTTATCTATAATTTTATCTCTGGTAAGATTGACCTATCCCTTTATCCCTGGTAGGATTGATCTATTCCTTTATTTCTGATAAAATTGACCTATTCCTGTATCCCTGGTAAGATTGACTGATCCCTTTACCTTTTAGTAAGATTGAACTATCCCTTTATTTCTGATAAAATTGACCTATTCCTTTATCCCTGGTAAGATTGACTGATCCGTTTATTCCTGATAAGATTGACTTATCCCTTTATCCATGGTAATTATATGACCTATTCCTTTACCCCTAGTAAGATTGAACTATCCCTTTATTTCTGATAAAATTGACCTATCCCTTAGTCCTGGTAAGATTGACTAATTTGTTTATTCTCGATAAGATTGACCTATTCCTTTATCACTGGTAAGGTAGCCCTTTCCTTCTACCCCTTGTAAGATTTGTCTTTCCCTTTAACCATGGTAATATTATATATCCCTTTATCCCTGGTAATATTTACCTATCACTGTATCTCTGGTAAGATTAATCTATCCCTTTGTCCCTGCATAAATTTACCTATTCCTTTATCCCGGTCCCGCTGCCGTTTTTTTTTAAGATACTAAAATTTGTGGTAATTAGAGACACAACCAAAAAGATTTTAACCAATTATCTCTAAAACTAAGGGAGTAGCACATTTTTCCCCTTGGATTTAATTAATTTCTGAGCTCCTATAATTTTGAAACGTCCCTTAGTAGCGAAGCACAAAGAAATCATTAATTGACAAATATATGACAAACGAACTAAGTGATTTATAGTGCAAATGTTAAGTAATCATAAAATAAGAATATCATCTATAATACAAAGTAGAATGATGTCTGTCCCTTAAGATCTCGGTAACCACTGAACCGATCGGATTCTACTCTTCAGGGAATATACCTACTGGTCCTGTGGTGGTTTTAGGCTATTTTCTTGGAAGGGTGGGACACCCCAACCCCCCCAAAAACAAAAAATCCCCCCGCCATTTTTTTGAAATTATATAAATAGTGGTGGAGGGGGGGGGGGTCTCCAGGTAATAAAAGATGAAATTATACCTCTTGGGGAAAGAGCCTCTAGAGGCTAGGGGCGAAGCCGCTAGTGTTATTATAAACAACGAGACCTTTCTAAATTAGATTTGCCTTTTGTAGTAGCATAAAAGACAGACTGGCGAACAAAGTAAATTATTTGTTGGACACATTTTTGTAAGAGATAGAGATATATCCACGGAAAAAACCTGCTGTCTAAATAGCAGGCGAGAAAATGACATTTTACCCAACCTATTAGGACAGACGGTCAAATTTAAATAAAGAGTAGCTTCGCTTTAAAAAAATGTTTAATTGATACGCTACACAAACGCAATATGATGTATTATACTTTTCTTACATTCTTCCTTATTTCTTCAATTACAAAGTTTGAAAGGCAAAATTTGCAACCCATGTCAACAAAGCAAATATAACTTTTGTGTAAGAATCAAATAATGTAGTATGTAGTACAACATGTACAAATAAATCATGTACAATTTTGTCTATAAGTACAACAGAAGTATGGAATTGTTGACAGCTAAATGAAAACATTTGCAAAAGGCTTTACAAATCAGAACAAAAAACAATAACTAAAATTGTTATAAAACAGCTAAGAATCATAAATGAACAAAATGACAAGAAATAACTTGTAATACATCCCAAATGATAATAAAACTAATCCTTTAATATATTTCAATTTTTATCAGGGATTAAGGAATAGTCAGGCACAAAAGATAAGGCCATTATCTTTTATTTACCAGGGAATAAAGATAGCTCAGTAGGTACTTATATAAGGGACTAGAGTTGGCTCGATATAATTATCTCCCTATTGGCTAGTTTTCTATATGCATATCTATTTCTCAATAAATCTATTTTCCTCACCCGGCATTACTATCTAAAAGAAAGTAAATATTTAATAATTTAAATGATTTTTAAAAGATTTTTTAAAATTATATTTTTTTCTTTACATTACCATCACCAAAGGGTTAATGATGATGATTACAATTTTAGTTTAATATTTGAACACACAAAATGTCGCCACAATCGAATTCTTTTAAAACATAGTTTTCTTAAATTTATCATATTATAAATTTAAATTTTCTTTTTTTATGATTAGAAATTAAATACATCAATATAAGGTAAATAGCAACATGAAATGAAAAAAAATGAATTTATTTTTAATAAAGTAAAATAATGGGTCTTATCGTTCTGGGCAATGAGAGTTTATTATGGATTATTGGAGCACTATGAGTTTTAATCATATATTCCTTGGAAAACTTGAGCTTGTTTATAGACATTTATTTCCTATATAGATCTGACATGGATCTTGAAGCAATTAAGCAGGCCGTTTTGTACATGTTAAAAATTGGAAGATTTCATTAAATAAAAGTAATCGCAAATATACTTAGTAAATAAGCAATAATTTATTTGTCAGGGATGAAGTAATTGATTAATTTTAATCAGAAATATGTCAAATGTTATCAGGAGCAGGGACAAGGAAATGAAACAAACAATTCTAAAGGAAAATTTCCCCACAACCCCCTTTTTCTCCCCTTCTTACCCGCCTCTCTTCGTCTCCATGAAAAAACAAATACAGGGTGGGGCAAATAAGACCGGACAAATTCTATTTTTTTTAACAAATAAACATAAAATCGTCAATTTTTAAGATTTTATTAAATTTCAAAAACTGGGAAGCAAATTGGGTATAAGACTATTAGATTATCTAATAAAATCGCCACCAGCCCCAATCACCGCCTATACCCGGCCCTTGAACCGCCCGCAGGTCCCTGACCACCATGTCCCTATCCAAGATGGCGATTCTCCTTAATAATGGCAATGAGGGAGGTGTTTGTGGAATGGGCATGTCTATTGATGCATGCTTTAAATTAGCACCAGGCCCAATAGTCCATTGGAATAAGATAGGGGCTGCTGGGAGGCTACATCTCCTTTGAGACGTGAGTAACCGCAGGATCCAAATTCACCCATCTTTCAAGCTAATTTTCGATACTGCGGCTCTCATTTGGGCCACAGTTGAGCTAGAACAACGTTCTATACATTTTTAAAAATTACATGAAGATTTAGCTAGGGTTATCAGCGCCACCCATAGTCTAAAACGAGTTTCAGGGTTCCATTTTGGCCCCTGTAGTCCAGAACCGAGAAATATTCAAGATTTTAGAAGTTTTTGACATCTCAAAATCTGCCACGTTTCACTTTGCCGGAGTATTACGGCCAAGCCAGCTGGGATGCAATGGAGAGCTCGATTCTTTTCTAGTGTCTTACTTATGTATCCTTAAGTAACTCCAGCAAGTTTTATAAGTCTATCTCATCTCAAATGGACTAAGGTCAGATTTAGTAGGCAATAGTCGAGAATCCAGGATATAGTACGGGCGCACTCTGAATCCGCCTTGTTGAATATAAGCGCGGCCAGCTCGGAGTACATTTCCTTCATCGTCCAAAGATTTTTATGGGCATAAAGGTCATTACCTAAGCTTTTTATAGTGGGGTTAAACGACCTGATTGGTCAATTAGTTTTGGAGCTATGGCCGTTTGAAAAATGTCCAGTTTTATTTGCCCCACCCTGTATACTTACACGATACTTAAAAGGTTTTGTGATTTTTTGTAGAATTGATTGTTAGACTAGCTACCCCTGATCAGGAGTTAAGAATTTCTGTTTATATATCTTAAGTATTAATTTCAATTCCTTACATGAAAGTACGAACAATTGTCTGATTATAGAGTAGTAACACTGCAATAAATCATCTGATGTGATCGTTCTTTTGAAATTAGAAAGTAGATCTAATACCAATAAAGGTACCAAGAAAGAGAGGGAATGTCTGATTGAGCCAATAGGAGAATCGCATCGGTACATACATTTAATTTCATTGGTTGAAATTTGTACACATCTTGTTACGAATGCATGTTTTTATTTCATTTAATACATAGATAAAAGTCAGCTGTAAACAGTATATTTTCTTAGTAGAAAGCTTTGCGGAATCGGAATTAATTGCCCAAAAATTTCGTTTAAATTTGAAAGCTTAGTAACGAGGTGGATTCTTTAAAAAAAGTTAGGCTGGCTACTCGCTGGTGGGGCAAAATTATTTTTGTGAAAAATCCTCCAAAATCGAATAAAAAAATTTACAAAAATTAAATAAAATCTTAAAAGGGTTATTAACATATGATTTTGTTTAATTTTTGTAGATTTTTAATGTGCTTTTGGATGATTTTCACTATCGAGTAGCGAGCCTATAATTTCTTAAAAATCCACATCAGCTTGAGTCGAGAGTAAGCAATCCTTTTGTCTGCTAGAAATGTTCCTTCTTAGATTTGACGAAAAAAGGGTTCAGAATATGCTTCTATTCTTCTATTTCTATTCTAATACCAAACCATCCAATGGTTGTATCTCATCTCAATACATCCCTTTATAGTCATCAACACAACAACAATATCTAAATAGAATAAGTCTATTTTAGGTGGAATATTTATTTTAAGAAACTTTTTATCAGAAGCACAGACTGGAGAGTATCTGCCTGGCATGGCAGCAGCCGTGGGCCCAGCAAATACTCTGTATCCAACCTCTGCAAAGAACAATATTTACATAGACTACTCATTCACATCAAACTTTTATGTACAAATTGATTTAGTTATAAGTGCCCGACCAAAGGTCTTGTGTCATTTTAATTCCAGATAAATTGGACTCTTTTTATCCATTTAGAATATATCTTTCTCTTATTATTATTTCATTTAACTTTTATTTCACCGCGTCCTAATCGGAGAAGTAGAAAAATTACATAAAAATAAGAGAAAAATCAAAATTATGAATATCAATGCTCAGCAAAGATAGTCAATGAAACAATCAGCGGCATTTCTGCGCATTTTCAGTGACACAGGACCTCTGGGCAAGCAAACAACAATATGGCCAAATTTATGTATTTCATATCTGGAAAATAATTTGCTCTCTTTAGTTACATCCATAATCTAACTATTACATGTAAATTAGAGAGAGCAGGGAAATATTATAATGCCTTCATTTGGGAATTTCAAAAATATATATCATGGTCAAATTTGAATATTTCATTTGGAAAATAAGTTTGATTTAAAGTATTAAAAAAAGAGGGGGTTAATAGCTTTTGAATTCAACGGAAAATGCAGTTTTTTTTCTTAGCAATAATATGGCTTAAAAATAAATATTTTGATACGAAACTCAACAATAGAAATAATGATCTGTATTCGAGCAGTTAATGATCTTAAATATTAAATTCATACAAAGGATTATTTTTATTTCATAAACCTTGGCATAAAAACAATTAAACCTCTAAATATTAGGGAAAAATAGCTAAAAACTATTGGGCCAAAAAAAATCATAAAACACAAGCTCACAATGCCTGGTGCTTTAAAAACCATCAAAGTTTTATATATCTTTTTAATATATGCATATTAATATAGATTATATGTACTATATCAACAAAAAAACAAATGGTAAACAAATATTCCAAAAATCTAAACAAATCCACCGCTTACTTACAAAAAGGGGCAAAAAATGCATGGAGAATAAGAAAGGGGGGATAGGTTTTGAGATTTTTGTTTGAAAATAATCACATTTCATGGCTTTTTGGGAAAGAAAACAGACATTTTTATAATCATGAGACAGGTCTTTAGCTTTATATAAATAGTTTTTATGACATGTATGTTTTTTTTAAAATCATGATACTCAGTAACATTTTTGAACTAAACAAACATTGTAAAATTTGTAGCTGTAATGTAGAACATAGCAAGGGTTAGTAAAACTAGAACTTCAATAAAAATAAAATATACTTTAAAATTAGTTAAAAATTTCTTTTTTTAATTTTTCATAAATAATATTCTACATTGTATGAACAAAGGCATGATCAAAACTGAAAGAACAATAATATTATACATATCTAATAAATAAATTATTTATATATTCTCTTTTTTTTTGTAATTACGTTTTTTAATGATAAAAGCATGGCATCAAGTTATCAAGACCTGGAATTTAGTAAATAATTTTTAATAGAACATAAAATGTTGAAGTGAAGTAGGTCACTTGACTAGAACAAAAGTAAAACACCAAATACAAATTTTTTTCTCAAATATAGAATAGAAATATTGTAGATGCCTTCGGCTTGGAAGTAATTCTAATCCAAGCATTTCTTACAGTTTTATAGACAATATACTATAGAATTTGAAATAAAATATTCAAAAATACTTAATAAATCTAAGTCGAAATTAGTTTTTTTGATATTAAATCTTATCATTTTTACAATTAACCAAGAATAGACATTTTCAGAAAAAAATGTAAAATCTAACAGGAATAAATTTCAGTAACAGCTCATATACATCATCTTTAAAATATAAATATAGTTCAGATATTTCATCTGGGGTAACAACACGTTTACTATGTAATGTTTTCTTTTGTTTTTTGGCGCGCATTTTCCACGCGCGCGGTAGAATGCCGCGGCGCCATTTTTTTTATTTCTCACCAGAAATATTACAAATAGTCTCTCTCTCTCTCGCATCAGAATGATGTTGATCATTGGGATGTTTAGAAATCATTAAATTCTTTCGCGCATTTTTCTGTTGAAGAGATCCTGAGGGCTTCTTCCTCATAATCATCAAAGTTGGATGTGTCACCAGGACCCTTGCACTTAGGGATGAAAGGTGCTTCAACCTGCAAAAATTAGAAAAAATTAGCATTACATGAGAATTTTTTTTTGGTAACAAAAACAATATTTATCTACTTCCCATTTATATTTCTAATCCCAAATATATCATAGTCTATGAATAAAAAAGTTACATTATCAGAGAGTACAAACATTGTTCCAATATCCAATTTTTAAAGTTTTTCTTATTTCAATTGTAATAATAAATGTACTATATCATTAAAGAACAAGATATTTAGAAATATGTCAATGATTATTTGTTTGTCAATTCAAGTCTTCAAATTGTACTATTGATTGGGGATAAGATTTAATGCATGTGTTAACAATGAAGTATTCTTAAAAATGATACATAAATTTATTTATTAACTTTAAGATCATAAATGTATAGTATTATGTGAAATTCTTAAAGAGGACAAGAACTTAGGCAGTGGCGTGCACAATGATTCACCAGAGGTATGTGAAACCATTAGGTGGTGAAATAAGGAGAAGGCAGACCCTACCCAATTTAAATTTTTTAAGGGGGTGTTGACATCCCTCTATTCCCCCCTACCGCACGCCACTGAATAAAAATCGGATCTTGGACAAAGTATCTTCGGACAAAGTAGCTTCAGGACAAAGTAGCTTCAGGACATTCACTTAAGAAAAGTAGCTTCTTAAGAAAAATAGTCTCCAATAGTAATAAAGGTCATGGCCGCAGCGCTCGGCCCCCTGGCCTGCCTAGCCGCGGGAGCTCGGCCCCCTAGCCTATAACCTAACCTATGTTAGCCTCAGGACATTTATTAAAGTAAAATATCAACAAATTTTAATACATAGGAGGGTTGGAATTTCATGGATTTCACAAAAAGTGGTTGGTAGATTTTTACAATTTTTAATATTGTATTTACAATTTCTAAAATGATGTTTTTACAATTCTTAGGTTAGGTTAGGTTAGGTTATAGGCTAGGGGGCCGAGCGCCCGCGGCTAGGCAAGCCAGGGGGCCAAGCGCTGCGGCCATGACCTTTATTAACAGTGGAAGCTACTTTGTCCGAAGCTACTTTGTCCTGAAGCTACTTTGTCCTGAAGCTACTTTTTCCGAAGCTACTTTGTCCGAAGCTACTTTGTCCGAAGCTTCTTTGTCCGAAGCTACTTTGTCCAAGATCCTAAAAATCAGCTTCATTTTTTTGAATAAAATTGAATAATTGCATCATTATTTATTTTTGAGCATTTGATTATAAAACATAAGGACAAATAGTTTCCAATGTGAAATAATTGCTGAAAAAAAATATAATAATGATGCAAGTCTTGCAATGGAAAATACCTAATATTTAGTTGTATAATATAGAGTACAGTAGATAAAAAAAAAGACAGAACTTTGTAATTTGATAGTTTTAATTTTGTTCTTAAATTTTCCATATAAATGTTAGTTATTTATAGTCAGAATACTATAAAAAATCCCATTCTATCTATATAAATTCTTTAAGGACAAGTTAAATAGAAGATAGTATTACAAAAAAAATCTCCATATGTAGACCATTTATCTAAATACAAAATATAAATATTTATTTTTCCCTAAAACCATATACAAATACAGATACAGTACAAAATTTCAATATTTATTTGCCTATAAACTGAGAACCCTGAATATAAAATGTTAGTTTTTCCCTCTGCAATGAATATAAGTACAATTCCCTCAACCTTGGGACAATATTTGTTGCAAATTTCCAATAATACAAAATCTTGAAAACCATCGCGTTCATGGTTTAGAATAATTCAAGTAGTATTTTTGTAGAACGGGAAAAATTGTAACAAAAGTCGGACGATCTGTCCCTACCCTGGGGGGAGAATACGAGAGAGATGTTGTTGGCCACCCTAAAAATCCGCAAAATCTTTTGCGTGTGCAGAATGTGATGCAATGTCAAAAATTCTGTCGTCCTCATCAAATTCCAGGAACATTTTGGTGTCACCTGGACCGTTCAACTTCGGCACCAACATCGCCTTTTCCTGAAGTTTTTGTTGAACATAATAATTGCAAAATTTTTACAGTGGTTCATGAATATGAATTTAAAACTGTGGCTAATTTGGAGATATTTCAAGCGAAAGAAAAATCATTACTGTTGTGTTAGGAAAAAAAATCTTAAAATTGACCATTTTATCAAATACTTTTCTTAAGTCTAAAAGATTCGAAATATGTTAAACTTCCAACATTAAAATGAAAAATTTATTAGCAGATTTTTTTCTCAGTAGCAAAACTCTTCATCAGCTCCATAGCCACAGTTACCAGCATTAATTTTATTAGATAAATAAAGCTTTAAAGAAAATGATTACCTTCTTCTGATAGATATCTATCCAGTTGGTCTGGGCGAACCATTTGTGATTCTTGATGTCTGTAACTCCCATCTTCAAGTTGCCGTAACGCTTGGTCAGGTCAACCTACGAAATAATATCCATAAAATCATTTTTTCACCACAACATGTAAGAAAATGAGCCAGCAAAACTGTAATTAATCATATAATTTTTTTTATCTAACTATTTCCGGACAATTGTCTATAATAGGATGTGATAAATAATAATTCTTTGTTGTAGGAAAGCTTCAATTTTACTATGCTTTTACATTGAAAGTCTTAAAAACTACTCGACGATTAAATTGATTTAAAAATAGGAAGAAAAATTATACTTTATTTTTAGCATGATAAAAAGTGAATGTAAGAAGAGAATATTTAAAAATAGAACAGCCGCCGTCGGGATGAAAAAAAGTATCTCAAGTTACTGATTGAAAGATTTGTGTGCGTCATAAAATCTTCCTCTCAATTTATGACGGGCAAAATTAAATTGATCCATAATATGGCAGATTCAACATCATTTAATAATAAATTTAATTTTATATTTCATGAAAATTTCTTGACACTTTTTAGTTGAATTTTATTTGAAACCAAAAAGAAACTATATAGGCGTACAATGTTCAAGGGGTTAGGTTTAATAATATAGTGTGCACAGGGATTCGCCAGGAGGGGGGGTGAGACACCTTTTAAGGGAGAAGGCAGCAATAACTGATTTATTAGATGTGTTTTAATACCCTTTTACTCTCATTTATGCTTACAATATTATTTTGAAAGATTTTATTGTTAAAATAGTAGCTTAAAACATTGCCATGGCTTGCATAAAAAATGCTGTTCACCTGTAACAGATTCCTCAGTAGATCTCTCAGGTCTGAGGAGAAATGAGAGGGGAATCGGACCTGAAAAATATAAAAATTAATATATTTAATGCTTTTAAAAATTTTCAGTCTTGATATTAGAAAAGTAACTGTATATTGCCTACGACATTGTTCAGTCAGCAATGCTCTTCAGTAAAACACTATAGGGAGAAAGGGTTAAATAACTGTATCTATAATATATCGCAACCGCCTTGTGCCACCTTTCTATTGGGTCATTGAAAATCAACCAAAGGTGTCGCTTATATTAACACAGCCAAGTAGCAGAAAATAATTTAGAAGCAGACGAAATAGGTCTTTGAAAAAGGAAGAGAGGTAGTTGTCTGTATATACATCTATACTATAGATCTGTTTATCAAATAATGTTAAAGAAACTATGATTTTGGATTTAATTTCAAAACCTACCTTTCCAGAGACAATTTTCTCATAAATCTGGATGGGTTGATCAGCAAAGAATGGAGGATATCCAGCCGCCATTTCATACATCAACACTCCAAGGGCCCACCAGTCAACGGCCTTGTTGTAGCCCTAAACAATTTTTTATAGTATTATTTTTGATTTTTTTTACAGTGTGCTTAAATAATCTTGGAAATACATTTGATTTGAAAACTAAGAGCCAATTTAAACTCTTAAAAATAGCCATATGTATTTTTAAAATACATTTTTCTAAAAACTACTTTTTTTCACACAGCAATCAACACTCAAAGTTTTATTTTATGTCAGAAACTTTTGTTTAAGCAAATCAAATTACCATTAAACAATTTCACTGCTTTATAGGATTGTTTGGAAATTTAAATTTTTAGCTACGTGGGTGAATACCTAAGCAAAACAAAGCTTATCATTTTTAGATATTGTGTGTAGAATGGCAGATTTTTAGATTATTTAGAAATTGATATCCATTTTAAATGCTTAAATACAGTCTTTCTATATTTTCTTATTAAGACGAATACAATTTTAGTAAGCTGGTTTTTTTTTTAAAATTCAACCTTAAGCATTGGTTAGACGAAAAAAAGTTTAAAACTAATGTTTAAATAAAAGAACTTTTGTTCCTTGCAAGAATCCTTTTTTAAATTTTTCCCTGGCTTATTTTACTTAATATGTGTGTTGTATGATAGAAAAGTATAGAGGCCATGCACTGAACTGTAAAGCCTGAGGATTTCCTCAACTTTTCCACGAAAAACCATGCGTGGAAAAACTGTGTCATAATTCTATAGTAAATTCTTATGTTTCTCAAGATGAGGGGGGGGGGGAGGTGTAAGGGGTTTAAAAAAAACCATATTGTAATATATTTGTTCCTAAAAAAGCTATTGGGATTATGAAGCATTATCAATATATACGAAATACTACATTACCCCCCCCCCCACACCTCCTCTTATACAGAATTTATATAAGAAATTTACTCCTAGAATTTGACTTGTTCAGGATTTTTTTAAAAAGTTTTGACTTTAGTCCAGTTACTATGTTCAACAACTATAGAACACACACGCAGCACCTGGAGAATCAACAATTACAAGCAGTCAACAAATTCTAAATTCTTATTAATCTTTAATAACATTGCAGTAATTAATCTCAAATAATGTATATCTGAAAAGCCACAGTTTAACCTACTTAAATATAACAATAAGAAGAATAAAAATCAGCGGAAAGAAAAAATACAGAGGCAGTTTTTTTTTGGTAAAGTAACAATATAACAAGGAAGAAACAAACTGGAAAACAGTTCTAACTAATTTTCATATCAACAGAGGAGCTACCGTTACGATTAGTTGGCCGAAAGGCGGTGGGCAGCCAATATCAATGTATTCACAGTCTCTCAGGTCCTTGACGGCGGCCTGTGACTCCGCCTGGCGGGATATTACCCGCTGCCTGGTAACGCACACACACCCACAATTTTAGATGCAGAAAAATTTACAATACATTTTGAAGTAACAATGTTTTTTTTTATAACAGTTTTCCATGTAAAAAATAGTATCTTGTTTATTTTCATGAAATTTTGCCCCACTTTTTCTTTGCTTATTATCTTATTTCAAACGTTCTATAGAGTTTATTTTTATTATAAGTGTAAATTTATTAAACCTTATATACACAATTAAAGAAAAGTAAAAAAACAAAATCCATTATTTACAAGTTAGTAATGAAAAGGTAAATATAAATTTTACTTCAAATAACTTTTTAAAAACTGTACATGATTTATTTTATTTTATTCTAATAATCGAAAATAAGAAAATAGTTAAAATAAAAAACTGTATTAAATCTTATTTTTATTTTGTTAAATTTTTTAGGCACATATGCCAAAGCTCTAAACTTATGAGTAATCATAATTTATGGAAATATTTGATATTCTTATGAACTATTAGATCTCAAATTAAGATGATAAAAATAGAGACATTTGATTTTAAACATATGACAGCTGAACATTTTAAAAATTATTGATTAATTGGAAATGCTTATTTCAGAAAAAAATCAGTTAGAAAATTCACCAAACTAATTTTAATTATGATTCCATTCAGGTTTAGATTTCGAGAAAATATTTCTGTTTGAATTTTAAATTTGTTTGAGAGAGAGAGAGAGAGAGAGAGGGCTATTATTGAATTATGCGTAATTTTATTCTCGCAATAATATCATACAGCTACGCAATTTGTACCCCTGTATTTTCAGTGATTTCAGCATAAAAATATCGCACGTGTCTATATAAAAATCATTAAATATAAAACAAGATTAATTGAGTAATTAGGGGAGTATATAATACTCCTTAAATAAAAAAATGTTTTTATAATTTATGATAGCATTTAATAAGACAGTTTTGCAAAGACACCTTGCTTTCATATGCAAATAATTTTGCAATGCTAAATCCAGAAATAGAAATTTGCTAAACTTCTTTTGTTTAATGAGGTATGATCATCCGAGCCCCGGAGTATGCAATGCATCACATAAGATTAAAGAAATTTGTAAATTCGCAGTAAAATGTCTAATTTTTGAAGTTTAACTGTTTTAAAACATAGTTTTGTGCGTTTTAAATCCTTAATTTGCTGGGCATGTTTTCAATCAATCAGCCCTATTTATCCGAGTAAACCCAACCTAATCTTTCAAAAACATCTTATGTACACTTGATTTGTTTTGCAAAGCGCCCGTTTTTTATTACATTTGTTAACTGCTGATAATTGTGGTATGGTGCCTGCTATATAGTTGAGAATGCATGCCTAGCATACAGTCATCCCATTCCTAAGCATTACGTACATACATTTCATTACATAAAGTTGATGCGATAATAAAGGCTATTTTAGGATCCATCTGGGCATTGAATAAGCTGTAATTTGGAAGGTATTTCAAAGGATTTATTGTTTTGACATAAAGCCATAAAAAAGTGGAAAAAAATTAATTATTGAAAGTCTGTAAGTATGATTGACTAGCACATAAATTTACCATGAAGAATGAAAAGGATTGCTACAAGGAACGGACATTTCAAATTAGGGTTGGAATCCGAATCCGGAATCCGTTTTTTAATAGCGGATTCAGATTCTTAATTGGTAGGCTAAAATTAGCGTCTTGAGTTTTTTCTTTCAACTTCGCCTTTTTGAATATTGCTAGAATCCGAAATCCAAATCCGAAATCCGCCAAAAATGAGAATCGGGAATCCGCCTTTTTTTGGACGGATTCTTGTAAGAATCCGAATCCGGTCCAATAATTTGACGGATTGCCATCCTATTTTAAATATTCTTACTTTTAAAATTGTTAATATTAAGAATTTTGGAAAATATTTAATTTTTTAGGGACTGGTGATTATGAGATTATAAAAACTATTTACATTTTGAACATGGTTTTGTCAGTATAGTGAAATATATATTATAAACTCATTTGTTAGAATAAGATGGTGATGATAATGGTTGAGATATCATATAGATTATCTATTTGGTAAACTTTTGAATCTGATAAGTTATTTCCTGTACATTTTAAACCTTGAATTTAAAGAGTAAATATTCAGATATCAGATATATATTTGTGTAAACAATCAGAAATCCAGCATTTAATGTAAATAAATAATCATAAACTGGGTCCGATACTTAAATATTATGTCTATGATCTATAAAATTGTGAACAACAAGGAAATACTATTCAAAGTTACTATTCAATTTTGAAAATTATCGCCTATCATAATATAGAATAGGAAAAACCCGAAATAGTGTTTTGAGTATTTCTTGATAGCAAAACTTTAAGGATTAGGCTCTAAATGTCCAGTCCTACAGTCCACTCCCTGGCTAAGTTATAAACACAGGTAAACATGGACTCATGTTTATTTAAACATCTAAATACTACTTTAAATATATCTTCTGTTGACTTATGAATGAATGTTTTTAAAATAATATTTAGAAAAACTAGGTATGACTATCACAAATAAAAACTAAATTTTGCCAGTATATCATCATTGTATAATATTTCAAAATATTAATGAAGAATTAAAACATTTAAAATTGCAACCAAATGGCATTGAACCCCTATCTGACAAAATAACCTTGTTATTATTTATCTGAAGTAACCTAACCTATCAACTAATACAGTATGTTGTACAATTTTTAGTTCATCATTTTTTCAATATTCACAAAATGATAATTTTACTTGTTATTTTTTTTATTTAAAAAAAATATGAATTTTAAAAGTAGGAAATATGTGTGAGCAGGGTTTACTAAAAGCCATATCATCTGCTTACCTTGCTAAGGATAATTTCTGGGGCCAGATACTCGGGGGTGCCGCACAACGTCCAGGTTCTACCCTTCACTCTCTTTGCAAACCCAAAATCTGTGATCTGAAAAAACAATAATACTTAGATATTTGGAGATAAAATGCGGGAAAAATTAAAAACAAAATTACTGTGACCCATGGCCAGGTTGCCAAAAAAATAATTGTTTATTTATGGTTATTTTAATATTTAAGCTTTATTCCTTTTAATTGTTCTTTTATTTTAGTTCAAATAACCGATTTTTTTATATAAAATATACCCTTTCAATTGAATGAACAATAATATTCTATTCTTAAATTAAGGCGTAACATTTTCCTCGTATAATTCCTTTACAACTTATTCCTATTGTATTTGAATAAAGGAAATAGAGTATTAAGGATAAATCTACATATAATACACATTAATATGTGGATTATATTAACATGGTCAAACTGGTTTTAACTCGATTTAAACATTAGATTTTAATCTAATGTAGACATTAGAAATATACCGTTTGAATAAACCACCACAATCAATAAGAAAAGGCCTAAAATAATGTTTCACAAGGTTTTGTTTTATGCAGTAAAATGAACAATGAGTAAAAGGTACATAAAGAATGCTTACATATAAATTGCATAGTTGCTATTTATATTGAGGGAAAAACAATGCAAATTCTCCACAATTCAAACTTTACATCTTTGAAAAGTTTGTATGCAACCGCCAAGGGGGGGGGGGGGGAGTAGTTGATTGCAGTTTAGGTAAGGCTAGGTACAAATTTACATGTAATTAACAATAAAAAGCTGTTAAATTAAACTTTTTCATATCTTAGAGTTGCAAACATGACTTTGAAAATGCAATACTTTTTTTAAGTTGGCATTTTTTGTTTGAAAAGGTAAAAAAAGGTTGTTATTCATGGTATTACATGATAAAAAGTTTGTGGTGCTGAATGGCAAGTGTATATGCAAAAACTTTGCTTTTACACAAGGCTTGCTGGTACAGTATATTAATATTTTCTAAGCAAGGGTAAAGGGAATGGAAACAATGTTCTCTGATCCTTTGGTCTAGTTAATCAACCCTTCATATTTAAATCAAAACATTGTTTTTGGTGGGGGTGAAAGGTATCACTTTTCTGAAGCTAATCCTTATGGGATTTTTGATCTACCTCCCCCCCCCTTATTTTGAAACTTGCCAAAGACAATTACAAAATTCCTTTCTCAGACATATAGTTCCAACCGTTCTAGAGGTCCTAAGGGACAAGAATAAATACAATCTACTAATTTAGCAAATTGGTTGTCAAATTGCTTGTTAATTATCATATTATCCCTTATCCCTGTTGACTTAGACTACTAACTCTACCCAAAATAAGCATGACGGGGCCAGTTTTACTCAAGTTTTCCCTTTCCATGGTGTTTGCACACATTACAAGTGGTTTTTCTGGTTGCTTTTTCATTCAAAATCACAATAGAATATAATCTTTGAATGGATTGTTACAGTTTGGAAAGGCTATGACAAAAATGTTATCAGAAACCATACTTATTGTACAATATACACTTTTATACAATACATTATCTTTTGTTAAATAATTTTAAGCAGTGGAGCTATCCTTTTTTTACTATTTCTTTATGTCTTAAGTTTTTGGCATTTGTCAATATGGAAAAATTAAAAGATTTACCATATTTTCCTTGGATTTTAAATTAATTTTAAGTTTGCAAAATAAATTCTGCATCATTTAACATTTATTTATAAACATCTTTATCAACAAATTTGGTAAATTGTAAACTTTATTGTGCAGCTCCCTTAACCGACAACTCCCTACCGATTTTTAGTTTGATCTTAAGACTTCTGTTTGGCCTAAGCTTAGAATGTTCGGTATAGCACAAAAAGGATGTAGTTCCCTTCTGGAATAATAAGGGGGGTAGATTAGTTCCCCACATGCAAAATGTAAGTATCTACGACAAATATTAGTTGTCTAAGTATACATTTTGAACTCTATACATTGAATATATCCCAGCCGAAGCCGCCAGTTTTTACGCTAGAAATAACACCAAGTGTTAACAGAAAGAAAACATATTATCAAAATTATTGTCTGCAAAAAAATTTCGCAAATGTTTTTTTGCAAACTTAAAGTCATTAGATAAACAAATATCATCTTTTACAATTATAAACTTCTTTTATTACAAAATGTACTTACATAATTTGAGTTTTATCAAAGCGAAGCTTTTCCATAATCAACTTAAGATAGTTTAAATAAGTAAAAGTTGCTAGATTGTCATTGAAATGTTGTTTTTACAGCAAAGAAGTAAATATTTTGAACATTTTATCTGGAAATGAAAAAAGAACCGTCCTACTTTATTAAAACTAACCTTGAGGTATCCCTGACTGTCTAGTAGAAGGTTCTCCGGCTTGAGATCCCTGTATATGAGGTCCAGGTAGTGAAGGTATTCAAAGGCGAGCACAATCTGTGCCGCGTAGAAGCGACTGTGAGCTTCACTAAAATATAAAAAATAAATTAGGATTAACATAACAAAAAATAAAATTATATAAAAATATTTTTGATTTAGTTTGGCATTATAAATAATAAGGATAATTTTGTTTAATAGTAGTAAACCTTTTAATCACAAATATTTTAGTGGTCTTTCCTTTTTTTAGTTGTCAAAGTTTTACAAGAATGAGAAATCTAGAATAAACACCAGACTTGTAAAGAAGCTTCGCTAATTAATAAGATGTTCTTTCATAATGTAATTCATGACTAAGACAAAATGAATTATAGAGTAGCTGCGCTATCACTAATCTTGGTTCTAATTTAAACATGCATTCAAACTATGTAGAAGAGGACAATAAGCATATCTTTAGGAATACTTATTTACATATACAAAAATAACTTAAGAGCGAAATATTTTTAGGGAAATTTTTAGGCCTAAAAAAGTACTATTAAAGACCAATAAAAAAAGCTTATAAATAGAAGACTAAAATAAACTATTAGCAAACATAGAAAAAAAGGTTTCTTAAAACAATCCATTCATGAGTCTTGGACTATATAACACTGTAAACAATGTCCTTCACAATGAACCCTTTATAAAGCAAATAAAAAATGTCTACGTCACACACACATAGTAAAGTATGTAATTTATGCAAAAAAATACATTCATTAACAATTATTCTAGTTGTAATTCTATACCTTAAATAAACATAAAGTTTAATGTGGATTAATAATTTAAAATATGATGATTCTCAAATTTACTTTTTAACATTGGCAAATATGATTTTGTTAAATTATATGATCAAAGGCTAAGTAAAGTGCGTAAGGGTATTAAGTTTTTTTCCTTCAATTTTGTATAAAAATACACTAAAATTTTTACTTTTAGTTGCGTAACTACCCTATAATATATACATAATATTTCCGTCAATCCGTCATTATTGACTGCTTTACCTATGTATATTGACTTAAATAGATAAGCTATTTAGTTAATTGTTATTTGTTATTTACATATCATTTCAATGGTTTTAAAGCTATTTAACAATTTCTATTTATTCTTCATGTTATTTAAAAGTCGTAGTAAAGTAATGTCTTTTTAGAGTTAAATTGTTTCTTATCATTTAATAAACTATGACGTTATCGAAGTGATCTAACCTTAAAGAAACTTTATTTAAATTTAATTTAACAATTTCACATTTTAAATATGATATTGGAGAAAATGGCATAATATATACTTTAAAAAATTATCATGTAAAATGATTTAATAAAAAAAATGCATTAATTCTCTATAAAACTTTATCATTTTAAGATTAAGAGATATCATAATATCATTAATTTTCATATTTTTAATTCCAAGAAATGTGTTTTAATATCAGGGAGTCTGGGGATAAGTATCTTCCCCTAAATTCTGTGTGTAAAATTTTTTCGTTGATGGCTTGTAAACGTTAGGGTATGAGAATAGGTGTTAAAACCCGTTTTTGTCCCCTTCCTCCCTGGAAGATAAAAAACAGAGATGCTTTCTCGTTAGAATATCATATTTCAATTTTAGATTAGTTTTTCATGTAGCTATTCAATTCATTGGATGCTACTAACAAGAACAATTCCTTCCAATCATAAAGAATAACTTTTAAAATTAAAAAGCAGTTTAATTTAAAAATATTACAATATTAGTAGCTTTGCTCAAAATTGTAGTTTAAGATTTTGTTCAAAAGATGGCAAAATTAAAGATATCATGAAAATTGCTGTCTTATTTAATAAAGAGTTAAAGAACAGTGCGATTATACAAACGTTTAGACATAGCCTTTGCTAGTTCCAATTGTGACCTTGAGGAAGAAACATGTCCTTGAAGTGTGATATTTGACCTATATTCAAATTATGTGAATAAAGGGTTAAATACCCCTACATTTGACTTATCACCTGTCTTATCATAATACATCTTACATAACAATTTTAACTTAAATGCAGTTTTTTTTTCTATTAACTTAAACAACTCCTTTCCCATCTGAAATATATGAATTCTTTTTTTTGCCACTTAATCCAGAATTCTCATTTTTATAATAGCTACCCCCCCCCCCCCCTCTTTACCTAAATGCCTCTTTTCGGTAGAGAGGAAAGACTTTTTTTAATGAACATGGACAGTGAAAACAACAAAACGAATGACACTAAAAGTGACAAAAATGCTGAGCTTGAAGCTCTGGCACTAACAGTTAAAAATCTCGAAAACAGAATTGTTAAACTTGAAACAGAAAATAAAGCTAACAAAGCTCTTCTTGATAACATTGAGAAGAACAAAGCATCGACCATGGAAGTGAAAAAAGTGAAAAAAATTTTGAATATTCAAGAAAAACCTAAACCACAAAATCTAAACAGTAACTCACTGGACCCCCTGCTTGCCAGAATTGGTGCATCTGCTCACATCCCTAATGTATCTGACCTAGGAATATCTGTGCTAGAAAGTGAATGGAAATTCAAAGATTCACATTTTGATTCCATCGCTAAAGTATTTGGCAATAGCTCTAGCATAGTCAAGATTGTCCAACTACAGTCCAAAATAAATGGTTCAGGACATACATCTTACCCAATTAACATTTATTTCAGCTCTGAAACTCACAGAAGCCAGGCCGTCAGCTATTTACGCAACAAGTGCAAGGCCAATGGACTTCAACAGCCTAATATACAATTTTCTCTTTCAGGTTTTCCAGACGTACAAAGCAGAGTTAAACAGACAACTAGCATCCTACACAATCTGAAGGCCAACAACGAAATCTCCAAATATTGTATTTCGAACTTTTGTTTATCAGATAATGTAATTATCCCTCTTTATCAGGTGAAATGCAGGAATGACAGTTCATGGAGCAAAACAAAAGAGTGTAAAACAGTTTCTTTTTTTAGCTCCGAGATTTCTGCCAAAGAAAACTCAGAACAAGTCCCATCCCTGGCCGATTTAATCAAAGAACATGTGAAAAAGATCCAGGCATGCGAAGGCATTCCTCCTCCTCCCCCCAAAATAACCCTGCATAATTTGATTTCAGATAAGCTGGCAGGACAAGAGCAAAGAGACAATGCTAAGAGCATGGACAACACAGGATGTACACAAAATAGAGAGACTACTAGATCTCCTTCAAAGAGGCCGCTACAAAGAGAAGATATCAATCAGGAAAGGGGCAAAAAAATTCCCAGACCTAATTCTTCTTTTATTTCAGCTTTCAAAGGGAGAGATGAGACTTTGCCTAAAATCCCCCCTCCTTTCCCCCTCCAACCAGCTACAAATGGGACAAGTCACACTAACTCCACCCCTTCAAACCATCTACCTAACACCACAAATGAGCCAAACTACAACAACCCCACCCCATCAAACCATATACCCAACACCACATGTACCCCAACCCACCCCCCAACTGGTTTTATCCAATCCCAAATTCCTCCTCCCATTACAACTCCAAGCTTTCTTCACACAGGGATTATTTCGGACCCTTATATTTATAGTTATAACAGTAATTTCCCCATCCTCCAATCTCCTTATCAAACTTACCCACAAATTTCTTCCTCCCACCCCGTCCCATTCCCCCCAAACACACCCCTACTCAGTTCAGACGTGTAAAAAAACTATTATCTATATTCACATAAAATAACAAACTATTCATTCATTTTTAAAAGCGAAGCTTTTCTATAATTAGGGTCGGTCCGTCCTTACGTCCGTCACGGATAGCTTTTTTCATTAATTTAGGCATGTTAGAATTGTCCTATCGATTCAAAGTTGCTTGGTGATTCCCTTAGTAGTTAGGTATGATTTAGAAAGCGGAGCAACTCTATAATCATTACCAATATGGCCGTACGTCCATCTTAAACATGTTGATTTTTTTGTTTTTTTTTAGCAAAAAATTTTTATGTGAACTTATCATCTGATTGAGCTGATATTTGGTATATTGATTCCTGGGACAACAAAGTATAATGTAATAAGCGAAGCAACTCTATAATCAAGTCCTAAAAATGTAAATATGTCCATAAACATTGTCCTGAATCAAGCAGTTTTTTTCAACAAATTTACTTACATTTTTGCTTTGACTCCTATACATTTATGCTATAATTATTCAGTTCTGACACTATACAAGTATTAATGTCTGTTTGTATGACCGTTTCAGAGCTTCGCTGTTATAGATGTTGTCATCCTTGTTGTATAATGACTTATAGCTACAATATTATAAGTGTAGCATCTCTATAATCAAATCCTAAATGGTAAGAACGTACATTTACTTATTTGGAATTCCAAATTAGTTAAAAAATTCAGTCTTAAAAAATAACATTCAACTATTAAGTTCTGACACTCTACAAGAGTTATTGTTCACTTACCCTTTCTGATGTATTTAGAGCTTACCCTTGTAGAAGTTAACATCCTTATTTTTATAATAGAGAGCTAATTTTTTTTTGGCAAATAATAACAATTCGTTACAGCTATTTTTATTAAAAGATAATGATAGTAAGAAACCCTTGCATACTATAATTTGTAGACAAAGTGTTAAAAATGTCAAATGTACGGGAAATCTTTCATTGGTGTTTTTTTTAGGTAACAATTGTGTATTTGGCTTGGTCTGAAGCCATAGACTAATTAAAATTCAGGCAAAGAAAAATAGAAGTTAGGCTTCTATAACCCTTTCTGGGGTGTGCTTCACCCCTCCCCCCCCCCCATATCTTGTATATATATATTTAATTCTATTTGTTTTAGATTATGACTGATGATTTTAGCTTTAACATTGTTTTTGGAAATGTTAGAGGCCTGAATGCCTCTTTAGGGCAGACATATGGATCTTACAGAACAAGCAGAGTATCATCCAAAATTCAGGAGCTAGACTATTACAATAATTATGGAACCCCTACGCTGTATGCATTACTTGAGACAAAATTAAAACCTGACAAAAAAACCCCTAAATTACCCAATCACATTCAGTATGTAGGAGAAACAAGCAACACTAATGGAGGCATACTATTGTATGGACACAAAACTTTAGATCTTAACTCATTTCATGTTATTCATTCTAAACATGCCGTTTTTGTTAAGTTAAACTTAAAAAACAGGGTCATAAACAATGTAATAGTCTATCTACCTAATAATATAAGAGAATGTCTAGAAGTGCTACACAACATTGAAAAATTCTTGGATAGAGAGAATATTGTTTCTTTTTGCCTGTATGGCGATTTCAATATCGATTTTCAGTCTAAAAATCACATAACAAAAGCAAAAAAATTAATTAAAGTTCTTGAAAAATTCAGGCTTTTTGATCTAACAGAAAAACTAAATTGCAAACCAGATTTCACCTGGCATGCCGTACGCAATGGAAAGCTTCATACTAGTACAATTGATCATTTTTTTACTAACATTGATGGCTTCTCAACTATCAAATTTCAACACAATAGTTTCTCTGACCATAAACATGCAACTGTTTTCCTTAAAAAGCCATTTATTTATAGTCCACCTAAGTGGAAGACGTTTTTATTCAACAAAGCAGATTTTATTGATTTATTAAAAAAAGAAACAATATCCTTTCTCATAGATAATGCTAAGCCTGGAAAAATTACAAACAGCAAGGATTTTTATCTCAATAATCCAACATTACTAGAAAATGAATTAGATTTTTCACATCTTGAATATCATGAAACCTCTGCTTTTTTTAACTTAATAGTTCATCTAAAAAAACAACATGATAAATACTTTTCTAAACATAAACTTGCAAATTGTGAAAAAGTCCAAAATTTTGAGAAAAAAATCGATGAGCTAATCAACAAAATCAAATGCAATCCAAGCAGCATAACAGCGGAACAAATCACACATATTAAAACAGAACAACAGGAATATTTTAAAATTCTAGTATATTCAAACTCAGAATTTAAAATAATGCAACGAATTCAGTCAGACGGCGGAAATAATAGCTATACATTCAGGCACATTAGGAAAAATAGGTCAAAAAGTTATAAATTTAAAATTGATGGTAAAAATATTACATGTCCTAAAGAAATTTCTGAAATTTTTGCCAATAACTATGCCAACATTGTAAGTCCAGAAACTTTGCCTAGCTCAAATTTAGAACAACTCTTGGATGAATATGACCTTTCATTAGACAAAATTTTTCCTAAAATTAAATCATTAACTAATCCTTTTTCTAATGCTGCAGAATTTAAACATTGCATAAATTCCATGAAAAGCACGTCAGCTCCTGGTAATAGTTCTGAACCAAAACAACTATTTTGGTTTTTAATCAACTTTTTGCCGAAATTTATCACTGAAGCACTGAACAATTTATATCTTATAGATATAGATTCTAGTCCATTTAAATACATTAAGGATAGGAATATAATCTATATTCCCAAAAAAGGTTTTGACTTATCTTTACCGGAGCATTTTCGCCCCATAGCCCTGCTTGAAATAATTTACAAAATTCTTTCTAAAGCCTTAAATAAGAAACTTTGTAAGCATCTAGATAAAATTGTGCACAGTGAACAGTTTGGATTCGTTCCTAAGAGAAATATGGCGAATGCTTCATTAAATATAACAACAGCTATTAATAAAATTGTCAAAGTTAAACAAGATGCCCAAGTAATAAGTTTTGATTTTCATCGTGCATTCGACACAGTTCTTAACTGTGTCATGGATGACATTCTATTTTTTATATTCCCTGAAGGTAATTTCGCTCAAGCCTTTACAACTTTGACAAAAAACGGCCGGTTTCGTTCCTGTATTAATGGTTTTTTTTCAGGGTACATTAAGTACAAACGTGGAGTTAGCCAAGGGGATCCACCATCAGGGTCAAAATTCATAATTCTAAACCATATATTTATTGCATTACTTGAAAGCAAAAGTCTGAAACATATTTTTTTTAAAATTGGCAATGCACATTTAAGGCCTAAAAGCTATGCAGACGACAACCTTGCAATTACTCAAATTAAAACTTCAACAGATGTTTTAAAACTCAAGTGTTTACTCTCTAAATTAGAAAAAGGTCTCGGTCTATGTATTAATTTTAACAAAACCAAAATCCTAGTTTTTGGCACTTTTCCAGAAAACCTTTCTTCAATCGGTCAAATTGTAGACAAAATAAAACACTTGGGAATATTTTTAAGTTTTGACCTTGAATATGCAAGACAACAAACTTACAAAGAATTATGCATTAAACTTGAGAGAAAAGCTTGCAGTATGCCTATGCAATCTGGATTTAACATCTTAAAACGTCGCAACCTGTGTAACTCCCTACTATCCTCCCTGGCATTTCACATCTATAGAGTTTTTCCACCAGGACAAGAAATTTGCCAAAAAATTTGGAAAATTTCTAATAAATTTTTATGGAGTATCAAGAAACCTGATGGCAGTTTAGCATTTAGATACAAGATAGCATCACACAGGATAGAGCTAGATTTGGTTAATGGTGGGCTAAAAATGCTGCGACCAGAACAACAGTCCTTTTCTATTTTTATTAACAGTTTCATGAATTGCCTCAAATACTCTGCCATACACAAAGATACCACAATTGGAATTTTATTTGCACATAAACATTTACCTATCTCCTCCCTGCTAAAAAACTTTAGTTACCAAACCTTATTAAAACATTTGAGTATATTTAAAGCAATTTACCCCTGTAATGGTGGAGAATATTTTGAAAAGGCAATTGCATATTTCCACGACATTGAAACAAATAAAAAAACATTTTTTCATTCCCCAATTTTAACTTCACACTTTTCAAATATTTCAACTCCTTTCAATAAAAAAGATGTAAATATCTTAGAAAAGGCCAACAAAATAACCATTGCATCAATTCTTGAGACTCGCGAAATTAACAACAAAACTATTTTTTTGCCCCAACTTAAAGCCAATCTATTTCAAACAATCCCTGACCTAGCTCTAATAAATAAGTTGAACGAAGTTGTCAAAGCTGCCAGATCATTGGTACTACTTACAAGCTTTGAAAAAAACCACATCCGGAAATTGAACAAACCTTTGAGTGCCATCCATAACGAGAACAAGAGTATCTACTCTCTATTCTTCAAACAAATAAACAGAGAGAAAATTTGCCAACAACACCCTGCGCTCAAAACAAGAATAAGAGATAATCTATTTGTACCTGACCAAGAACTTTTGACGAAAAGCTTTAAAAAAATCATCAACCTACCTATCTTGTTACATTATAAAAATTTTTTTATTGAGCAAATCAGCCGTACTTTAATAAGTAAAAATAAACTTTTCAAATTTAAATTATCCAGCACAAACTTATGTTTAAAATGTAATACAGAAAGCACAACTGAACACGAAATTTTTGAATGCCTGTTTCCAAAATTTTTTAGCCATAAACTTGCACTGTTTCTTGACGATAAATATAATGAAAGCAGGCCAGAATTTATATTTCTTAAAGATACATTTTATCTGTATAATATGTACTATGAAGATTTTTCAACCAATGAGTATATTCAATTATCACACCTTATATTAGCTGCTAAAGATAGATCAATGAAAATCAGTAAAGAAGAAAAATTTTTAAATTGGAATGAAAATAATTTGTTTGCACACTCTCTGTTAGTAACTCAATTTACCTTTAAACTTCTTGAGAAAGCAGGCCTAGAAAACGATCTCATATCCAATTTTTCAAAATTCCTAACTGCATAAGTCATAATATTATATTATTAAAATTACCATTTGTAAAACTATCTTGTTAACTTAACCCAAAATCTATAACCTTACTATTAATTTTTTCTTGTATATTGTTTCAAAATGAAATAAATATTTTAAATGTAAATGTAGACATAGCCTTTGCTTTTTTGTTCTATATGAATCACGTGAACATGTGTTTTTTAAAATTTATTGTGAATAAAAAATAAATATTTTTAGGAGGAAGTGTTAACAGATAATTACTAAAATAAAAATTGTGTAAGTAGTTTAATTTTGTAATTGCATGTATTTTTTTCCTTTTAGGTCAATATTGTCATGATTTTAACATAAAAGATAGCATGATTTATTAAAAAGTTAAACTTTTTGATTGGCAGAAAGAGTAGCCACACAAAAGTAAGATAAACCCTCCTAGAAAATACTTTCCCAATCATAAATCATATGTTCTAAAACGCATTGCCGAAAATAGGAAATAGAATATTATTAGCTAGATATTAGCCTTCTTACTTTATTAACATCTGAGCGAGTTCCAAAGCCATACAGACAACATGAGTTTTAGAGTAGAATTAAAACTGCAATATAACCACTTTTTATGTTGTGCTATGAAAACTAATTATCCCAAACGACCTGCTTTAGAATGAAAGCTAGAAATGTGACAGACATTTAGGACTGGCGTGAACACTTGATACGAGAGTTTTAAAAAAATGTAGGACTGGCTGACGTACATACTTCATTCATATATCAATAGACCGACAAGATTTGTTAATTAGACTTGTACAGCATGAACAGAACGTACTTTCTAGGGAAATGATAGAACACAAATATATCTTTCTAAACATAGAATATGTAGGAAGCTTTAGAAATAAGAGTTGTAAAATTAATAAATACAAGAGTAGTACAAATCATGATAAGAAATCTGGTTGACCAACTAAGGAAATACATTTGTAGCAAGACATTTTTCAAAAATAAAGTATCAAGTTAAAATGGAAATTTTTTTTTAACGAAACATTTTCTTTCTCTTTTAATGAATTATTTTTTTACTGAAGAAACATAAAACGCATCTAGGTCTAGTAGCTCAAAGAGCTAGTTAATTCGTAGTCAGAAAAGTAAATAAAAAACCTATTTTTTGTCTCTTGTTAGCTAGATATAAAAATGCACATCAACATAAATAGGGCAAAACTCGCATGTGACACTTCTAATTACAGTTCACATGTTACGGATTAAAAATCACATGTAAATAGCACAGAAACTAAAAAAAAGTTTACACATTCAAATATCATGTTTATTTATTTATCTAAACAAATATGATAGGCTAAAGGAGGATTAGAAGCAAGTAAAACCTTTTTAATCTTTAACATAAACTGTTAACTAGATCGAGTATATTACTAAATAGCTGAAAATATCAAGTAAACATCGCAAATTTCATTTCAAAGGCACTGATTTGAAGAACCATACTTTAATAATATGATTGGATGGGTTTCTATATTGCTTTGAGCCCTTCTTGCACACTACCATTGTCTAATGTTAATGAAAGAAAAATGAAGAACATTCTTGCTGTACATGTAAATATCATCATTAATAGCCTTATAATTTATTTCTCTTACATAAGTCTTACTGTAATGTGTGTATGTGTGTGTGAGTAATAAAAGAAAGAAATCATTCAAGTATAAGAGATAATAATACAAGAGCTCTTATTCTCTGTATCAGGGGTGAAGACGTAAGGAAATAAACAAATTTTGTTTATAAGATCACATTTGCTATTGAGATTTTGAAAGTATAAATTCACGACATTTAGAAAATCTTTTAATTTAATTATTTATTAAAAACCTTCTTTTTTAACAGACTTTTATTTTGGTTTAAGGTAATTATCATTGAAAATCCTGTTCAATTTATATTTATTTTATGCTGGCCTCTCATTGGTTATTCTATCGTATGACGTCATAATCTGTAGAGAGACTTTAATCATATTCACTTTGCTAGATCCTTAAAAATCCCATTGCCTATCACCCTTTTCCCTGCACCAGACAGAAAATAAACACTTGGCCAAATTATATTAACTTCTTTATGCGTATTTTCATCCAATATTTTTCCTATTCATCAAAATTTAAAAATAACAAACAAATAAAATAGACTAAAAATAAGTTATTTTCCATTGAAATATGTTCAAAAACATCAATAATTAAGTTAGCAACAAGAGCAAAGTCTCCATGAGAAAAAAAAAATTCATTTCAATTAGAAAAATCATTTTATGCAGTTCTTAAACATTTCTAGTTATGAAACAGTTAGAACAACATTTTGATTCCTAATTGAATCCATAAGTTTAATCAATTCTAGTTCTAATTAAAAACAATTCTAATTATAAGTAGGATAAGCTAAGAAGATTTTAGATTTTAAACAAATTAACTTTCATTTATTCAGCTCTTATAAAACCCAGATTTTATTTAAGATCCCATTTTATTTAAGATTTAGAGTTTAGGATTCTAAAGATTTTAAGCTATAGTTCAATTTATAATAAAATGAGAGAAAAATATAATAAATAATAATAAAACTGTAGCTTAAGTTATCTTTCTAACAATTATTTAAGCACAAGAAAAAACTAAGAAAAATCTACCTTTAACATGATGATTCTTTTTGTAAATATGTACAATACTATATACCTACCTTCTCATTGAAAATTATCTTATAGAATGTGTTATACTATACCTATTTGTTGAAATTTTAAACTTAAAGAGACTTTGAGAAAAGTATATATAACAAAAAAACTTGAATTAAAAATCCTCAAAAATCATTGAAAAAATTTTGGAAAAAAATATTAACCTGAATCTGCCGACCCTTCTGAGATGTGAGAACATCTCTCCGCCAGGGACGTACTCAAGAATCATGTAAAGATTGCTGTTATCCTGAAATCATGCAAAGTTCTACTACTAGAGGCAAAAGAGCACAAACCTTCCACTAATATTGGGGAGGTTGGAGGTAAGTTTTTTATATGGTTTTTTAGGTTTCTTGGGTTCAGGATAGAATTGTTTAGATTTTTAAGCTTGGCACACTAAGTTATGTTTGAAACATTTATTTCATTGTGTTAAAGAAAAGTAGGACTATTCTATCATAACTATATCAAACATAATTGAGTGTACAGCTTATTATCATTTTATGTACACTTACATATTTTCTCTTCAAAACATTTCTAAATTTAACAAGGGGTCACTTAAAAAAAATGATATTAAAATACTATTAGGACCCATTGTCAAATCTAAGATAGGTTTTATTCAATTTTATTTAAGCTTTAATATATATACATATATTATAATATCCAGCATCTCAATTATGTAATACAAATAGTATGCAATTATATACATTCAGAAATTAACAATTAGACAATCAAAACTATTATTTTCTAAAAAAAAAAAAGCTATAAATATATAGTTTTGATTTGGTCAATTGATCAGCAGAGAAAGCTTTTTGTATTGAAGAGAAAATCAATGTAAGTTATTAAAATTAATAAATTATATACAGACAAAGAAAAAAGCATATTAAAACCATTTTAATTATGTAATTTTACTAGCTACACATTTGGTTTATGTATAATTATTATCTCTGGCTATTTTGTCAACACACTGGCTCTATTCTAATTTAAACTAATTAAAACATAAATATATATAATATGTATATGAACCATAGCTAGGGGGGTAAACTATTGTATCTAATAAAGGAGAGAAGCTTCTCTGAGCCCCTTATATCTCTCACACCTAAATTTGCCCAGCCTTCTCAGATGGGAGAACATTTCCCCTCCAGGAACAAATTCCAGAACCATGTAAAGATTACTGTTATCCTAAAGATCAAGTAAAATAATGTAGTATTTGTTTGTTTGTTTGTGTATATAGGTTTAGATAAACTATATTATTTTGTATTATCTCCCCTAAATAAAAAATATATATTAAAAATACAGCTGAAACCCTAAAAAGATATAATTTTAAATAAGTAGTGTGGCATATTATATAATGGGGAGAAAAATCAAAGGATATTTTTCATTTATGTTCATAAAAAGTTTTGTATTTAAAGCAAAATTGATGATTAGTAATTTGGGAATAAGTTAGGAATTTTGTTAAAATGGAAGTTTCAGTATAAAATACATAATAGTTGGTTTACTATGATAAATGTTATTATATAAAAATATTCCCTTCCTCATAAAACCATTCATAAAACATTTCTCGAGTAAAACGTACAGTGTTCAATTTGAGGAAAAATTTGCGGGTTGCTTCCCCCCCCCCCTAATTCTCTGGGAAGAAAACTGTTGATCATGAAACCTTTTGATGCAATCTTTTTTAAAAACATTTTCATTTCTACTTGATGTTGACCATTAAATCAACCACCCTCTCCTATTTTCTCCATTTAATAGGTTTTATAAACAACAGTTTTTAGAAAATAAAAAAAGAAAATTTATTCTAATTTTTTCTTTGAAAATGAATGGTTTTAGAATGGAAATTTTTTATACAAAAGTTTTGATACTATAAAACAGAATTTTTAAATAAATATTAGGATGGTTGTCAAGCACTATCTTTAATTATTTAAGCCCAATATAAGTTATTGCTTAACAGCCATACTAAGTACTGTTTTATCAACAAAAATAAGGCATAAAATTCCTACCTTAAAATGGTATTCTAAGCTAACTAGGAAAGGGAAGGTTATGGCCTGAAGAATTTTCTTTTCATTTAATGTATGTTCAACTTGTTTTAACTTCACCACCTAAAAAAAATAAATTATTTAGAATCTTCTTGTTAATAGAATTAGCATTTCTGTGACGATAAAGTACGTTTTTGAATAGCGTTTCTTATCTATTTTTGATATTGAATAATATAAACCTCTTTTAAGCCTTGATACTATATTTTCTGTTCCTTTTATTTGTCAGATTTGTTTCGCTTTTGTGATTGTTGTCAAACTTGTTGGTATACGTTTATTCTACCCATAAATAACGTCATTCTTGTTAAATATCGAATAAATTTGCAGAGGTTGAATAACACAACTTTTTCAACTTCTTGACTCCATTATAGTATAATAGAGGCAGGGTGAAGAAATACAATTTTAACAGGATTGCGGATCCGTACCCGAATTTTAACTAAATATGTTCCAATCTAGAGATTTATAAGTTGCTTTATTGTAACCTGTTTGTATAAATTGGCTAAATTAGGTTATGGGTGAGAAACGTTTAGCTTTTAGCATGTTACCAAGTGTCTTCACATACTTGATTTACAAGTTATCTTTCATAATCAACCCTTTCTTTAACGTTAAATTTATTATTCAGTCAGATCAACTTCACTGAATTAATCCATAACTTACAGTTTCAATCTAAAGCATTATTATTTTATATACATTTATTTTATTGGTTTTCAATACTATTCCATTACTTATAAAAGTTTCACCGGTTGTTTTAAAATCAATCCTACGGCTACGTCAATTTTAATTGCAAAAGCAAATCTACAAAAAAAGGTTTTATTTGGCATTCGTGCCCTTACATTCCAATTACTTGTTTTTCATAATATTAGCCCATTTTCTTGCATTTCTTGGGTGAGTATTCACTACCGCATAACATCATATTCGCATAATTATTCATTTACGCAATGCACAATAGCAAATAATTAAGGAAGAATTTGAGCTCTTGTAGTAATATGCGAAGCTGATTATTATGCGAAAGTTGATGCACATTGCACATCTCATGCACCCCCCATTGAAAAAACGCCTGTATTGACGAGAAGATTGAATATTTTGCAAGAATAAAAATTTGCACAACACAATACAGTGCTAAAAAGAACACTGCAAAAGGCTGCAATCAAATCAAATTTTAAAAAGTACAACCATTGTAAATCACAATTTCTCAAGAATAATAATATTCTTTTCTGGAGAAAAATACGTGTTATAAAACGTTAATTCTTATACTGTTTTATAACCATGAAAGTTTACTTGTTTATTACAAATCTATTTTTTGTTTCAAAATAAATTCTTTTAAAGGATAACCGTCTTTTAAAAAAATTTAATAAATAAAATATTTTTTTGTGTGATATAATCAAAGCTAACTTCATGTGTACAATTGCAAATGTACACATGAATTTTTTTCCATACCCAATCCTTTTAACGCCTGAAGCCGACGTAACAACATCAAGTTTTGTCGTCATTACTATTTTTGCTTTGACCTCAACAAGTTATTACAATAACACAAAGATTAAACAGTACTCGCGGATTTATTAGGGATAAAGGAAGGGGTAGATTGAAAAATTAATAATTTCCCGCATTTATTGAAATAAAGTTATTTATTAATACTAAAAAGTTAATTTTATTTTATCAGAGTTGCAGGGGTTATAGAGTAGAATTATTAAATATCATTGGTTTTATAACGAAGCGTTTTGTAATTCTAATGAGAATTGATGAATCAGACGTTTCGAAAAAAATCTTTGTTATATTAGTAAAGAGTTAAAAAATTTTGTATAATATAAAGAATTAAGGTTTTTTGTCTGAAGCCAAAGTTCTCAATTTACGGAACCTTTATAATTAAATGTTTTTAGGTTAATTTTCTGACCTCCCCAGTTCTGCCCAAGAGGCTGGGGTCGTTGCATTAGCTGATAGCTCATAACTGTCTGAAGAATGCAAATCTACATACCTTCTGTTTATCTAAAATTTTCATTGCATAATGTTGCTTGTTTGCTTTGTGTTGAACAAGCATTACTCTTCCAAAACTTCCAGTGCCCAGGGTCTTCAATCTCTCGAAGTCGTCCAGACCAGCTGTGTTCTACAGGTATAGAAAAATATCAATATTAAGTGGGTTTTAAAAATATGAATATTTAGCCAATTTGAATTTTAATTTTTGGTAAAGAAGGCATTTTTTGCTCAACATAAGTAAATTAAACTTTAAAATTTTTGATAAAATAAACTTAATTTTATTAGGTATGATAAACTAAAGTTGAGCATAATACATTAAAAATTGATTTTTACTTTTTTGAAAGTAATAGGATATCAAATTTTTAGAGAATTATAATTGTATAAAAATTAATAATAATTAAGGAAAAATAATAAATAATGTTAGTAAGAAAATGTAAAACCAAAAACTTAGTTTTAACTAATATCAATCTTGAAATGATTTTAAAGATAAAAATAAAAAAATGTAAATAAGATTGGTAACTCTAAATTGAAATTAATAAAATAAAAAAATGAAGAAACTGAAAAGAATGTTAATGAATATGAAAAAGGAAAGATTTGAATGAATTTCTTGTTAGTAGATGAATGATAAACCCCAAAATTGAAACAAAGAAATAACTTTCTATCTTACTAACATATTCTAGTAAAAATTCTTATATTTTTATTTTTTTATTTCTTATTAAAAAATAAATATTTTGTTAACTTATTTCTACAAGAAGTACGTACTATGAAATAAGTTATTTCACTAATGAGGTTTAAAATATTTCAAAGAAAAACTTCAAATTTCAAGACAGAAAGTTATGTTCTTTAAAATTGCACACCATGAAAACCTGTTATTTTTTTGTCAAAAGGGGATTTTTGTTTCAACCAACTTACTTTTGGGTTCTGTTCCCATTTTCCTTCAAAATCTTTCTTGGCTTTTTCAAGAAAATCTTGAACTGAAAAAGAAAATAAAGAAATAAATAAACATCGAATACATCAAACTTACGTGTTTGGGGTTTGTCCATTTCTCTTCGAATTCCGCTTTGCATTTATCCAAAAACTCCTTGACTGCAAATGGAAAATTTTAGAAAGTTTTGTTGTGGAAAAAAAGAATGACTTTACACATGGGTGATAGCCTGATTTTCTAGCTGTAGATTAAGTAGCTTGCATATAAACATACATTACATACAGAAACATATGAATATTAGTATAGTTACATACGAAATACGTAAAAACACAAAACAATAAATAGCTTATAGTATAATTTATGAATTCAGCGCGATTTTTAAGCAACACTCTACTAGTGTGGCACAAGCCCGGAGTAGCAACACAGTTTTTACCGATGTTTCAAATGTTGACGTAATATGGCCGCGTGATCATAGCAATGCACATGTTCACCCGCTTCTAAATTAACACTTTTTTGGTGCTTTCAACTTTTTAGTGTTTTTTTGAGTAACATTCATAAATAAGACATTTTTTGTAGTGGTTTAAATGATCTGTCAATTTTAAACACCTTGACTTTAGCAAAGCATACGATTTATATTAAAGATTGTTTTAAATCCATACAATTTTTAATATAACAAAAAATAGCCTTTTGGTCCTAATAGAAGAACACTTTGCAATAACTTCTCATTAATTTAAAATCTGTATTTTCCTAAACTATGTGTTATACATCCTGATAGCTTGAACAATGAAAAGTTTCATAAGTACCACAAGTTATCAAACTAAATTTCAACTAATTTAGAGACACAAAAATATAAATTTTCAGCGTTACTAAATTTATACAGTTTATAGAGTAACTTTCTGATTTTTCTAAATTTGCAAAAGTTATACTACAAATATTATTTTATTTATTTTATTATTTATTATATTTTTATTGAACTACAAAGGAAAAAGTGAATAAAAAAGCAGATACTGCATTGATGTTAAAATACATTATTAAAACATGGTTCGAAGTATAAAGGTGAAAAATAAAGTAAAAGGGAAAGTAAAATGAGAAACAGAAAACAAGGGGCAAAAAACGCGCAGAATTACTCGTATTTCCTTTTCTTAGGGATGATGTATCATAATAAATGCATTTCCTCTCTGGCAAACATTATCATTACCCCTCTGGTATAAACTTGGAAAGGGCCAGGATGGATCGATGGAAAGAGGAAGCCATTATAATTTTATACTTTTAAACCTTTTCGTTTGGAATTCGCAAGGTTGACACAAGAACAGGAAAATTAAAGTATTTAAAATATTCTTTTTTTTTAACCCAGAAATTTTATAGGATATAAAAAGAATTTGATATGATAATTGTCGTAATAATCATTTTCGGGGATCAATAAAAACTTCCCTAAGACTTATTTCATGCCTCCCAAAAAAATATAACTAAATCAGAAAAACAATTTTCCTCTTTCTAGTGTGATAAACTACAAGAAAAATGATTGCAAAAATGGCAAATAAGACCCAATGCCAAAAATTGGCAATACTAAAAACAGTCAAGAATCCTGGGCCCTTTTATTTTGGCAATCTTAATCCATAGAGGCCCAACTCAGAGGTCGAAGGGTGGTTGGGAGAGAAAAGAGAGAAGAAAAAGGAGAGAACAAATCGGGGGAAAGTTTACTTTACTGTCATTTCAAATAAAAAAGAGAAAGATATAGATTTAATATAGGGTTGCTGTAGTATTTTTTTTGGGGAAGGTGGAAGGCAAAAGGAATTATTCATTCAGCTTTGATAAAAATAAGTTTGCTAAATTTATGCCTAGCAATGCAATTATATTGGTAATAGCCTCGTCCTTTGCAAGGTAAAAGAAAAGTGTAAAAGGAGGAGAAAGGAGGTACAAAAATGGTTTGATAAGTATTACTTCATAACATAACTCAGCCTGTTTCTTCTTTTTTATTTTAGCAAACAAATTTATATATAAATGAGACTTTTTTGCACAATAGTACATTAACAAATATTATTTGCGTTCTTTACCAGGAAAATTCAGGTGCTAACTTTATTAATAAAAGCTTGTTTAGTAGGTGCCTTTCAAAATAAATTCATAATAGTACGTCTTTTGTCATCTTGAATCAGATACCAATGCCATAAATATCAAAATAATATATGTTTAAGAGTTTTGCAATACCTGTTTTTTAATTATTTTTTTAGTTACAGGTTTTTTTCTTATGATTTTGTAAAAAAGTAAAAGCAGTAGGATCCCTTAAATGAAACTGGACTAAATCTAAACCCTATGGGACTCTTTAGAAAATATTACATTTATCCAAAATTATAAAATGAAACTTTTTCTTTGACATTATATAAATATTTGGTTTTAATAAATCTTAATTTAGATATTTTTCAAATTTTCTAAAACTCTTATTGTTTTATGTTCTAAAATAGTATTTAAGTAAAGATATTTATTCTTTGTGATATATGACCATATAAAATATGTTATAATTTTTGTATCAAATTACAAAGAAGTACAATTTGGCCCGCCAGTTAAATTATAACCAGGGATAAAGGATATAGTGTACCAAGATTTTTTTTAAAAAAGGCTATTGTAATTTATGAAGGAAGAAAAAAGTACATTTGTCAATAATGATCAGAATGGCGTATTTTTTGTCTTCCAATGTCATATCCCTCATTTTCCCTGTATCAATAAAACAAAACATACTTGAAACAAATCAAATCAAATTATATTTTTGTAGAATCTATAATACAAAGTAGAATGATGTCAGCTCATCCGTCTGTCTGTCCGTCCCATAAATCTCTGATACCACTGAACTGATCGGATTCTACTCTTCAGGGAATATACCTACTGGTCCTGTGGAGGTTTTAGGCTATTTTCTTGGGGGGTGGGACACACGTAACCCCCCTCAAAAACAAAGAATCCCCTCCCCATTTTTTTTGCTTAAGATTTCCTTGGTCCTTTTACGAATTTCGCCTTAATTTTTTTATCACCTCTTGGGGCAAAGCCCCTAGAGGCTAGAGGCGAAGCCGCTAGTATCATATAAAGTAATTCTAAATTATACTTATTATAAATATAGTCATAATATTTAATAAAATGTACTTTTAAATATTTCAAATTAAATGCATTTTGAAAATGTGGATACTTTTCTTTTTAAATAAGAAATATTTAAATGCTAAAAAAAGACCCTAAACATATAACTCTTTAAAAAGTTCAGTTGTTTTAAAAAAGTTTCTCTAATAAAAAAAATATATTTAAAATTTAGCTTTCAATTTAACTATTATTTAATTGAAATAAAATTTGTAGGACAAGCTTTAAAAAAGGCGCCGTGGCCAACAGATTAAAATACTTAAAATTAGGCCATTACCGCATTTTATTTCTTTTAACTTTGACCGCTTGTTTTTACATTACATAGAATTTTAACTCTCTTTTCCCCCTTATACACAATATTATCATTAACATTGAATCTTAAAAATGATTATTACCATGTCCATGATTTTGGTTTTCATGCGAGTGCAAAGCCCCCATTATTGTCCTTAATTTCACTAAAAGTTCACAACTTATTTTGACTTTTTTTAGAACAACAATTTAACTTTTTCTGTGTGCCTTTGGCTTTTCACATTTTTAGTTTCGAGTTTAGATTGCTAATTGAGAGGTATATTTGAAATCACTTAAAAATGTACGTTTCAAAGTTTTGTGCTGTTTTCAGCCAGGATTTTTTAAAGTGCAAGGAAACTATGATATACACTATTGTTTCACTGTCCTAGCACTAACACAATTGAATTAAGTCAGTGCATCATCATCACACACAAACAATAAATATCCACAAATTACAACTTCTCAAATTTCTTCAATCACATAAATATCAGCAAAGTTGATGAGTTGTTCATAAAAAAAATATGATCGGCAGACAATAAAACAATCACAAGAGGTGTACAAAGTCTTTTTATTGTATATTGATAATTAACACATAAAGGTTAAGTGTCAAGCGTTGAATTGAACAAAAACGATATAGACTGGATGAATCTTGAAGGTGTACTAACAATATTACTTCTTGGCCAAGGTATTATTTGAAATTTTTGTATTTTGCAACTTTGCCCACTATAATATTCTACTCTCAAAACTTTACTTCATTCAGGCACAATATTTGAAATGGAAGGCAGGGGGTGGTGCACAGTCTTTATGGATTGGAGTAAGGTAGGTAAACAACTATACAAGAGAGTATAGGCCTACTCTCTCTCTCTCTTTATAATACAAGGAGTAGTTTGGATCTAGGCATAAACTCTGTAAATTTACAGAGCTGCATTCGCTACACAGTTTAATAAACAACTAGCTCTGTTAGAATTCTGTGTATATGTGTGTGTATTTGTGTGTGTGTGTGTATGTGAACACTCTCCTGCACTGCTTTCTTTCCTTCCTTCCTTCCGTTCAAGCACTTGCTTACACTTAAAAACATCACAGACACACACACCACAAAAACACTTATTAGAATATCTGTCAATTTGTGTCTTTAGGTTAATTTTTCATTAAACAAAATCTATACAAAAACAATTAAAATAACAATTTAAAAACTTTTAAAAGTTTTAAGTTAACAAAATTGCATTTTGAGTTATTAAATTTTTTGTCAACAAAATAAACATAAAAATAACTACCTACAAAATTCCAAGTGATCGTCTAGGGGTCAATGGAATGTTGCTTTGAACTTCAATAACTTTTTAAATCACAAAAATATGTGGTAGTTTATTGACTTGTCTATATGTTATCATACAGAAAAAGTTATTCGGTAAATATCTATTCATATAAATATTTAAAAATATGTTATTGCATTTTAATTAAAAGCAATTAATATTTACAAAAGGTCATTTTTTATACAATATTATTTTAAGTTCAAATAAGGTCAATTATTTAAAAAATGTGTTTATTCTTATATTAGAGGTCAAAAACTTATAACAGGGACGACCTCGAAAAAACATCTTCTATATCAATTTACATCCCCTTCTTTCACTCAATAAATAAAGGCTTTAAAGAAATAATTTCGCAAATAAATAAGGGGGAAATATTAAGTGTAGTTCATTGTCTTATACCTGACATATTAGTCATAGCGATAAAGATAAAACTGAAGCTTGTAAAAATATTTTACAATGTTATTATGTGAGTAGAGAATAAAAGTAGCCTTAAAGATAACAGATTTGACATAACTTAATAATACTTCAGATTAGCTATTTGTATTTGTTAAGGTATTAATGTCTATAAATCAAAATAGGATACGAGGTGCCGTGATATTAAAAAGGTAAATTTGTGTTAAAAATTTCCACGAAAAATTAGTAGGGATATTAATAGGGCTTGGGCTTTGCAATACCTTATAAATTATACGAATCTTTAGTTTTTAAAAATGTTTTTAAGTATAAGAGCATAAATTACTAGATCTCTATAATAATATCATTTGTTGAGAAGGGTATGGTCAAATTAATATCCTCCTTTACGAGTATTGTACATTTTGTGTTTTACAGGAAATGAATAATATTTCTTCCAATGACCCATTCCTATATTCTTGGTTTGTATGTGAATAGAGTTGCTTAGTTGTGTTGTATTTGAATAAGATTAAGAGGCAAATTACGTTCTGACACGGATGAATTCAAGAATATAAAGGATATAGCATCTGAACATTTTTATACCACATTTAAATAATCTATAATATTGTCCTATATTTTACTCTAAAAAGACATGTTGTAAAAGTTTCAACAAAGAAAGTTTTACAGCTTATTTAAGAAGTGTATAACAGTTATTTAAATCCAATATCCCCTTTATCCCTGAAATGAATTTATCATCAAATTATAAATCATTTTTTATATGCCTTTCTCAGGAATAGGAATAAGGAAAGGATAATCGAAAGAAGAAAGAGCATTAAGAAGCATTAGTTCTTAAAATCAAAATGTAACATTATACAAAGAATATAATCATTTGCTATTCCCTTAAATTTGTGATTTTAAATTATTCTATTACAAAAATGAAATCTTCCATAAGAGGTAAAAAAATATATACATACAGAACAGATTTATTATTTGATTAAACCCAATTAAACATTTTAACCAGATAATGTAAAATGTATAGAACTTGAATCTCTTCAGTTAAAAAAATTTTTTCTCTAAATAATAAACACTTAGAAAGGGCTTAGAAACAAATCCGTCATCCAATTAAAATAAGAAAATGTGTTAATATGTAATCATAGTTTGTTATTTCAATGACAAGTTATATTTAGAAAACTAGAATCTTTTAATTAAGACAAAAAGTATGAACAAAAAATTTAAAAGATGAAAAATTAGCTTATATTCAATTTCTAATTGGGTCTTTTCCAAAAACAAAAACCTAAACTGCTGAAAGTCTCCTAAAAATGCCTATTCTTCTCCACAATTTCAATGCAATACTTTTTAAACAAAAGTAAAATTGCTAAAAAAAATATTTGACATAGAAAATAGAAAAAAAACATTAAAGATTCGATCAGACCCTTTTATTGAATGATAAATCTCAACAATGTTTTCATTTTCTCTCTTGAAACAATAACATTTTTCATCTGCTTTAGAAAAATGGAATTTTATATAGAAAAGTTTTTTTGCTTCATGACTAAATTTTACAATGTTTTAATTCTAGTTTTATATATCAATAATAAGTTCATTTGTTTGTTTTTAATGCATTAATAGTTATTTATCATATTTTCGTAATATTGTGAATGCTAGAAAGGATATTAAAATTATTTCAACAATTTTGGTCATGTGATCAAAATTTGAATTTTCCTTCTACTATTGCCCCCTCTGGGGGCGAAGTAGGTGGAAATTTAAATTTTTGTCACTTGACCTTAATATTGGTGAAATAATTTTGAATGACCTTTCTTGTATAAGCAATATTAATAAATTATGATACTTGGTTTTGTCTCATTCTCTATCTTTTTCTTAAATTCAAAAAAGTCTATCAAAAAATTTACATCATCTAAGGGTGAACAATAAATATCTCTGTCTATTTTTCTCTATATTTCTTCCCCCTCCCCCCTCCCTCACTTTTCTGTCTATTTCCTTCTCTCTCTCCTCCTCTTTTGTACGGTCATTTATACAATAGAGATAACCTAGAGACAGCACAAGGGAATTTTGTTTACATTATGTATCAGCTATAAATTGTTGAATATCTTAGGTTAAAGCTTTCCTTGGGTGAAATATTTGAAGAAAATATTTCTTCCATCATATAATGTGAAGCGTATGACACAACATATAATAAGTTAGTTATAAATAATTTAATTTCTTATAATAAAGTTATCTTTCTAAAAATTATATCATTGCAAAATTTAGTTGCAAATAATGTTGCCTATAGGGCTGTATTTCATATACAACAAAAAGTGAACAAAGGTTTCTTTTTAAGATAAAAATGGGGTCAGATTGACCATCTATGTCTAATGTTTATACCCACATCAAATATTAAATTATAACAATGTACAGTAGAGTGGATCAATTTTGGACATTGAATTTGTAATCAACATCTACAGTTTAAACGTCATATAAGAAACCTAAATATAAAAAATTGATTTTGTCGTTGAGGGGAAATGGGGGGAAGGTATTTCCATGCATTAAAAATTTTAGAAGTTTATTTTGTAGGTGCAACTTTTTTTCTTTCAAAGTATTGCTTTATGCATCTTTTTGAATTTGTCTTGTTGATTAATATAAGAATATCAAATTGGTTTTAAAAAATATTCATCCAAGCATGAAAAATCTTAAATTAAATGTAAAATCTCTTGGTTTTTAAATTTATTTATGGATTTTTCTTGCTAGGATCAATAGTTTTAAAAACAGATTTTTTATTCTTATTCTACTCTTCAAGACAAAATTGGGAAGGTGCATAAAGCTATACTTTGAAAGAAAAATAATTGCCCCCCCAAAAAAAAAAAAAAAATTTCCCCACAAGTGTCTTTCTAAAAGTTTACATGCATCAGCGAGCCTCCCCATTATTCAAAATATTTTCTTTTCATTTTTTGGTCTCTTATATGATGTTCAGACAGAAAGTGTATGTAGCACATTTAAAATTAGAAAATCATTGAAAATCAAGCCACTCTAATGTACAGCATTTATTTCTTCAATTCCACAGTACAAAATTATTCCTGTATTTAAATTTAACATATCATATAGGAAAAAATATTCTTGTATTTAAAATTAAAAATCATGTTGGAATTTTTTTTATAATTTTAAAATTTTTTAATAATGTACAGCAAATTATTTCCTTTTTATCTCATGTTTTGAAATTTATAAGATAGTTAGAATAAATTACAGAAATAATGAAAGATGTAAAGAAGAGAGCGTCAGGGGGGGGGGGGGTCGAGGGGGGTTTCCCCCCTCAGGAGAGGGGGGGTTGAGGGGGGTCTCCCCCCTCAGAAAAAGCTTGGGCTTAAATCTTCAACAAATAAAGAAAACAAAATTATTTTAAAAATTTCTTTTTTATGTTAAATATTATTATTTTTGTGACACTTGATTTTGAATGACAAAAAATGTTGAAATAAATATTAGCCACTGTATGAAATGTTAAATTAGAAATCAATAATGATGTTGGAAAATTTATTCTCATTTTATACTCTGAAAAAAGGAATTGACAAAAAATAATAATTTTTATTCCAAACTTTTAAAACAGCATGCCTATTTCTTATTGGTTGACACTCGAATTAAAATAAAATAATGAATATTATTTCAAGACCAGAAATAAATTTGAAATAAATAATTTTCTTTCTCGTATATTTTTTATTCCAAAATGCCAAGAATTAATTTTGAAATAAGATAATTTTCTTTCCAATATTTTTATTCCTTTTTCTTATTGGACGTCATTTTGTGTCCAATGAGAGACTAGTGTTTAAATATTTTAAAGCTTATTACAGCATTTATTTTGAATATGATAATATCAACATTCTCACATTAAATGTGATAAAGATTATTATATTAATTAACAATATTCTAAACCAATGCAATGTATATAGGTTATAAATTTCTGTATGTGTTTGTGTGTATGTATGTTTATGTGTAAGTGTTTGTGTGTGTTTGTGTGTGTGTGTGTTTTAGTGTGTGTGTGTGTTAGTGTGTGTGTGTCTAGACGACTTTTATCCAATTTTGTAGCATAACCTTTATCAAAATGTATTTTGTTCAAGTGTTGATCTTTTCTTAGTCCAGCATAGGTTTTAACTAGTATATTACCTAGTTAAACAGTAGATGTGCTAATACATGTATATATATAAGATACCTAAAGGTATTAAATATAAATAATATAGATATAATATTATAATACTTACAAATAATACACAAGCTAAACTATCAGACTATCACCCACATGAAAGTTTTTAAAAATCTTTGAAAATAAAATAAAAAATCTTCGAAATTTAGAAGTCCAAAAACAGTAGACAATTTCATCAATGAAGACAATTTTTGTTTAATTTGTTGTAATATAAAATGTCTGCTTTTTGAGGACTTAAAAAGGCAGTCTGTTGAAGGAAAGAAACTCACCTGAAAAAGTAAAAAATGTTGTTAACTTTTTATAATTACATGAAATATATCTAATTTGGCATATTTAAAAATCTTTATATTCCTGGTTTTCTATTATTAAAATAAGTTAATGGTGTACATAAAGTTTAAGCTTTATCCTGCCGTATTTAACCTAGCAGCTTAACTAACATCAAACTAAAACTTTGTAATAATAGAATAATTATGAGAATATTTAATTATATATTTTAATATGGGGCCTATTAACCCTATATTTAAGGTGTTTAAACAAAAAAATTAAATTGAATTTGATCCATGTCTTAAGAATGTAAGTATATGTCCTAAGATTAAGAATGTACATATATGTTCTTAAATAATGTACATGCATATGACTTGTGTACTAAGTAATGTCTGTAAAACAATGCTAATCCCCTAACATGGATTTCAGCAATATAATAAAAAATATATGGTTTCAAAATATGTTTGTATAGATTTATAAAGTCTTTTCATATTACTAGGATTGAAAGGCAAATAATTCAGAGTTTTATCGAAGGGAAATCAAGACGAGAAATTATTTTTTGTAACAAGAAATGCATCCCTTTAACCGTGATTAAAAAATATCTTGCTTAACAAAACCCACTTAATAACATTTTAGAGCCATACAGCTATAATTCTTAAAACTATTAAAGCAAACAAAATATTTAAGTACTTTTTTTTACTTTATGATGATTATATTTAAGATAATTATTTCTAGTGTAGCAGCGATAAAAAACAACGGAGTAAAAAAAATACAAGAAAATGTTGGGATAGAGGGGGGGGGAGGGGCAGAGAGGCAATATGTACTTAGTGAAACCTGATATACCTATTCTTACCTACTTAACTCTACTAAACACAAGTACACATTGTTTTATTATTAAGTCACAAAAAATGCATTAAGTTTTAATAAAGGATAATCCTAAAAAAATAGGCATTAAATATAAATCAGCTAAAAGATACAACGTTTTCCTAATTTACAAGATTTCTTAACTTTTAAATACAATCTAACTTAAATCTATGTCTGCTATATTCTATTTATCATTGATCAAATGAATGATATTATATTTTGAGTATTTTTAGCTCTTTGTTTGAAATGGTTCATTAAATTACACACATGCTGCTTTTTAAATAGATCATGTTTAAAATTTCTAGAAACATTTTAGTTGCTAGGTGATATATCCAAAAAGTTTAGTAAAAACAGTTGGTATCTATGAAATCTAACACAGAGTTAATTTGATAATTAAAGCTTGTAATTTTGTATTGGAAAAACAGTCGAAACTACAGGTGTTAATAGTTTAAAATAATTTAGCATACATGCTATTTGAATTTAAACAAAGGTTTCGTGATTTTCCTCATATAATATTTGCTTTTACAAAATATGTTTTAATAAATTGACATCTAAGAACAAATCTAAAATTGCTTTAACAATTACTAAGCTTTTTATGGAATACCACAAGGGCTAAAAAGAAAAGAAAGGTATGAAATTAAGTGTTGCTACTTAAAATTGAATGTGGACAATGGACATATGTAGAACAAATACTTTCCTAAATATTGTCCTAATGAAATATTTATGCGGCTTAAAAACACAAAACCTAGTAAATCGCCAAAAATTCTATACTTGTCCTACATTTTAAAAAGAAAAATGAATGTGTAGAAAAAAATATATGTTTATTTAATTTATTTTGGTTTATTGAGTTACATAAAATATTTTCCAGTACGGAATCCGAAACCGCTAAATTAGAACCGGTTCTCAGCCATACTGAAAAATCATGTATAACATCGCATTACAGACAATTTTCCACGAATACCAAAATAAAAATTATATTATTACCAGTTTTGTTAGCCAGCATCCTGCCCCTCAAGGCTTACAAAACTGGTTTTAATCTTATTATTTTTCATTTTATTATCCTCGGAAATCTGTCTATAATACGATGTGATAAATAACTATAATATACAATAATGCAGATGCTAATAAATGTTTCAATACCATTTCTCCTTAATCCCTGGGTGAGGGCAGCCTATGAGGAAAATTGTTAGATAAAGCAAGATTTGTACATGATAAGCCAAAACTATGCAATGCTTGTATGTGTCTTTTCAGGGATAAAGGAATACAAAATTGATTTTGTGCCTTTATTAAAAAAATATAACTGTTAATGATCAAATTTGTCTTTCTTTAGTAAAGGCACAACTACTCTGTAACTGGATCAAATACGTAAATCACATAATTCTCATAAATGATGTTATAATAATAATAAAATCCAATTTACTCACAGATTGTCAATATCTGTTAAAAATGAAGTTTATCTATTATTGCTGTATTATACATTACTGTACTATTTTTTTTCAAATCTATATCCCAATATTTTTAGTGTATGTGTGTTTAATTCTAATTTAGTCTTATTTGTCTGCATTACATACTAGTTATTTTTCTAATAAAAATCCAACATTAAATTGAAATTTTATTGTCAAATAAATATTTTAACTTGCGCTAAAATATTTTTATTATTAAAATGCATAAGTGTTTTACTTATAGGGGGTTTAAAGCAATTTGCTTATTAAACTGATTTCATGACTTTGACTCCCTTTCCGTCCAAATCAAGTTTTGTTCCTAGATAAAATTCAGTGAATTCTGCAGATAATTATCATACTTAACAGGGTGTCTAGTCTTTTTTGCACCTTTGTTTGCTAAAATTAATATAATTTAATAGAAAAAAGTTTTACTTGTTTTGATTTACAATTTTGTATAAAAAAGCAAAATTTTGAAACCCTGTAAAATCCTGGTTACCTAATTTCTTTTGTCTACTGATTAGTAATCAATAATTGAGTGGCAAGGGTGCCAAAAAATATATAGACAACAAACTTAAAATATTCTTAACTAAAATATGAATCTCTAAAAATATCTAAAATAAAATAATGAATTAGTCTGGGAAAAAATGCTACTACACAAAAAATGTTCTTATCTGATCTTACTCGGGTTAAAAAACGTCCTTGCTAAGGTCATTTTCATTCTTTTCCCTTTCTCTGTAACTCTCTTTTTTAGAAAGCAAGATATATTTCAAATAAAGTGAAATGTATACAGGCTAAAAATTTTTTTAAAATTTATGTTAAGTACCAAACTGCTGTTTTAGTCTTGGGTTAGTGTGAGCAATTATATCACTGCAAAATGAATGAACTAAATTAATCTAGTTTAATTATTGGCCTGAGGCAATAGAAATACTCTTCAATTAGAATGATTGAAATATCACAAAGGGGTGAAAAATACACTTGTACTAAAAATGTTAAAGTAATATAACATTGTATTTATTCTATCACTTCTATTTAATGGACATAGATGGTTAAATTAAGTTATATTGACTCTAAAATATTGTATATTAAAATCTAGGGCAAAGCCTTACTAGTTAAAACTGTTTTGTACTGTATAGTTTGGTTTTAAAAAAATCTGATTCTTATTTAAAGCCAGCTTTAGTTTTAATTTTCTCCCCTTTTTTAATTAACACTAAAGCTTTGTAGTCTGTCAAAAAAAATGCTTTACTTAAGGTGGCTTTTTAAAAATGTGTGTTAAGTATACTTTGACAGATCTACTGTTTGTTTTTTTCCCTTGACAAGGTCATGTAAAGTGCAATATAGTGCAATGAAAATAAGATGCATATTTAGTTTCATATAATTATGTAATGAAACTTAGGTAGTTTATAAAAAAAATGTATTCTTGTTCAAAACATATGTGCAATGTAAAAGAAACAAAAAGATAAATTGATTTTTTATGCTGTGACAATTTTGGTAGGAGCTTAGGTACTTTTTTGGCCAACCCCTAATATGGTAAAAAATGATAATTCTAGATAGTTAGTAGCTCATTTTAGTTACCTAACACATAATTTCATACAAAATTTATATTTTAGAAATTTAAATAGAGATACATAAACAGAAATAATAAAAATAAAAGTATAATATTAAAAAAAAAATAGAAAAGAAAAATGTAAAAGTAAAACAGACAGAAAAAGATATAAAGAAAAGGGATAGTGATATATGGAAAGAGAAAGAAAGAAAGGAAAAGAGATGGTGTGTGTGAGAGAGAGAGAGAAAGAGATAACCATAAATTGCCAGGCATTTATTCTCATTTATCAAAGCCATGACATGGAGGGATTTTTGAATAAGATTTACTTGTGCTGTTAAGACCTACAGATTAAAGGTTGACTCATAATTTTTCATTTTTGTGAAATTTCTTTTATCAAAATTTTTTGAACAAATAAAATCAAACTTCATTTTAAACAAGTTAAAGGGATAAACATTTAAATAAAAGTAATTCAAATAAAAAAGGAAAAAAATGGTTTCCCTTTTTGGGGATAGTCCCAACATCCTTAAACTTAAATAAAATAAAATGAAGCAAGTTTATTAAAATCTTAAATACGTCATTTGTAGAATTATTATTAAATATTTCAAGTATTTGACAAAAAAAAATATGTTTATGTTTGTAGTTACAGGTGTTTTTTAAAAGATTAAAGCAGAAACACAGAAAACTATTGTGAAAATTAGAATAAAAGTTAAAAAGAAGAAAAAATTAGGAAGGAAAAATATAAGATTAAGAAAACATTTACCAAAACCTTAATTTTTGTCAATATCTTTCAAATCCTTATTCCTATCTTTAAAAAATGCGCCTTAGTTTATGAATGGAATCTTCCTATGATAATATTTATAATTCTGATTATTTATAAAAAATATCATATCAGTGTTTGAAAAATAAAATAATAGGTATTAAAGAGTTTAACAGACAAAAACAGCAAACTTTGATTTGGATTTTATAGAATTAAATGATTACGAAATTTTAAAATCTAAATTATTGTCAAATTAATAAATCATTAACATCTGTAGAATTCAATTTTAGGATAAAAACACGGAAAATAAATGATTCTTAATAATGAAAATTATTATTATTGTTTAATAATTTCTTTTTATACACTTGTTATAATAAATAAGTACTGATATAACTAAAAAAAGTTTTGAAGATAAAATGACCAAGTCAGAACAACCAATCTATTCTGTATATCTATTTCTCGTATTCATTCGAATCCGGTGGATAGGAACCGGTTCTCATCCATACGAAAAAACTATGTCTAGCATCGTATTATATCCAGTTTTCTACGAATATAGAAATGTACAATCATAAGATTAAAACCAGTTTTTTTAGCCGGTGCATCCGGCACTTCGGGGCTAAATAAACTAGTTTTAATCTTATAATTGTACATTCTATATCCACGGAAAGCCGTTTATAATACGATACGAGAAATAACTATTAATACATTTGTTGATGGAATAGTTGCTTAGTAACAATTTCTTACAATACAAAATCTGACTTGATCTTAAAATTTAGATATGTATTACTATATGAAATACTAGCGGCTACGCCCTAGAGGCCTCTAGGGGCACTTGAGGAGGAGAGAGTCGAATTTAATAATTCAATTTCTTATTTTAGATTTTAAAAGAAAAAGTGGGGGGGGGGGAATTTTCATTTTTTGGGGGGGTTTGGGGTGTCCCACCCCCCAAAAAAATAGTTATAAACCCTTTCCGGGACCTATGAGAAGCTACCCTGTTAAGGAGAATCTGATCGGTTAAGCGGTTAGCGAGATCCTTCGGTACTAACATACAAACACACAGACAAACACACAAACATCCTGTTACTTTATTATAAGGATTTTAAAGTAAAAGAAAAATATCAAAAGAATACCCTATTATATTGACTTAAAAAGTAGAAAATGTAAGAAAAATTGAATGTTTTATTAGATCAATGATCAAAGAAAACAATGCATTCAATGTTAAGTATTCACAATGGATTAAAAGCGGATAAAAATTGTATTTTAGAAAATTGACATAAAATCACTATAAATCTATAAAAAATATTCTTTTGCTTTAATTTTCTTTCGCCTTACTATTCTCGGTTAAGAACCACCTTCTTTTAGAACTAATCCTAATATTAAACTAGCTAAGTAAAAAAATCAATTTAAATTTTGATGATACATTGTGTTTAGTCGCTAAAATAATGTTTATATAACTAAAAAATTAGCTTTTATAAACGTACAAATTTATAGCTTATTATTATTCATTACACTCCTATACACAAAGCACACACACACCACACACACGCGCACACACACATATATTAATACAATAGCACACCCTGATGAAAAATTGATTGCACAGCTATTCTCTATAACTTTAAAATTAAACTTATGTAACCACAAGTATCACGCATCTAAAGGGATGAGACAATGGGTGATTAATTGATGTACATCATCCCAAATGATGATACACAAAACTGGCCCTTCTGTAGATTATAACTAGTGGTTGAAACGTTTGGACATTCAACTTAATACAACAACAAATCAAAATTCAATAAAAGCAAACGAATAAGAAAACGCTTTAAAACACTTTAGGGACTAGTGTAATAAAAAGCCCAATGTCCCCTCCCTCCTGACCCTAGATATATTATATCAAATATTTTCAAGAAAAGAAACAATTTAAATACAATGAAAACAAGGAAAATAGCTCATTTTATTTTCATTCAATTGTTATGTAAAACATATTTGTCCTTTTCGCAGATTTTTCCATAAAAAATACTAACAAGTTAAAAGCACAGTTATATATATATTTTATTCATTTTTCAAGAATATTGACCTAAAATCGTTCTCGTCTTATAGGTTTTTATAGATATACAAACAAGTTTATTGATGTTTGTAGGTAGATGTACAAGATGTTGTACTATAAGGTATACAATAAGGTTAAAGCACTCTCAACAAATTCTTCTATGTCTAATTTGGTATTAGTATTTTTGAAATAAGCGCGGCGGCTCTATAAAATTCATCTAAATAAGCTTTACATAACATTCAATTTTCTTACTTTTGGTAAATACTCCTCTGTTAATGTGATCTATGAAATGGTCACCCCCCTAAAAACGCCTACACACGACAATATCCCAGGAACTAAAAATGATCCCTTAAAAACAACCCCCCCAAAACAGATTTTTTGAGTAATTGTAAGCTTGCTGTAGTTATGAAGGTATAACCCCTTAATTAAGTGCAGTTGGATATCAGCTGGGAGGGTGGTGGGATTTAGAGAGCCCCGTGGGGCTAGTCAACTGGGATATTGAGCCCAATGCCATAACTAACCAGAAAATATGTGACAATCGGGCATGATAAAATTTGTTTTGGTTCTTATCTCATTTTCAATCCTGGTATATATTCAAATTATGCATATAAAAGAGAGGATAACATATTACTTATTTAAATGTTATTTATGGCTATTGGTTTTTTAAATGTAAGATTAAGAAGCGCTGCTGCTTCATAATTCTTCTTGTACTGGATACTTACCTAAAATAACATTAAATATTGAGAATTTATTATTTACCAATTTTAAACAGTCGTTCTTAGAATTAGGTTCTTTAACATAGGGCTATTGAAGACTGAAGAGATCATTGTGTAAAATTTTGATCCTATTGTCTTATCCCTGTATCCCTTTCTTGTATCTTTAAAATAAATAACAGGAAGTTTGTCTGTCTGTTTGCCTGTATGTTTGTACCGATGAATCTCTCTAACCGCTTAACCGATATGATTCTCCTTTACGGGGTAGCTTCTCATAGATCACAAAAAGGTTTATAACTATTTTGGGTGAGGGTACCACCACCCTCCCAGAAGAAATAGCCCCAAGAAAAAAAATCAACCCCCCCCCCCAAAAAAAAAAGAAGTGTGTTTTACTTTTTAAAAACATCTAAAAGAAAAGAATGGTTAAGTCGAAATCAACCCCTCTCAAGTGCCCCTTGAGGCCTCTAGGGGGTGTAGCCGCTAGTTCATTCATAAAATAATACTATAGATTAAAATACAACGTCAACATTGAGCTTAGTAAGATAAGAAAAGACTAATCAGGCATATAGATGCTTAACCAAGATAAGCTAAATATCTTTTGTCTATTTAGAACAGAAAACGTACTGACATTATTTCATGAATATGTACTTTGGAAAAATTTAGAAAAAATTCTGTCTCTCGCAGCGAAGCTAGTCTTTAAGTTTGTGTTTGTGTGGTGGCTTTGGGTAAAATGATATTTATATTTGTCCTTTTGTCTTTCTATTTAAAAGTTTATAAAAAGGTAGACATAAGTTAATAATGTTTTGTCATAAATATTAATTCTACTAACAAATTTTACTCCAATACCATCCCTGGTTCTATCCCTTTATCCCTGTCCATTGATGCAACGCAAAATATTTTTGGAATTGATCTCGAATTTCTTCTAGAAATATACAATAATGTGCTTTTAATTCCTCTCATGTTTTGTATTTTCAAATTGTTAATTACTAGCTGCGGCTACGCCCCCTAGAGGCCTCTAGGGGCACTTGAAGGAAGGGAAAGGACTTTTGATTTTAAAGAAAAAGAAAGGAAAAATTTTAGGTGTAGACATTTCCCCTAAAATAGTTAGAAACCTTTTCTGGACATCTAAGAAGTTTCACTGAAAAGAAGAACCATATTAGTTCAGCGATAACAAACTATATCCTATTACTTTTATCTCAGGATTAGAACAGTGCAAACAACTTCTTCTTGTTGTCAGCTTCATTCCAATTAATAAACAATAAACAATTCCATCTTTAATATTTGCATTTGTGAATTTTTGAAAAAATGAAACAAAATGAGGATGTAATTGCACACCATATATATCACATCTCTGGATAATAATATAAATCAATCATAATATCTGTCTCAGATATCACGTAGAATTATACAATAATTCATAAAAGACAAAAAAATATGTACATATGTTTTTTTTAAATTGTGACTTTGATTTCATTGAAAAACAGCTTTAAATTGACAAGTTTCATGATTTTATACATAAATTATTTCAATTTAATCGTGTTTTCTTAAACCTAAATGAATACAGAATTTTTTTACCTATTCTACTTTCTCTCAAATAGCTACAAACCTTCTCAGGTCATATAAGAACCAAATCGGTCCAGTAGTTAGGGAGATCTTAGGCTACACATACACAATCATCCTGTTTCTTTTATATAAGGATTGAACTTGAATTTATTTAAAAATGGTTGAAAATCAACTAATCTAATAAAATCAAGATCACGAAACCTCACATTTCTGCATATATTTGAATATCTGCTTTGTGAAAGCTCGAAAATCTAGATTTGTGTGTACTTTCGGAGACGCGATGAAGGAAAAAAAAAAGTAGACGCGCTGCTATAAAAAATCAAGATTTTAATCTGATTTAAAAATGTACATATAGCGTACACTTGGGATGTACGTTGACCCCCGAACATTAATGATACACTGTGTTCGATATCCAATTAATTTTAATTACTAAATATTTTGACAAATTTTGAATAAAAGCAATTTAATTGTTTAAGTTGGCCATTGTGTTGAATTGCTTAAAGGGTAGAAGTTTTATATAATGTTGGATAAATATAAATACATGATTAATGTATTTTAAAAGGGCATTCTTTAGCTTTAATTTTATAGCTTTTACATATTACTATTATAGAGGTTTACTGCTTTTAAATTCAACATTAAATCGATCAAACTCAGGAATAAAAAGTGATAAGACCAATGGCCGATAAATTGATGTACATCCCCAATGATGACATACAAAATTACCCTTTATATAGATTACAATTAGTAATTAAAACGTTTTGACACTCAACTTAATGAAACAACCAAAGTTCAAGAAAAGTCACCAAAGTTGTTAAGCCAACGAATAATAAAACGATATCATAAAACTTTGGGGACTAGTGTAATAAATAGCCCATTGTCCCCCTCCTTCCTTGATCAAACTAATAAATTACAACTAAATTATTTTGCCTGCAACATTTCCACTAGTCAAGATAATTAATTTACCTTAAAATACCATAATACTGAATTTGTTGAAAACAATCTTAGCATAAAATAGAAAACTTACATGTGAAGAATAAAAATCAATAATCATATGCTGCCAAAGGAAATGGTGTTGGCAAAAATGTTTGTAGATGAACGACTTTCCTTTTTTATGTAAAGTTTAGGACGTGAGTGCAAAGCGTAGTGATTATCAATCATTTTAAACACCATTTACACAAAAATATGAAAAGCAAAAAGTTCCAATATTTCTATTTCTGTGCAGGCTAATTGGATTTAAATGCGTTTTAAATCAGAAAAATATAGAATTTAAATTTTACTTTGTGACGTTAATCAGGAATTAAAGGCAGATTATTTAAAAATCATTTTTAATCAAAACAATTTTTCCTTTGAGTAAAAGAAGCTTTGAAATAATGTAATTTTTACTAGCAAGCAAAAGTACAAATTACTATATGAATTAATTAGACAGGAGTAAAAAACAAAACAAATTTTCTACAAATGTCACACTCCTCTACCTCTGAACGTTGTGTGTGTGCTGATTAAGGCATTTTTATTTTTAGATTTTTGGCTAAAATATTTTAAATAATGTACTGCAAACTTCTGTTTTATTTCTTACTTATCTTTTAAGGCCAGTTTTTTTCATAAATGCCTTAAAATTATTTGTAAAATACAACGGCTTAACTTGAATCATACATAACGATCCTTTATATTTATCTGTTATAAAAATAAGATACAATGAAAATACATTTCTAGAGACTTGGCCTAAAGCAAACGCGGTAAGCATGACATTTTAAAAATTTACCTTTTATAATAAGGAAAAATTGGCAAAAACCTCTTTTTGCTCTGCTATTGTAAACTAAGCACGAAAATGCTTTTTTCAAAAGTTTTACACCTTAAAATTTTTTCTCACCTTTTAAAGGCTTTTTTTGAACAACTAATCTAAGTCTTCCTTTACATTTAATGGCCAGCAAATGGCCGAAGAGTTCCATTTCAAACACGGGCAAACTGTTTAATTCATACATAACGTTTTTTAATAATATTTCATATAAACAATTAAATTAACTATGAGTTCAGAATTGTGTCTCAGTCTCACTAATGATGAAAAAACTCCCACTCCATTCAAAACAAAAAAAACTAGGTACAAGTTTTAATCTCAAGTGGCTGAATCCGACTAAACCACTTTGATTAGTAAAGACTCATAAGTGACAAGTAGGAGGTGGAGAGGGAAAAAAACGCGAGAGAAAAATACTTGATTGATCTAGTTAATGTTTTAAAACAAGTTTGGGATTTTAAGTAGTCTTTGCATTCTTAGTCTAATGTCCTAGAGAAAAGGGACAAAATGCTATAGCGACAAAAGCTTATACAAGCATACTATATGAATTTCACGAGTATTGTACAATCGGTGAGAGATATATAATCGCACTTAGACGCTATCTGGAATTTGATTTATATCATTTTTCATACAATCCTACCAAATATTTTAAAAGGCTTAAAAGGCTACACCAAACATCTATGTCTAAGTTTTGCACAGAACGAATTTTGATCTTTTTAAATTAAGGTATTAATGTATCTTACATTGACCAAACCCTGTATCTAAACTATTTCAAGCTATGCTATATTCTTCAAACAAAGAACATTTCCGCAGCTTTACATCAACGCGTAATATCCAGTTGTTTTATCAGATGCCACGATTAAAATACATGTTCTTTTCAAATCTTAAAACTTTCTTCAAATCTGCCAATTAAACCCTCGGCTCAAATACCATGAGCTTTGAGCGTGCTTTTAAATTGCAGAATTTTTGTAATAGCAACATAAAGTTGAGCTATTTTTTTATTATTTTTTGGTAGGTTTCCTTGCACAGCAGTTGACTATAAAAACTTCACGAACGCTTTGAGGACATTTTTGCAATTGCTACTTGAATAACTTTGTATCAACGATGGCATTTAGTATTTGGTATTTACTCGTCTTTCTGTTATTTTCATTCAGTACATAACAATGATGTTTTTACAATAGGTAGGTAATAAAAAATATTCAAAAAGATTTTTTTGTCAAAGTTATACAGTACAAAACAGTTTCAACTAACAAGTCTTTGCGCTAGATATTTATATAAGATATTTTCTCGTATTCATTCAAATCCGGTGGATAGGAACCGGTTCTCATCCATACGAAAAAACTATGTCTAGCATCGTATTATATCTAGTTTTCTACGAATATAGAAATGTACAATCACAAGATTAAAACTAGTTTTTTTAGCCGGTGCCTTCGGCACCACGGGGCTAAAAAAACTAGTTTTAATCTTATAATTGTACATTCTATATCCGCGGAAAGCCGTTTATAATACGATACGAGAAATAACTATTAGAGCTATTAAAACTGAAGTACCCATTTGACCTAGGAATCTTCAAGGCAAAAATTAGAAGAATAGGATAAGAAATCATACGAAAAACTTTTGTTGAGAGTTTTGAAAAATCAACATTTTTTAAATTGGCATACAAATGTATTATAATAATCAGGGAGTAAGGGAGGGGACAATGGATCGAATATTCAATTTTTAGGAGTCTCAGACTTTGGGGACTGGCTTAAAGAGAATGTGCAAGAATTTAGCAGTTTCTGACTGAGTTAGGGGACTTGCGCATGAAATGCCGCTACTCGCTATGTATGTTTTGAATATTGCAGACGGGGAGAAGGGATAAGGGAAGTGGGGGCAAGGGAAATAAACACTCGTTGTGTTAGTTTGGAATGTAGCAGACGGGGAGAAGGGAGAAGGGAGGTGGGGGCAAGGGGCAAGGGAAATAAACAGAATAAAAAGGGGCAGTCATATTCTTGCTAGCAGCTGGCAGGGTCCAATAATCTTTTAATATAAAAATCACACCAAAAAACCTCAATATATTTCATCAAAAACAAGTTGTGATTTCACTTTACATGACGCTATGGAAATCTATTATTCAATTAACAATCCCTTTATAATTTCCTACAAATTTATTGGATTAAACTGGATTTCATGCCCTTTCTTTGATAACTCTTGTATTGAATTAATTGCCCATTGTCCCCTCCCTTACTCCCTGTATAATAATGGTAAGCTGTCTAGGTTTAACAAATTACAACAGGAATCATAATTTAAAGTTTTAAATCGATTGGACAATTTTAACATAAAGAAAGAATTATTGTTGTCAAAGGTTTAACTCTGTTCAATGGGAATTATATTAATATATTTATATATCAAATGCTCATAAAGATTGCTTAATTCCGTAACAAAATATTTTAAATTTTAGCTGTATGTATTACACAACTACAAAAGAATGGCTTAGTCAAATAAAAAAATACCTCAATACATCATACTTGTACTTATTCAAAATAAACTTATGTAAGAACTTTTTTACACAAATAAATGCTTAAATCAACATATATTATTTATCATTTTATGTGCTACAGCTTTTTTTCTTTGCGTTTGTTTGAAAAGTAAGATCTCGGAAACCACTTTTAGATAGAACTGTATTGATACTGAGCAGGTTTTAAGCTATTAAATGGAGATTTCATTCCCCCCCCCCCTTAAGACCTAAATAGATTAAAAACTTCAGAAAATAGTACATCCAAACTCAGCCCATAAAAAGTAAAAGAACCAAAGGACCCTTGAGGTCAAGGGCGTAGCCACTAGTTACTTATCAGCTACTAGTTACTAGTATCGATTCAATATAATGTATAAGTATGGTTGTTTCTATGTAAAGAAAATGCTTTTTATTTATGTGCTGAGACTATTGGGTATTCAATATAAATAAGTATGCATGCATGTATGGAAATGTCTGATACTAGTAAGGGATATAGGAATTTATAAATACAATTTAAAGTGATCCAAATCCCCCCCCCCCCACATTCAAAGAAAATGAGATACGGCCTAATTAAACAGCTTAACATTTTGGGGAAAAATTCAAGAGAAATAACAATTTATCTTTCATTTACATTTCCCTGAATCCTGTGGGGGTACAAATGCATTAATAAGACTGCATACAAAAATACATATATATGTATCTTAACAAGGAGAAAATGTTTCAAAGTGAGGACAGAGGAAAGGTTAGATGAGCCCCGTAGGGATAGGTACCTGAAGGGTTTGAGCCAATTGCAAGGGACTAACCGTTTTTTATTAAATTAAAAATAAGGGGGCTTGGATTTGTAAGGCAACTTAGAAACAAAGAGAGAAAAATGATATTTTAAATAAATTAGGGATGTTAACACACATAGAGACACAACGAATCTATCAAATGCATATATTACTTATGTTAATTACATTAGCAAGTTTTTATATTGTATGACTATATTGATTAGGTAATAAGATAAATTATTTTATTAAAAACAAATACAACTAGTTAAAAATTTTTCTAATTATAAATTTTAAATTTTGCGTAACTTTTAAATTAAATAGGAGTTAAAATTAACTCAAAGCGGAATTAAAATATTCATTTCTAGTTAAATTGGTCCCTATATGACGTTTTAAGTGTTAAACAAAATAAATTTTAGAATTTCATCAAATATGTGCATTGAAATTACTTTTTAAGTAAAATTGATTTAAATTACATAGAAATAGAATGCTATGGTTTGTTGAACTATTAACAAGCAATAAAGTTAGGGTCGATTCGTGCGTCCATCACGGATAGCACTCATAATTCATTTAGACATTTAAGAATTGTCAAATCAGTTTCAAAATTAACATAATGATTCATTTTACAATAAGGTACAACTTAAAAACGTAGCAATTCAATAACCATAACCAGAAAGTAAGTATGTCCATTCAAAACATTATCCTATTCTTCTGATTTTACTTTAAAGATTCCTGCGACTATGTTTTAAGCGAAACATATTTATAATTTTTAAAACATTTACAATGAATTTTTGTTTTGACTTCCAGTTGTACAATATTAAACGAGTTGTTACTTTATATTAATCAATGTTCGTTTGTATGTCTGCTTTTTTGAGCTTTGTTTTTTTTGATATTGTCGTCTTTGCTAATTATAATTATGTTTAAAGCTACAATCCTGACCTACAGCGCCCTTTCCTAGAGGCTAGGGGAGAATCAACTAGAAATTATAGATTTTTGACCCTGTATAAGATTCCTATTTATATGCCAACAATGAATAGGTAACTATTAAGAGTTTATCAATCTTACTTAACTAGATTATTTTCTCTCAAATTTGGAGATGTAACACTAGGGACATTGGTATCTTCTATTAAATAAAGTAGTAAGCTTTTTTTGTCTGTAGCGAAGGATCTCGCTAACCGCTAAATCGATATTTTTCTCCTGTACAGTGAATCTTTTTATAGGTCCAGGGAAGGTTTAAAATAATTTTTTTTTTTTGGGGGGGGGTGGGAGTATCTCCACCCTTCAAATAAAAAATGACATCCCACCAAAAAAGTTTTAAAATTTTTCTTTTAAACTCTTAAATTGAAATAGAGTGAGTTCAACTTCCCCCCCCCCCCCCCCCCTTCAACTTAAGTGGACCTAGATGCTTGTAGTGGAGTAGCTACTAGTATTCAATAAATAAATATACCCCGTGGGTCATCCCTCACATATTATATAAAGGTGTGTATATTAAAAAACTGTCATTGATCTCTCCCTTCCTGGGTAATATAAGTGTAGTTACTAGTATACAGTTTTATAGAACTAAAATAAACAATTAAAAGTGAATCTTTACTACAATTCATACACAACCACAAGCAAAGCGTCATTATTGTTAGAAAAACGAAAGGAAAAATTAAAATTATTCTAATCGAGATATAAAAGACGAAAATCTATCTCTTTTTTTACACTTAACTTCTGTAAATCATTTTCTCGTATTCATTCGAATCCGGTGGATAGGAACCGGTTCTCATCCATACGAAAAAACTATGTCTAGCATCGTATTATATTCAGCTTTCTACGAATATAGAAATGTACAATCATAAGATTAAAACCAGTTTTTTTTAGCCGGTTCCTTCGGCAACTCAGAGCTAAAAAAACTAGTTTTAATCTCATAATTGTACTTTCTATATCCGCGGAAAGCCGTTTATAATGCGATGCGAGAAATAACTATTCAAACATTTAATATTTATATCTATTTTCATTATTGTTTCCTAAATAATAAGGATCTAATTAAGAACAAAGAGCTCTTTAACAAAAAAAAATATGTTTTCTATTTTTTCCTGAAACTTGAGCGCACGTCATTGGAAAGATCTTTTGTCAAATTTATAATTAGAAAATTTAGAGAAATTGTAAAGAATCAAGAGAAGTTTTAATTTACAGTTACATTCATTTTATATAAAATAAAATAAAATTTTTACTTAAATATTCTGTAAACGTGATTTCTAAATTCAAAATTTGCTTCTTTTAGAAAAGCTTAAAATATTAAATTCAGAAATAGAGTAATTTTTTTTGAAAAAAGTACAAAAATAAATCTTAAAAATTCGACTAAAATTAGAATTTGAAATGAATTTTCTTTTTCTGTATTCATATTTTACTTCACATTTCTTTATTTTGTAACAAAAAATGGTACATGTCATAGTTTTAAGACATTTTTTGAGAGGTAAATCAAAGAAAAATATAGATAGGCAGAGATAGATCAATAACAGACAAACTGATATTCCTTTATATTTAGAAAATATAACAGTAAAGGCTTTCCAGAGCTGGATCTTTAAATCATTTCAATGGTGCGCCAAATCGGGGTGCGCCGAATTCCAGCCAGTCACAGCGCGGCATTTCGTAAAATGCTGTGCTCTCATTGGTGGAAAGTTGGCTCACCCCGATTTGGCGCACCATTGAAATGATTTAAAGATCTAGCTCAGGATAGCCTAGAATCCGCTTAATATCCGCTGGATTATAACCACTTCTGAGCCATACTAAAAATCATTTTATTAGTAGCAGTTTTGTTAGACAGGGCCTTCGGGCTTTCGAAGGTAACAAAACTGAAATTAATCTTACAGTTTTTATTTTATCCGCAGAAATCTGTCTATAATACGATGCGATAAATAAGAATTATTCATTAAGAATAATCATAATCTATGTTTTCTCTTCCTTGTTTTGTTTTCATTGCTCTTAATTAAGTTGATATTTAACCATATAATCATCATATAAGTTTTAACACGTTTTAATACTAAAATTAAATACATTATTAGGGCTTCTTTTATCAAAGACAGTAAACGCATAAAATATAATTATAAAACATAATAACTTTTCCTTCAAAATTTAATTATTAAAAAATTTTGTGTTTTACTTTAAAAAGTTAAAAAAAATGCTGTTATTTTTATGAAAATAAATCATTAAATTTTGGGAAAAGTTTACTTCAATTTGTTTTTATAAGTATTGTTTTCTATTTTACTAGAAAGAACAAGGATGACATCATCCACCAGTATAACTGAAAAAGCCTAATCAATAATCGTAGTCCGTTAGTGAGTCCGTAAAACACTGGGGTGATTTTCTCAGACATACTCATATTTTTTATGGAGATACTTCTTTCCAAAAAACATCCAATATATTATCGAATATCTTTCTTTCTTTTTATTTCTAATGACGACTGAACATTTGCTAAAGAGCATCATTTGGTCCGTTTGACATTTTTTTTATGTGCCTCGCTTCGCTTCCTATGGATGTTGTCATCCTAATTATCCATTAAAGTCCGAAGTGGCTACAAAGATAAATGTGTATAGTTATTTATCAATACTTATCTAACTTTAATCAATCAAGGAGTCAGATTAAAAACTTACCTATAAAAATAAAAAATACAATTAATACAAATTTTATGATAATTCAAATCACGGTATGACTTAGGGGATTACTTATCCTGGCTAAAAGCTATCCAGAAGGGTGCACTGAAATCCCTCCTAACCCACTAATTTTACCACTACTACCAATACCGGCATAGAAAACCTTACTAACAAATTAGTTATGTTATAGTTTCATTATTCCATTGATTCGATTTCATAAGTGTACATAAATGAAGAATAAAATTTGTTGATTGTCATTAAATTGAATTATTTAGCAAATAAATAACATTTAATGTGTGTTATTCTTACATTTAGAAATAAAGTTGTCAACCTCCATGTTATTACTAGCGAAGCTCTACTATGCTTGAGAGTGTTTAGTCCGTCCGTCCATTTGTCTGCAACAGATTGATATCAACGTTTATTAAGACATCCTATCAAAATCAAACTTTGGAGAAAGGATTGTGTTTCTATGACACGTCTCCAAAACGAAACAAATTGATTATTTGAAACATTTATTTTCTTTGTGGTGATTTTTAAAAATTATTTATGATATTAAAATTCTTCATTTTAATAATGTTGTCATTCTTGTACATATCATAATATATATATTTTTTTTCTATTTTGTTTCGCATTTTTAAGGTACACAATTTCATGGTACACAAATTAATAATTTTCACAAAATATCACTTCAAAGTAAATAGAAGCAAAAACTTTTTCATTCATTAAAACATATTTTCTGTGAGAAAAATGATAATGAATTCCTGATTAATAGAAATTAAATCAATTAAGTTATTATACAAATTATATTAATTCATTTTTTAGTTTCTAACCAAAATGAATAATACATAAATTCTTATTCTTTAATGTAGAAAAATATTCATCAAAGAGCAGCTTCATTAATAAAACGTAGAAATATTTCCAGAGCGACTAGATGTGAAAAGTAAAAGAGATAAGAAAGTCTCGAAAGTTGAATTTATCATCTATTTTATCCATATTATACAGATGTGTATACTATACAGATATTGACGCAGGTCAAAATTTTGGCTCCTAGCCTCAAGGGTATTTCATTCAGAATCAAAGGGCAGAAAATAGCTTAAAACCACCTTAAGCATATATGAGGCTTCCCTGTACAGCCGAGATTAGCCATTTCAGAGATATGTTGAAAGATTTTATATACTGCTTTTTTATAGCAGCTAAAACGTAATTTTGTTTCAAAATCTTTAAATTTCATAAAATTTAGCCTTAAGTGAGCAGCTACTATTTAACTTGTTCTTGGTAGGATACAAACAAAACAAAAAAAAGCAAATGTTAAGCAACGTTATTAAATAAATGACATTTAATTTTTTGTGAAGATTTCGAGTCTTAAAAATTATGAATGAGAATTAAATAAAATTTAATCATTTCATTCATCGGCCAAAAAAAAAATCATTGAAAAAATCTGTGAAAATATTTTTATTACTCTAAAAATGGGCCCATTCAATTGCTAGTGAAAATTTTCGGCTCTGACGTAAGTAAACACTCTTTCTCCTTCTGTCCTCGTATTCAAAGCTTTTTCGTCCTCAGAATATCTCCCCCCTCCCACCCACCCCCTTATTTAATATTGCCCAATGTCCCTTTTCCTCTATTCCAATTTTGAATTTGTGTAACAACTATGAAAGAAAATTTTACGATTTTTTGCTGAAAAAGTTTTGGAAAAATATACTTTTATAAAAGTATCTATTCATGTTGTTAAAACAAGGACAGATTTTTATTCGAAAATATCCAAATAATAAGGAAATAAGGAAACTTGAAAAATACGAATTTTTTTTTAACAGAAAGAGATATTCGAAAGTATTTAACAAAGATAGCACACAACAATGTGCAGTAACATGATGAAAAACAGTTAATATTGTCTCATGAATGACACTTTCGTAGGAAAATTTAAGGAAAAAGATTTTTACAACCACAAATGAGATGGATATTTTAAACAAAAATTCATCTGGTTTAGGCAACTTTTTATAGGACGTACAATCGAACAAGGTAAATTTAAGATTATAACCGATATATAAAAAGCTCAAATCTTTTTAATAGACCAATAATGTAAACCAGATAGAGCAAGAAAAGTTTAATAGACCCATGAGGAGCATTTTCTACAAAGATAATCATTCTCAAACAAAATGATTGTCGCCAAACTTATGATAAAAATACTAGGGATATACAAATCATGAATCCAATTTTTTATTCATAATTTTGAAATATTTTTTGGTGAATTTTTAAAAAGTTAATAAAAAATGTAGTGAGGATCAGTTTATTGTTAAATTTAGATTTGAAAATTTTCTTTATTGAAAACCCCAATATTTGTGATAAAAAAGTTGATATGAAAACTTGTTTAACTTTGTAATTCTTGCCTTCATATATACACCATTGCATAACTTTGCAAATTGGTGTCGTTCAAAGATGCAAAATTTTTAATATATGATAATTTACTTAAAGAAAACTTAATGACTTAAACCTATAAATCATATTATTTTCAATGCTCAGTTCTATATTTATTACACAACAACTAGTTTTATCCTATACCAATTTGGCTATTTAGTTTAAATGCATTTTTAGGGGTTTTGTAGTCTAACGTGGAAAATTACAATGTTGATAAATTACACTTAGACCGTACTGCATATCTTTTCAGTTTACCGGATCAAAAACAACTTTTTGGGTATATTTTAAAAAGGTGTCTAGAATTCAATTTTAAATGTATTCTACCTACCTTTTATATTAAGATCTCAATTCGGGTTTTAGAGTAGTACAACTATAGTGGTACGGTTCTTTAATTATCTTTTAAGATCTTGCTACCCACTGATCAAATTGGTTCTTTTTTAATGGAAGCTTTACATAGGTCACGGGAAGGTTTTGGGCTATTTCAATTCTAGGTTCAAGTCTTCGAATTATTTAAAGCAATTTTATTGCAAAATGGAACTCAAATCATTAATAAAAACCACACTTTTGTCTAAAATTAGTACAGTATAAAAGTTACTACTAATACTAAACTATATACAAACGTCTAAAAATGAATAAAAATATAATTAAACCTAATACTAATTTTAGAATAACGCCACGATACTATTTAAGTTTTGTACAATTACACTTTAGTTCAAAATTCTCTTACAAATTCATATTCATATGCTACAAAGGTTAAAGCTTCTTTGGATTTAGGGGTAGTAAATGACCTTCCCCTAATAGTCCTAAATGTAAAATTCTGCCTATGATTTTGGGGAAAATAATTGAAAGGCATTGTCCTCTCCTCCCCTTGATAGTGTACTTTAGAGTAGTTAAAACATTAGAAATTAATCTTAGCGTCCATTAAAATGTATGAAAGAAAAATTTGCAAAGCAGGGAGGCAGCCACCTGTATAAGTTAACCCATTATCCCAGCGGGAATTATTCATTCAATAATTTATAAAAAACATTCATTTTCTATGTCAGTAAAGGGTTGTCTCAATATACAGCAAAAAATTTGCATTTTTCAATTAGCATTTAAATTAAGTGATTTAAATCAGGCAAAAAAAATATTGAAATCAATTTTATGTTTATCATTATTTTACAGAAAACTTTAGAAAATTATGAAAAGGTTGTTTTAGAGATCTAATACATGTTTTATATCTGTAATGTAATATCAGTATGTTCTGGCTATATAATATTGAGATGTCTATCATATTGTGTAAAATCTTATAATGGTCCAAGACAGGTTTTGGGCTATTTCTCTGCAAGATTTTGTAAATGAATGCCAAATTTGCAGGATCAGTGGTTTTGAGGGGAATCCGTGTAGGTGTGTGTGTGTGTGTGTGTGCTACTAGGTCAATTTAAAAGTGTTAAGTGTATTGAAGTACTGCTGTGCTTATGCATGAAATACAACTAAATAAGGAGAGCAGCACCCGTCCTAGTAATAAACATTAGGCTGTCCCCATCTATGATACACTTTCGTCATGTAAGGGATTTTTAAAGGAAAACGAAATTATATTAAGATATAAATGTTTATGACAATAACCACAAATCCTAATAATCTAAAAATAATTTTTGTAGTATATTCTGTGAAAAAAACATTCATGAATCTATCTATTATTGATTAATTAAATAAAATTCAGCTAAAAGGCATAAAAACTTGGAGACAAAAGTAGATCATGCATGTCTTGATTCAACTAATATTATTAATAAAATTAAGACCCCAAAATTAATTTGGGACGCCCTAATGAGCTATTATCCTAGTACATACAAAAATATAACACTACGCACATGATTTTGTCTACATATTAGATGGTTCTATAAACCTTAAAAGGAATTGAATTTTACAGTAAGATTACAGGTTATGAATAGTTAAGTTAAGGTGTAATTCTTGTGCAAAAAAATTATAATGGAATCGCACTATTATTATTATTGTCGGGTCTATATTTAGCTTAAGTTTTGCATGCCTCCAACAAATTGTTATCATCACACCCAGGGTTATTCGACACAGCCCAATACTTATATAATTTTATTTAATTTTACCAACATGTTAACAGTTAAACTTTTGGTATATTTTCCTCATAAATTTACTTTTTAAACAAAGGGTCAAATTATTATTAATTCTTCAAATAAATTGCATTAAAAAAATATTTGTCTAAACAAATTTAAAATTATACTTACAAAAATATAGGTATGTTATTATAGGATGTTCTATCAATAAAATATCATAATTAAAATTGATTTAACTTTGTCCCTAGCTTTGAAATGATGAAATCTTAAACATTCTTTTTGTCACCCATTTCAGAAATAGAGACGTTAATATTGTAGTATTGGTTAATACCGGATTCAGAACAAACTTTCATTAGTTTAGAATTTTAATTAGTTGTACTTTTACATACCACGACAAAAATGCTTCGAAGCATGGAATAGCATGCTTTTTTATGATATAAGAAAATCATAATTGGGTATCTTCATCAACTTGTTTCGCATAGGTTTGAATTAAGATCCGAACCCGCGACCTATGAAACAACTAGTAAATTGTTACAACTTTTCTCAAGTCGCAAGAAAATCAGATAGACAAAATAGAAAAGTATCAAGTTTGCCATTTTAGGGTGCAAATTTGGTCCCGATCAATTTTGAATTAATAGTTTGATTTCAAATTGAAAAGACATCTTGCCCCCCCCCTTCTCTTCTTTTAATTTTTTTCATCTTCAACATAAAAGTGATTAGATGTTGTCAGCTGATAATATTCGTGTTATTTGAAATTTGATTCAAACTAGTTGAAACTGATTTATTCCGCAAATTGATAAAATAGTTCTTGTACTTATAACAAGTAAGCCAGTAGTTTTCATATACTGATGTTATCTGTCATACAGTTGCACTAAAGAAGGGGTATAAGTATTCTCAATTGTGTATAAGCCGCGCTAACAAAATCAATGGTTATACAATACATTGCTAAGTATAACAATATATATATTAGTCTATCTGGCTCTTAAACTATAGCTGATTTTGTTCTACTTTTCAGGTTATCTATACCATGGATTTGAATTTTTTCTTGTAAAATCAAACAGTACCTTTCCAAGTGTTTTTCGGTTATACCATTTCTACAGATTTCATTACTATTTTATTTGTTTTCCTTTAAAAATTAATAAAAAAAATTTTTTTTTTATTTTCTCTGTTTCTGTTTGCTTTAGGTTGTAAAACTACCCATTCACAATTAAAATATTTTAACTATAATACAAGTGCAAAACGAGGTATTAATGTGAAACATCAGGAATAAAGTAATGAATAATTTGAGCCCTAATCAGCCAACGACTAAAGTATAGGTTGCAGCAGGCCTATCAATTGTTACATTTGAGTTTCAAATGACATTTGGAAAATAATGATGGTTTTGAGGTTCAAAAAGGTTTCTATTGCTACAATATCAGATGAGTGACCATCATATCAAGCTGAAGGAGAAACAACGGAAAAACAAATAAATTTCTTAATGCCCAAATGAAAATCTACAGAATAAACTAGGATTGGTTGTCTTTTGGGTCCTACTCTATCTAATACACATACAGGAAGTGTTAATATCAACTAAGGTAATTTTAAAAATCTTTGAACTATTTACTGTTCCCTCCATCCTTGTTAAAAAATGCAGTCCAAGCGTCGCCAATACAAACCATCGTTAATTAAAATAAAATCAAAATGACACGAGTTTCATTCAGTCATACAAACATAAAATCATCTTATTTTGTTTGTCTTAATTAGATCCCTCTAAAAAAAATAATTTCTTTTATTGTTATTCATTAAAAAAAACAATAATAAAAGTTTTGCAGGTAGATCATGCGCCAATCCACGTGAAATACGAAAAAAGCAACCAAAAACCTTGTGTCAAAACCAGATTAAAAAAATTGTTAGGGTGGAAAAGGGACTAAACGCCATGAGTTAAGAAGTACAACAGCATAAAGGAACAAAAAAATCGTACTTAAATAATAAAATGTTATCAAAAATTGATATCATTTTATATAATAAGCAAGGAGACCAAAAGTAGTGTGTAAAATGTCTCTTTTTTCTGCACACCAAAAAAGGTGTCGAGTAATTTTAGAGATGATATACTTAAAAGTTGGGATTTACATGAACATATATGGTGATTTTTTTAATTTGAATCTTACAAACTTTTAATTATTACCATTAGTAAAACATTTCCCTAAAATAACCTGGATAATGTCTGTTATTAACTTTTGGAGGCAAAATAATACGTCCCAAAAAAAGTATCTAAATCTTTTTGTTGTATCAAGTTACCAAAGCTTATTGCCAGATATTGTCACTAAACCTGTTAAATTTTCGATCCTTGGGTTAATAATCATAAGCATTAAAGATCAGGGGTGGTCTAAACGGCTTGCTACTTTGCATTCTTTAGTTTAAAGGAGCTATTTGAGGCTACAAGATTTTTAAAAAGCCAATCTCAGATCGTTTATTCCATTCTTCCTCCCATGTCTTCCATTAATGTTTTTTCAATAATTCTAAGAATACATTTAACTAAGATTAAATTGTAAAATACACTCATTGTTTTAATAACTTGATTAGTGAAAATCAAAGGTATTTTTAAAAGCAAAGCTTTTCTATAATAAGGGACGGTCCGTCCATTCATAAGATTAACTCTTATCGTTAATTTAGACCCGTTATAATTGATTTCAAACTTTGCATGATGATTTCAATACCAGTTAGGGTATGCTTTAGAAAGCGTAGCAACTCTATTATCGCTTTGCCTTTATGGATGGTATCCTCCTTCTGTCTACTTTCGAAAATAATTTTCTTAAATAATATTTTCACTACTTGATTTATGACCAAACTGCTCCTAAAAATGCGGGAAGAAGTTTTGTTACTATATCTAGGTGTAATAAATCTACCCACACATGTTTACCTCACAAACCACTCAATGAACTCCCCCCAAATTACTCCCCCACTCTCGAGTCTTAACCTAAACTTATTATCATTTTACACCCAATTTAGGTTAGTGCTCCTGACGTTTACATGAAAAAGTCAATTATTCGTCTTATTTTTAAGAAAAATCATACAATAACTGATTATTTTTTCTCGTATTCATTCGCATCAGGTGGATAGGAACCGATTCTCATCCATACGAAAAAAACTATGTCTAGCATCGAATTAGATCCAGCTTTCTACGAATATAAAAATGTACAATCATGAGATTAAAACTAGTTTTTTTAGCCGTAGGCACGGGCTAAAAAAAACTGGATCTAATGCGAGAAATAACTATTACAGAATTTTAGCTGACATATGAAGAGCAGGAACGACACGCTAAATCATTTTGTTGAATAGCTTTTTTTATTTGTTTAATAATAATTTTACCTAAAGATGTTAAGATGTTAAAATGAAGAAACTAAAATTCTTTGCATACATGTATCGTATGACTATGTATATTAAGTACATAATATACTTTGTAAAACTTTCAATAAAAACAAGATTGTTAAGAATAATTTCAAAGAATTTTACAGAATGTACAATATTTTGAATTGTATAAAAAAAGGCCTTTTTCAATACTTTGGAATTATGTATCTTGAATTTTTTATTCGTGTCTTAGCTAATTTATAAAACTGTTATGTTTAAAACTTGCTATAAAGTGTTTCAGTCCAAATTCTTGATGTAAAACCACTTAAACTGATGCAGCACTTTTAAAGAAGATATTTTTATTCATCTTTATCATTTTAAGGTACTTTCAAAATTAGTTTTTGTTTCAAAGAGAGAGTTTTATCAAAAGAGTTTTACATGAAACAGGTTAATTTTATGTAATTTCTTTGAATGTTTAATTTTAATTTTCTTAAAAAGTGTTCTGCTGTTATAATTATCCAATCAAAACTTATCAAAGTGCTTCTTGTACATATTCTAGTAATTAAACAAAAATTATTAGCATGAACCTGAATATTAAGTGTATGATGGAATAAAATCATAAATAAATATAAAACAAGGAATTTGCAGATTTCAAATCCACATATTTTTAATTTGCTTCTTACATATTTAGGTAGTGATAAGAACTCTCAAAATCTTTTAAGGAGCTACACATAAATGTACATGAACAAAAACTGTTTGGTCTGAACTTTTCTGCAATTTAAAATCATTATCAATTGTAAGTAATTATTTTTTTTAATTTGAATTAAGATATTAATGGAGCAAAAGTAAAAGTTAAAGAAAAATAGTTTTTCATCAGATGCAATATGATTATCTATGGAAATTTATTTCTAGAATACTTGTCCATTACTACAATTTTCAAGTTCAATTAAGTGACAGATTTTAAAGGTCTTTGACCTGTGTCATACTATCTTGTTCCAAAGACAGTCTGCAGAAATAGCATAACACTACATAAGTATATAGAAAATGCTGAAATATTGCTGTAATTTGAAATTTAAAGACACTAGGAAGCCACATGTAACTTCAATACGTAAACAAGTTAATTTGTGTGTTAGAAAATTAACTAATATTGAAAGAAAAACAAAATATTGATTAATACGGGGGATATTTCTCAAAAACTTGCAAAATTTAAATTAAAACGCAAGTCAGTCTGCTAAAGAATCTTATAGTATATGTAACATCAATGAAATAAACTACAAAATATAACAAATGATTAAAAAAGACGTAGATAATATCCTTATGTTTAAAAAAAATTGAAGAAATAAGTGTTTTTTACCCCTCAATGTATAAATTAATTGTAGATATTTCCGGAAAAATATATGACACAAATCTGGAACTAATATTTTGTTTATTATTTTTAAGATGTACATTCCTTTTTGTAATTTAACTAAATGTTTATTTTCATACAATAAAATCCAACTAATAGTCATCAGAGAAATAAAGAAGTAAACAAGAATTTTCCATTTCCAAATGTAAAAACCAATTAATTCATTACTTATCACTTATTTGACACTAGACAACATTCGACTGAACAAACATGGGTTTTCAAGAAAATATCAATAAAATCTAAATCTTAAACCCATGTTCAATTGAATTTTTTGTTGTAATTCATAGAAACCATAGTTTTAGTTTAAGAATGGTCAAATAAACATTGTGATGATTCTATGCTAGCTCAATTCTACTTCTTGTATCGGATGGACGTCATCAATTGACATCAGCAGCCGCTACACACAGATACAGTTTTTTAATGTGATATCTTTCAAATCATTTTCCTTTTTGGATAATCAAGAATTTTTTAGATGCGAAAATTGCCCAAAATCTTAAAGAATAAATGTTACTTCGCAATACGACACTTAAAACAGATTTAATTTCTGTCCAATCTCTACGCCCCTTGCTAAAAATTAAAAAAAGAAGAAATCTCGATTTTTTTGTTCATAGAAACTAGAATATCCTTAATCTAAAGTAACAGGATGTCTGTTTGTCTATTTGTCTGTGTGTTTGTCTGTGTGTTTGTACTGAAGGATCTCGCTAACCGCTCAACCGATCGGGTTCTCCTTAACAGGGTAGATTCTCATAGGTCCCGGGAAGGTTTATAACTATTTTGGGGGAGGGTACCACCAACCTCCCAAGAGAAATCACAAAAAAATCTAAAAAAATTTACGTTTCTCGATTTAACAAAGAAAGTTCAACGAAACATAAAAAAAAAACATTTAAAGTGACACTAGAGGCCTCTAGGGGCGTAGCCGCTAGTAATTACATAATGTACTAAAAACATTTCATAACAAGACATTTTAATTATTCATTTTATAATTCTAAATATGTGTAAATCTTCCAAAAATTAATCCAGTTTGAATAAGGTTTCACTCAGTTTTTTTTCTGTCAAAGGCTTCGTGAAATCCTAGAAATTTTGTGCAATGTCCAACCTTTAAAAAAGGTATTCCTGAAATATATACCTCAACAAGGGAAAAAAAGAATGGAACATTTATAAGAATAATTAGAAAACTGTAAAAATATGCATTTTTGAAAACATTATTATATCATGTATTAATTTTTTTCTCTTTTCACATATTTTGGCTTAATTGATAAAACCCCTTTCTTGAGATTGGCAAATTATCTTAGCATTTAACTTACCTAATCTTAGAAAGCTCCTCGCCCCTTGGGGACAACACGTACCCAAAATTGCTCCTTTATTGCCACCAGGCAGGTAAACTGGCAAGAAAATATCTCATTGAATCATAATGTAAATATTATGCAACTTAGAAATATTCAAATGACAACATTAAACGTTTTCAAACTAGTTTTTTTTAAATCTTGAACATTTTAAAGACTAACATAATATTGAATTGATATGACTCTCATATTAAGAAACTAACAGTTAAAACTGCCCGAATCGTGTTTCTTAATCTTAATCTGAATAACAATAATTGTGTTCGAGATTTGTATAGTTGTTAGATTAATTGCTGTCATAAGAATGCTAAAGGATATGTTTCTGATTTTTGTGTTATGATTGAGAGATGTTTAGACAATTCATATTCCTTTTTAAGTAAATTTATTGGCTCTTTATTTCTAGCACCATAGTCTTATTGGCAAGGTACATTTAACAAAAATTACATAACCCATACAAAACTGTTTATGATGTGAGATGTCTAACTATTAAAAGCCATATAACAAGGTGTTGACACAACGAATCAACCCACATTTAGGCACACTTCATAGGGTGGTACTACAAAATTAATAAATCAAATAGCCAATTATAATAATTTACTGGAGACTAGAAAATATTGCTTCTAACGAAGAAATTCCAATTAAATCAACTTTTGAGGAAAAATAAAATGCTTTAGTGCAAAAAATATTTGAAAATAAATTAAATAAACAAAAACATTATTTAAATTAACAACATACTGACAGTTATTATCATCAAATAATTCTTGAAGCACCTTTTAATCTATGTATACACATGTAAACCAAACTAATCTAGTGACATAGGCAAAATTTATTGTCGATGATATTACTTTAAATCCACGGGTAAACTGATAGGTAAAAGAGTAAAGAGGATGTTTCTTAAACAGTATGAATAATTTAGCTACTTAGTGAATCTAAACTTTAGGAAAATAGGTTATAATTTTATAAAATAAAGCTTGTTTAATATCTTGGTAGTCCATAAAATGTGTATACTTGTTGTAGAAACTCCTTCAAATCTATTAAATCCTTGGTTTAGCCCCATTTATTTTTCCTTTTCTCCTTAGATTAAATTTGAGCGTATTTATGGACTGAATACAAGATACGATTATTCAGCAAATATACCATATTACATTTCCACCATTGCAAAGAGCGCAGCTTCTCTATAACTCGTCCTATAAATATTGTCTTACAACAATCTTTTCCTCATATTGGAACGTGAATACCACAAGACTTCAACCCTTTGATTGCATGATATTTAACTGATGGTCCAGACTGAAAATATTAATGATTTAAAGACATTTTTTATACAATGGCATCCGTCTGACATACCAAATGAATTTATTCACTTGACTTGGAATGTTGAATGTACTTACCTAAAACAAAAATTAAGAAATTAATTAACAGTACAAGAAAAATATTCTCAAAACAAACAATTAATTTAAAACTGACTGAACACTATTATGTTTTGTTGGGTTATTTGTAATGAAAAGTGAAATGGTTATCTTGAGCCCTGGTATTTTGAGTTTCGCCCAGGGCTCAAATCTTTCTGTAATATTGTGGGCTTAAAACAGCAAAAAAAACTTTGTACATCTCTGAATAATATGTATATTTTAAAAATCAACATTTTTAGTTGTCTTGATTTATGAATAAATATTTTTAGCTGTTAAAATTTAGCAATCAGAAACCATAACCAATCTGTAAAACATAAGATTGTATGTATTCTTATAGAAGCTCATGTAACTAATCATTTTAAAGGGATAGTTTCACGAAGTGCATTTAAAAAAAAATAGTGAACTGTAAGTTTTTTCTATTTTAAATAACGTAGTAGTTCATAATATAAAGTTATTGATTAAAATTAAAAGATTTGACCAGGGATTTTCCTTAAAAAATGAGTTTTTCATTTTTATTTTCAACTTCGTTGCATGTTATATATGGTAAAAACTTTTTTGTCATAAATACAGCCTTAGATAGCATTTACTAGTTAATAGAACTTCAAACTTTTTATACAACAAAATACACATAACAACAAAGAATGACCAATAAAATATTTAGTATAATACTTAGAGTAGTGATCTTTTTATATGTCTTAGTAGAATATATTAGTCATTGGATAGATATGATTATGTGATAAAGAATTTTAACATTAACCTGACCGAACTTTTTTATTTGACAATATCTAGAAAAGTTAGTGATTTGCAACATAAATTACATGAGAATGGTCTTTATATATATATATATATATGTTGTATGGTTAGTTGGTATTTCCGCGTGAGATAATGTGTATATTGTAAGTAAACCGGACGGTTTTCTTTATTTTTTTAAAAAGAATCTATAGAAAACCTGTCCTATAATAAACCGGACGTTATTTTTTATGTTTTTTAAGTAACTTGTCCCAAGGGGAACCCCTGTTCAATTTTTTATAACTCTTGTGAAATATGTGGAAAAAGATTCTCTGATATTGGTGTTTTGGCTATACATATTTGGAAAAAAATAGACCATTCTCATGTAATTTATGTTGCAAATCACTTTAACTTTTTTAGATATTGTCAAATAAAAAAAGTTTGGTCTGGTAAATGTAAAAAATTCTTTAACATATAATCATATCTATCCAATGCCTAATATATTCTACTAAGACATATAAAAGTTCACTACTCTAAGTACCTTAACTCTTTAAATACACTTCGTAGAACTATCCCTTTTCAATCATTCACTCAGTAGGTTGCATACAAATAGAAAAGGAGTGCAGCTGCTTTATAAACAACTAACGGCTTCGCCCCTAGCCTCTAGATAAAAAAAGGTGAAATTCGTAAAAAAAAATAAGAAGGACCAAGGAAATCTTCTGCAAAAAAAGAACCAAGGATATCTCCTACAAAAAAAAATGGGGGGGGGGTTGTTTTTGGGGGGGTTGGGGGTGTCCCACCTCCCAAGAAAATAGCCTAAAACCACCAAAGGACCAGTAGGTATATTCCCTGATGAGTAAAATCCGATCGGTTTAGTGGTTACCGAGAAATTAAGGGACGGACGGACGGACAGACAGACAGACAGACAGACATCGTTCTACTTTGTATTATAGATTTTAAAAGATTGTCTGTAGGATGTATGTTTATATAAAAAGAGTAAAAGTAACGTATGTAATGATTTTAAAATGTATCTTCAAAATAAAACCCTTTTCTAAACTAAAAACTTTTATTCATTATTAATGGTATAATACATATGTTTTCTTGAAACCAAAATGTCAAATAAATAGTCCAAAACAACTAGAATAGGTCAAGAAGTATTTAATCCATTAATAATTATGAACAGTTGCGGCCGGTAAATAATGAATAGCTGGAGTATTAATTGTCCTGTATAAAATCAATAAAACTGGTGGGAAATAACTCTCTACTTGTGGCTATACAATACATATTTACAGTGTATGCTTAATAGAATCAGACTATATGGGCGAGTACTGCATTTATGATAACTGTAAAAAATTTTAATCAATTTCAACAATATAATAAAGTGTAACTTAAGCATTTTTTCAATTTAAGGGCCTTTAAGATGTGGAAGAAAAAGAATTTTTTGGTACCAAAATAAAAGCATTTAAATTACCAAATAATTACAGAAATTTGATTTAGCAGGTTTTACATTAAATTGCAATCATTAAAATGGTATAAAAAAGGCAATTAGTGAAGATTAAAATTAAACTTTAATTGCTTTTTATATAGAGCTAAGTTTGGAAACACAACTTTCTAATTCTATGGAAGGAAATAATATGTGTATGTGAGTTAGGTAAGATTTCATTAATAGCTTAGCTAATCGTTTCCTAATTGAATGAAAAACTTTTCGTTTTTTAAGGTCAGTCTAATGTAAGTTTTCTGTGAGGAATTTAAGTAATGCAAAAACGATAAAACCAATATGTCAAAAGGAAATATACTATGTGTTTATAAAAACATGCTTCATAGAATCGAAAAAATATTCAGAATCACATTAAGTTACAAACCAAGGATAGGTTTAAATTCAGTTGTAAAAATATACCTTTCAAAGAAAGCAAACACATGAAAATACTTTCATAGACAATGTTTTTTATTATTTTGCATGTTTTTCAATGTTCGCGTATTTTTAATGACGCAAATGGAATCATATTAAATTATTTTTAATGTATTTTGTGTTAGAAATATTTTTAAATATTCAAATGCGTTTTTTTTTGTTTTCAATGTGATAAAAATAAAGATTTAAAAACACCAAGAAAAAGAGAGGCTTATTATAGGTACAATTTTTAGAACTTTTTTTAGAGCTAATGAAACATTTTTGAAAAACAAATAATAATATCTAATAAAATCATTTTTTTTAGAAGTTCCTTTATACAAAGTTTTCTATGGTTTAAAAAAGAATTTCATGAATGAAAACAAAGTTTTTATTTAATAATAGTCCGTGCTATGCGGTGGGGGGGGGGGGGGGGGGAAGTGTATGAAACATAATATTTTTAGAATAGATTGTGTTAGGATTCCTTCCTGGCAAAAATTAGGAATTATGAATACAACTTTATACTGTACAAAACAAGGACAACAATTTTAGAAAAGAAAATGCGCTAGAAATAGCATTTATTCTAATTTTTCCCTTCTTTTAGTTTTCCTTAGACTCTAGAGAAGAAGTCATTAGTATTAATACATAATTGTCATTTTTTCCTATTATTCGCATACAAACTGAATCTAATGCTGTAAATATGTATATTTATATACAGGAATATAGTATATGAAGCAATGAAGCAGGGCCTTTTGTAAATGCTAATAATTGGAGGATTCTGTGAAGTAAAAGTTGTCGTAAAGGTATTATGAAATTTAATCCTCCAAAAATTATTTCTAATATTGGCGGGAGATACAATTTTCACGGATGCCCTCTACTTACCATCCCTGTGATATACAAGCTCATATTATGCATATTTATCTGTATGATAGATGCATTTAATCACAAACTTCTGCCAGAGATGGAAGAACAATTAAATAGGTTTAAAATTTACATTGTAATGGATGTTAAGCCTCATCAAGATTAGTCTTCATTATTTTTACAAAAATTAACTTGTGAGCGAGTGAAAACGAAAGCCATAAAAAAAGGATAATAATTTACCGCAACCAAAAGTTAATTAATTTTTACTGAAGATATCTATCACTCAATACATGTGTATATGAATATTATATATCTTTCCATTCATAACCCTAATCAAAACATATCTATTTTCGCCTCATATAAAATTTCTACATCTGTATGGGGTTGTATTCACCAAAAAAGGAAACGTTAACAAACATTTTTGCTATTTGTACCTCACAAAATGATGCTTTTTTATTGATTTAGTGGACAAAAGATTAAACTGAATTTTGAAATTTTATCAACCAGACCAAAAAATTTCATTATTACTTGCTCTTAAAACATATACATTAAGCTTACTTAATGTTTTGTGAGTAAGACCCATTCTTTTATGAAGCACTAAAGAGTGCAGTAATGAATTGATATGCACTCTTTGTACGTACATTTATGTTTTATTAAAACTGCTCAAATATTCAAATGATATTATTTATGAAACGAGATCTCAAACATTGTTTTTTTTTTAAAGAAAATCTTCACTAAAGAAGTATTTTAATTAACCAAACCTGAACAGAATAAGTGACGAAAAAAGAATGTTAAGTGCTATTATTGTACAACACTAAGTGAATGGTAATATTGTAAAACACGTTAGCTGTTTTCTATGCACACCCAGTACTATAAATATTACTGCACACACTTCATATAATCTTTATCTCCATTTTTCTTTCTTCTATACTGCAATGCTAAAAGGTTTAAGATGTTGTATCATTTTACTTTCTTATTCACTTTTATATTTTTAAAAGCGAAGCTTTTCTACAGTAAGGGTCGGTACATCCGTAACGGATAGCTCTTGTGGTTAATTAAGATATATTGTAATTGTCCTACCGTTTTCAAACTAGGCATTGTGATTCGTGCAGTAGTTAGGTACGATTTAGAATACCAGAATATCCGTACGTCCATTTAAAACAAGTAAGATTTTACTTTTTTTACAACAATGTGTTAAAATTATCCTATTCATATGATTTCTAAATTACTGATTCCTAGGACAACAAAGTACAATATTATAAGCTTTTATGGATGTTGTCGTCCTTAGGTATATTTTTTTATAAAAATATAATAATAATACTAGAATGACACGATAAAAACAATTCAAACTTATTATTATTTTTTCTATTATATATTATGGAAAATTCCTTTTTAAAATAACTTGTGAACAAAATAATAATGATAAAATCAGATAAATAAATGATGATATTCTTCATAGGAAACGTATTTAGTTATCATATTATTTTCTCAGAACAAATAAATACAAATAATAAAGAGAATTATTAAGATTATTTGCATAAAAAAAAACACACACACACACACATTTATGCTCCAATATTTTTAAGTTTCTTGTATGTTTTTTTTTTAAAGTAAGAAAGCTACTCTATAAGTGCATATATACGTAATTTACGCTAAAGAGAATTTTCCCGGATGTTATTAAAGAAAAACTGCAATTTTTTGCTAAATCTTCAATCTATCAATCTTTGTCCAAAAGGTTTATTGGGCTATGGAACAATTTTATGATTGAGAGCGGCATTAAATATGGATGTTTTTTATCCTTGTTTAAAAACTTTTTTGTTTTTAAAACAACTAATCTTATGCTTTTTAGGACAGATTTTTTTTATAAAAATAGAACAAAGGCAATTTTGAAACCTTTCTTTTCTTCTAAAAGCTAATAAATTCAATGACAGAAAAAATCAAATCATCAGCAAAATGTTCGCCGACTTTTTTGCTGACTTTACAACACCCAGCATAAAGCTTTTTATTATTTTTATGTAAATATCTTTCTTAACTGGACAATTTCTTTTCTATAAAATAACAATATTTATATTTATTTTTCGAGAAAAATCTTTAAAAATATAATTTAAATATAATATCTAAATAGAACAAGAACTTACTAGGTAAGTTTATAGATTTTGATGGTCATTGATAATAAATATCAAAATAATCCACAGAATATAATTTTTTATCTTAAAGTATTAGAAAACTTAAAAAATATGTCAATAATTATGTTATTAAAGCAAAAAAGGCAATCTACGGTCAAAAGCGTACTTTCAAAAAACGCTTTGCACTCTAATAAAAAATATTGAATTTACGACACATCTTTTATTGCAAGATTGTGTGTGTGTGTGTGTTGTGTGTAATAGCAAATAGGCAACAAAATATAGCACTGCTTAATACACCTCATAATTTTTGGTGTAAAAGTAATGCACTTTGTTTTCAATCTGTATTTTCCTACTACATTTATCATAGGACAGGCCTGCAATTGGACATTTTTTGACCAAAGGATAACATTTGACCAATTATTAGGATCTGGAAAACCATAAAATATCTGATTGGTACAATGGTAACCCTAACATTCACTACTTTTTTATTAGACAGTAAGATGATTTTTTTGCCTTGCAATATATAATATCGTTTCTTTTAAGCTCTAAAATGAGGCCTTTATCACTAAAAGAATATATGTTAATGTTTAAAGAAAAATATTTTTTGGTGTCTCAATTTTATTCTAGCCCAAAGTGGATAAGACTTCTTTGTTTACCTTCCATTAGTTTTGATTACATACTCACACTCTTTACTTCAAAGTCAGGGAAAGGGAATAATATACTAAAAAAAAAGCTAAAATGGTATGTAACTTTCAAAAAGATGCATAAAAAAGGGGTTATTTCCTTAAAAAAACTCTTTTACGTTTATCCTTTCCACTATCTAAAAACAGTCATTTCTTTGCAAAAGAACTAGTGACTAAAAAGAAGTATGCTATGAAATTATTAATATTCTTCAACAAATTGTTTGCTAGAATATTCATCTATTTAACTCCGCGAACAGCATAAAAAATGAAGGGAAAAAATGTTTGGGACAAATGGATAATAAAAAGGATGCTAGAGGCACAGGAATCTTTGCATTGAAAAAAAAATTGCACAATTCAGAATTGTAATGTTTATATAACATTAGCATTAAACACAAAAGACTTTTTACTCTTCAATACTTGAAATTGGTAATTAACCATTTTTTGAAACATTCAAAATTACAATTTTATGTGTTAATAAATTTTGTAAGAGAAAAGTACGAACTAAAAATAATCATATAGCATATTAAATCTTACATTAATGGTAGAATGTGCAATATGTGTATTTCTTCCCATGGATAAAGGATCAAGTAGTTATGAAGCTAGTACAAAACATTTAAATGTATCGTCCTTATGTAAGAAATAGGCTGAATGTCCGTCTGTCAATTAGTACAAAAGCTATCGCTAACTGCTGGACTGATACGCTTCTCCTTCACAGTGAAGCTACTTATAAGTCACGGCAAGCTATTATTTTATACCTTTGGGGAGGGTAACTCAACCTTCCCAAGATAAATCGCATCTAGAAATAACTCAGAGACTGTTTTCTTTTTATCTTTATCACAAAAAAATAAGGAGGTAGTTGGGAGATCTCACCTTCCCAAAATCTATACTAAAATTTAGTCTAATAGATTATTTACTGTTTTCTTTATTCCTACCCCCGTGAGGGGGAATTATTGTGGTTTCTGGTATTAATATAATAGTTCATGTATTATTATCATTTAAGAATCGGAGCAGAAAGCAAGGATTATAGTAAAGAGGAACATCACACGGTTACTACAGGTCTTTGGTCACAGGAGACAAATAAGGGAGACTTCTATGAAGAGTATTTCATATAAAGAAGTAATCCTATAAAACTATATAAAAAATTTACGGGGAATATGATTATACTTTTTTGTCGTGTAGTTTCTAAAATGATCATTTGACATTTCTAAGTATTTCATCTCTCTTTGTATAGCTTAAAAACTATTTAATAATATTAATAATTTTCTAATTAAATTACTTAAGTGCTTAAGTATTCATAAAAAAATATCACTAAGAAACACTCACTACTTATAGATCTATTCCTTTGCTAAACCTAATAAAATCTAACTTAATATATAGTTTTGACAACAACAATATACTATGAGCCTATAATTTCTCCTGTAAGAACTATTACGCCCAGCCTATAGTGGCAACAGTAACAGCTAATTCAACCTTGGACAACAAGAATCTGAATATTATAACCAAGAGATAGTTAACAGCTGACCCATATACAGTAAGCCAATATATCCCAGATGGCGGATTTATAAATTTTATGAGTTATGTCATATTAAATTTTCATATGAAGCAAATTCAGATTAGAATTATAAATGGAATTAAAAATTCAAAGTTAACTAAATCTTTTACTTCATAACAAGGAAATTCCCTATCTGTAACTGTTTTGTCGTTAGGTAAAATAACCCAATAATATGCCACAAAAATTTATGTATTTACCATGATTTAGCAAACAAATTTACTAAAACACAAGGAGTTTTCGACTTTTTCCAATTTTGTGGTATATGTGTGTGTGTTTGTGTGTAATAAAGTGTGTTGTCGGAATAGGTGTGTAAAAGAATTATTCAAATTGGTATTTAATGTAAGGGGATAAAACAATTTCCTTATTGTGACAAAATATCTTTAGGGGTTCTTTGTCAAATTATTACGTGTTTTTTAGCATTAGATGACTCTAATTCAAAAGTTTTTATTTTCTTCTAATCAAATAAAATCTAAAATTTCTAGACATTTAAATTGACCATGCTCGTAATTTATCCTTTCTCAAGATTCTAGCTACTATCACAATCCTAATTAAAAATCATTAAATTCTACAAAAAAAATACCCAAAAGACGCACAAACAAATATTTGAGTTGGTTAAAATTGTCATTAGTTCTCAATATATTTTCTGCGTTTTTAAAGTGTCAAAATGACAAAAATTAAAGGAACAGGGGCAAGAAGAATATTTTGACAAGAAGGATAATTTCATTGACAGCAAAGCCAAATATATTAGAAATTAAGGTTTGGTTTTTAAAAAAGCATTACAAACAAGGACTCATAAATTGTTAAACATCCCCTCCTGAATATTAACTTATTGGTTGAAAAGTTTGGACACCACAGGTTTTGAATTAAAAGTACCCAAAGTTATAAGCCAACAAATAAGAAAACAGGGATACCAGTGTCCCCTCCTTCCATGTTACAATACCAAAATATCCTATATAGGCTAAGAAAGTGGAAATTATGATTTAAATAGCAGATGCGCTTTTAATGGGAATGAAATATCTACTGTCTTGCTTCAAAATCAAGAAAAATAGAATCATAACTTGAAAAGCTTTCAAGAAAAAGTAATAGAAACGCACATTAAAGATTGCGTCATACAAAATATTTAACTTATTCTATCCTACTAAAATATGTATATTGTATATAGTACAACTTTAAAATTTTTAAATATTAAAATGAGGAAAGTTGAAACGAAGTTACAGCATTTAATTTATTTCTCTTTGCATTAATATGAATTTGAAAGAATTAAAAGGGCTTTTTTTTTTACATAACTGGCAAAACACATTAATTTTCTTAAATATACAACAGGTAAAATAAAATAAACAGGCTTTTAATTTGCCTTAAAGTTTAGACCTTGCGACTTTTAGTAGTAAAAATGTTTTAAATATTTTGTTTTAAAAATCTTCAAATTTATAACATTTTGTACTTTGCCCGAAATGAACAAAATGTTTATTTTGTTAATTTCAAGTTTTAATTTCTAAAAAAAAAACTGTTTTACATCGAAAAAAGGTTAGTTAAATCATATACATTTGTTATGCTATAGTTTAACAGGTATAGTCACCAAATCTTACCTCCAAGTAGTGAAGAAATCTTCACATTATCAAGCATGAACTTGATAATGTGAGAAAACGACGACCTTTGCTCTGTAGTGCGTCGTTTCTTCATCTTTATAAGTATAACTCCAATCTTTGCTTCTAACTAGGTCCCGGCTTTCTTTTCAGAAAGCTAGGTTAGTCGAGTAGGTTTAAAATCCTTTATAGGCACTTGTTCTAGTTTTAATAAGATACTTTCTCTAGGATATCCTCTTAATTTGAGCGGAGGCTAACAGAGGTGGGCATATTCGTGTTTAGTTCACATTCATAGGTTAAAGGTTTTAATGTCACATTGTAACTGAGATGAACTATAGTAGTGGCGTGTTCATATTGTGTATGTGTGTGTATGTGTGTGTGTGAGTGTGTAGGTGTGTGAATATTCAACAATATTGTTGCCTCTGTAAATATCTCTCTTTCTCTTAATCACTCTGGGAGAAAGAATGCGCCCTTTGTTTCTCTCCCCCCTCTCTCTCTCTCTCTCTCGCTCCAGATCGCACAATATAATTGTGTATGATGTGCCTAGGAAGCCAACAACATATGAGTGAGTGTGTGGAAGTGCTCCAATTGCTTCTCTAGACCTTGTGAATTCAAACATATGGTCATTTACATTTTTTTTATGCATAAACAATTTGTTTCAATAAGTTGAACAACAAGTGAAACATGGTGAAAAGGGGGGAGGGAGCGATAGGTTGGTACAATTTTGCATGGGAGGAAAATAGATAGATCTTCTCAAAATCAATTGTAGAACTGTAAATACCTAATAAATCATAATTTAACAAGTTTTTAATTCATAGCTAAAAGGAGTCATTTGGAAAGGCATAGAAAATAGCGTTAATAAAAATTCAGACCCAATATCTAAAATTGAAAATATAAGAATTGATAGAGAAGATTTCTTTTTATTGCCAGTTGTCCTATAACTCAATCCAAGAAAATTTAGATGTTGAAAAAGAGTTTTTTCCAATCTAATTAAATATAATTACAATTTTGTTCTTCAAATTGGGTTTGAGAAGAATTATCTCTATTCCAATGCATTATGTGAAAGGGATTGGAACTAAGAAAGGGGGCCAGAGCCTAATTAGAATGAAAGGGGCGAATGAAACATATCCTGCGATTGTTTTATCATCATATTAACAAGAAACTAGTGTAGACTAGTGTACAGAGATATAGGAGTAGTTATGTTTTATCATCATATTAACAAGAAACTAGTGTAGACTAGTGTACAGAGATATAGGAGTAGTTATGTTTTATCATCATATTAACAAGAAACTAGTGTAGACTAGTGTACAGAGATATAGGAGTAGTCATGTTTTATCATCATATTAACAAGAAACTAGTGTAGACTAGTGTACAGAGATATAGGAGTAGTTATGTTTTATCATCATATTAACAAGAAACTAGTGTAGACTAGTGTACAGAGATATAGGAGTAGTTATGTTATGTTTTATCATCATAATAGTAGCTACTTTCCTAGAGTCCTCTAGTAAAACGTAAAATGTTTTTAAATTAATTTATGTTAAGATCAGCTGTTGCCAAAATAATATTTTTTTGAATCTAGAAGGGGTTATTTGTATTTTTTTGCGATTTCTTTTAAGAGGGTGGTGGTACCCTCGCCCAAAATTGTTATAAACTTTCCAGGACTTTTAAGAAGCTTTGGTACAAACTGACAACCCTTTTATCTTATATTAAGGATTAATAAGAAACTAGTTTAGGAAAAGTATAATGACGTAGAAATAAAATTTTGAGTTATTTTTACTTGTTACTTTATCCCTGAGTTTCAAGTGAGATAGTAAAGTCATGCAATATGAAAACCAAATCAGTTGAAGTTGGTTGACATTTTCAGCAAATTTTCATAGTCACACAACATCTCAAAAGCATGGGACAGCCAAGACAAAGAAATTTTGGCGGTTTTTAATTGGTTAAATTGATTAAAATTCTATTAATGATTTCAGAAAGTGGGGGGGGGGGGGAGGGGTTTATTAAAAAATAAAATAGATAAAAAAAGTCTAAATTAAGTGCATTTATACATAACAAATAAAAGACTAAACTTATTAGGGTCAAGCGGGGCATTAACCGGTAAGGGGCATTACCGGTAATTTTTTACCCACCTTCAGAAAATGACATTTTTCTCCATGTTCTAATTGACTGACAGAAAAAAAACATAAAACCAAATTTGTTCCTTATTAAATTGCCTACAAAAAAGTATGAAATGAAATTTTTGTGAGATGAATTTTAAGGGTACTTTTTGGGTCTTAAAGTCGGACGAAAATTTTTTTTTCCCAAAAATTTTTTCACCTAGGTGTATAAAGATCGACCTACACAAAAATTGGTAAGACCTAGAACTGATCCGTAAAAACCTTTTGAACTAAGAATTGCCCGCTCTTTCCAAATCCGTTGAGAGCTTAAATGTAGAGTTAATATTTTTTTCAAAAAAGACCAAAGTTCGCGCGGGGTATTTTTCGGTAACGTCGAAAAAAAATTCAAATTCGATTTTTAAGATCAATTTTCAGGTTTTCTTTGGTAAAATCTAAAATTCAATATGGGCTTTTTAAGAATATGGCCAAAAAGTGAATAGAACAGGTTTTTTTATATAAAAAAATTTAAATTTTATTTTTAAAGAAAATTTTTGTGAAAAAAAAATCGAAATTTCTCGTCTTTAAAAAAAATTATTTTTGACATAGAAGGAATAGTCCGATCTTTATGAAAATTTTTGTGGATAATCCCTATAACCTATACTAATTATGATTATTTATGTTTGACTGGCCGTTTGGCCGTTTTTCATCGATTTTTTTTAGATTGAAAAGACGTTACCCACAATGCCCCACCGTGGGGCATTTATCGGTAATTTCTTTGAGTCCAATTATGACAAACTTTTAAAAGTCCTAGGATAACGTCCTATTAGTACCTGATAGTCCTTTCCGTAAGCTTTCTAATGGTCTTGGTCCCATTTAAAAATATTAATATTTACCCCATTTTTTTTTCAAAAAACCGAAAAAATTACCGGTAATGCCCCGCCTCACCCTAGAAAAAAAAAAAAAACAAATCGTGAAAAACAAAAATGAATTTTTTCCTTAAATGGAGCTTTTTAGGTCATTACTTTAAATTCTATTTTGCTCAATCATTGTGCCATTAAAAGGTTAAAGGTCAGAAAATACAAATGTATCAAAGGTAGAAAAGAACAGACAAAAATTAAATTAAACGGCTGCCTCGCTGCCAAAAAAGAAACTTTTACCAAATGCTCTGCATTCCCAAAACTGCCTTAGAAACAAGGAAAAGAGGGGTAAATAATAAAGTTGGAAGTAGGCATCTCTACATCTCTCTACGATGGGATAAATTGGCAGAGAGTTGGGATAATTGCATACATCTTTATCTACATTACTATCTCTCTTTCTTTATATCTTCTCTTTTTAATTTCTTATTTTCTTATTTTTCACCCTGATATCATTTAAAACATAATTAATATATTTAAATTATTCATTTAAATCTTTAGATTTTTCTCTCCTTTTGTAAGGTATACTACTTTTTTTCTTCTCCCTTTTAATAGTCTTTTTTCTTATATATATTGTTACTTTATTTCTTTTTCAAAAATAAGTAAACTTTTTTTGTTTAACTATGACAAAATGAACTACCTAACCCTAGCTCTATATAATTAATATATAAGTCTCCCTGATAGTAATATTTGTTTGTTGGTATATTGTGTTTAGTGCCAAATATCTCCTCCTATATCTTGTACTGCACAGGGAGGGGGGATGTGTATTCCAAGATTACAATCATAGAATGTTTGTGTGATTTGAAAAGGGAATAAATTGATTTAACCGACATCTCTGATATGCACAAATGCCAATTAATTTTAGTCGTGTAATCAATGTATGAAGATTAAAACTGGAAAATACTAGGTATTATTACAAAAGTAGATAAGTTTAAAAAGTTCAGAATTGTAGAAGATTATTGTTCTTTTTTTCTCTGTATTTCAAATCAATCACACAAAAACATTGAATGATTCGAAATACAGAAAATTCAGCCCTGTCCAAGGTACTGCAGCCCAAGAGGACCTTATTCCTCTGGGGGAATAGTGGTAGTAGGCCATTTAGACATACACACATTGAAGGATGTAGCAATAGATAACACTTTTTTAGGGTTATTAGTTTTCTAATTATTTTGCAGAAAAAATTACCAACCACCCAAAATGTACATAGCATACATGAAATATGTTTTCTCTTTATCATATACGCATATTTGTATGTATATATTTTGTATTTAGTATTCTGTGAGCAAGAGTATAAAAGATACACTGTGTGTATTTGTTTTATATATTCTTGGCTGCACTGCTTCTCTATAATTTGTTTTATTTTTATGTACGTTTAATTATTTCCGAGATTAAAGATAGGAAGCTATGAGTGAAATAAAAACCTAATTTTCAATTAACCAAAAGGTTCATTTAAAAATTCATTTCAGTTAATTCAGTTGCAGCTCTTATCCCTTACTTGGGTATTCTTGGTAAATTGCCCTAATCCTCATTTTTTCAATGGCTATATTTGTGGAGAATGTTATTTTGGTTATTATTATTCTTTTGTACCCCCCAGAAAACACAAATATACGCCTACAAAAAAAGATCACTCCCTTTAATAGTCAAAACAATAAAAAAGGACATTTTCTGCGTCTTAACCAACTATATTTGTGTTTTCTACAGATATATTACGCTTCTTCTATAATTTGTCTAAACATTGTTACTAAGTGAGCAAAAATGACCCAAGTCTAATCTATAAAAGCATCAAAATGCCTCAGTTTATATGTCGTCAAGTCTAAATAAAATACTCAAAATAAAAATAACTTATACAAAAATGTTTCTATTAACTTTTAATATCAATTTAAAATTTGAAACCGAACATTTCAACTTTTCTTTTTAAAAGTTTTCCTAACTTTTTCTACTTTTTGGTATCGTATTAAAAATAGGCAAAATGAATAGTTTTTATACAGAAAAAAGCTTAAATTGCAAAAGTAAAATGTAGAAAAGTAGTTTAAACTTAATCCAAAGAAAGGACAGAGGTGGATTCTTAAAAAAAAAGTTTGCCCCACTAATCGCTTAGTGGGGCAAAATTGTTTTCCTGATAAATCCACCAAAATCACATTAAAAATCTACAAAAAATAAACAAAATCATACCTAGAAGGGTTATGAACATAAGATTTTATTTAATTTTTGTAGATTTTTTATTTGATTTTAGAGGATTTTTCACGAAAACAATTTTGCCCCACTAAGCGATTAGTGGGGCAAATTTTTTTTAAGAATCCACCTCAGGATATTTATATCAACAAGAACGAAAACATTTTTAGAAGCATAGCTAGAGAAAGACAAAATATTTCATTAGTTACAAAATAAATACTTAATTTTAATTTTCGATCGCTTAAAATATAACCCATTTATTGATTTGTGGTTGTTGTTGAATATTTTACTAATTCTAATAATGTAAATTAAGTTGATGGTCTCTTTGTAAAGACGCTACCTAAATATTTATAGAAATGCTACGCATCTAAATAGCAAGTAATATTAACATATTTACATGTGAAAGGGTGGATGGACAATGACATGGCCACAAAAAGCAATATCATAAAAATCTCAAAGGAATTTCTGCTAAATTTTGCATGTCTCATAATATCAAAAAGATGTCACTGTGGACGATTAAAGTTTACAATTTATGTTCCTTGTATTAAAAAAATAGATTATTAGTGTCAGGATTGTCCACAAACCCACTAATTTTACGGCCGTTTTGTTGACAATCTTTGAACTGGACTACTAGTCTTGACAACAAAAGTTATTTAATGGCTTTAAAACAGACAAACTTAGAAGCTCATTTGTTTTCGTCTGTTATGGAAATTTTAAAATTACAAAAATAATAAGTTCATAAAATAGGATATGTTTCATTTTGAGGACTTTTTTTGTGAATTATTTTTTAAATAACCATATGTTTGAATAACTTATTTTCCTTTTTTGAATGATCACAAAAATGTCTTTGGCACTTTTATTAGCATTGACAGGTCAAAATAAATTGACCGCTTCTTCCTTTGTTTAAGTGTACGCACTAACTAGAGCCGCCACGCTTGAACGCGTATATTGTCAGGTATAATAATAATAACACTGCTAGCCAGCAAGCGGTCAACTGTATATGTACAATACACAGGTAGTAAACACAGTAGCACAGACTGCTACAGCTGTGCGAGTGCTACTGTTTTCTTTTCATCAGAAAACCCGTGAAGTTTAGAATAAAGCGCCACCTATGCACACAGAAATGTGTGTGTGTGTAAGTCTGTGTGGAATGTGTGTGTGTGTGTATGTGTGAATGCGTTGGAAAAGAAGGTAAGCGTGATTACTGGACACTACAGGTAAAGTAATCAAGCCTATGCAGGGAAAATTTACATAAATCCGGAAAAATAAACAGGATATGAAAAAAAACGTGAAGAAGTAACAAACATGTTTTTTTCTATATTGCAAGAATCTTTATTTTCAAACTTTTTAAAGTTAGGTATCTTTAATTATATGTAACATATACTAGGGGTAAACAAGGGGAAGGCAGGGTGTAAGAGACATGAAAAACGCTTTCAGCTCATGAAAAAGGCGAAATATGAGAAGATAAAAGGGTAAACAACGTTCATGAGCGGAGACCATGAAAAAAAGGCGGGAAACTGGGAGATGCAAAGGGGAAAGCTCAGGCCTATACTGCAGGGAAAGAGGCCTATCCTAACTTCATGGGCCTATGAACATAGGTGTCGCGTTGGGTTTAAAAGGACACGGCAGGGCTTTGTTTTACAATTTTAATTGGGGGTAAAAATATGCTCTCAATATAAAAATACAGTTAAAATTGAATTAAAATTTTTTAAATTTAGAGTTTAAAAATCCGCCAAATTCAGGAGTTTCCCTTGAAGGAGGCCTATGGGTTTAGTGACAAGACAAATGAATTAAATTTTAGAAAGTCTTTGGAACTGATGTCAATAAAATAAGCAAAAAAATATCTGAACCTAAAACTTCAGTTATTGAGATTTGACACTTAAAAAACTTGTCTATTTTCAGTCTAAAATGTATTATATATATAGGTATTTTTGTTATAATTTACCTTTTTTTTAATTTGGATTTTGAAGGAACACCCCCGTAACAGTACGATGCATGCGTAAGTGTGCTGTAAAAAAACTAGTGGAAAGCAAGAAACTCCTCCACAAAAACTCCTGAGAAAACTGTAAAAAGGGGTAGACAGAAATTTGATAAGATTATAAGCTGACCCTTTCTCTGTTGCTTGTTAAAAATTGAAAATAAAATCACATGACGCTGTTTTCTTCTCACCCTTTGATGTAATCTAAAGTTTAGACTTTATCCCGCTAGTTAGCACTTTTATACAACTTAATTTGACATCACTCTTCAGACAGCTTTTTAGTTTTCATATTTTGTGGAAAAGAAATAGTTTTTAGTCTTTAAATTTTCTAGAAATATGACAGCTTTTAGTACGATGACCCTTGTAAAAATTTTCATTACAAAAATGTATTATTGGGTAAAAAATTCAAATATAACTTGAAAATGACATATTGTCCAAGATTTTATATTTATTTGACTGCTGTTAAAGATACACAGCTAAACATTTTTGTGAAGATTCTTCTTGTCAATGCGCATCTACTTTGTAACTAAATTTGACCGTTTGTCTAATTAGCTTTATCTAATATTTTCTTTTCGTGCACTTTAAGTCAATCTTATAAATGTACAATTATACTTTACAACAACAAAAAATAGTTTGATGTCAAACATATTTTTTCTCTTTAAAATTCTATTTCTCATGGCTTATAAAAAATTAAACATTTCATGCTTATTAAAAGGAAAGTATTTGAAATTACGTAATATATAAAACTACAGAGGAAATATTTATTATTTCTACACTATCAAAAGTATTCTCTTTATAAAGGGGGGGGTTTAATGCAACCATCTCGTAATCAGTGAGCAAATGGCACTTAGAATTTGAATTTCCATCTATAATTTTGCATGAGTAATCCCTGGTAGGTCTATTTTCCCTAAATCGAACAAAAAGTTGGAAAAGTAACGGCTAACGGCTGGCGGCTCAGCTGTTTTGTCATTTTTTTGATATCTATATCACAAATTAGTCACGAAACCTCTCAACATAATACTCTTTTCTACTCCAAAACGCTATCAAACGGTTCTAGACGGTAGCTGTTGGTACTAGAAGTTTAAAAATTGGTCATTGCTATCATTTAACATGAATTAAACCAATCATATGTTTTAAAAAGTTGATTCCTACGTAATTGATGATGGATTTACTCTGAAAATAGGCAAAAAACGGCTGAACGGCTGAGCCGCTAGCCGTTACTTTTCCAACTTTTTGTTTGATTTAGGGAAAATAGACCAATCAAGGATTACTCATGCAAAAGTTCAGATCAAAATTCGAATTCTAAGTGTCATTTGCTCACTGATTACGAGATGGTTGCATTAAACCCCCCCCCCCCCCTTTATTTTCAGTAAAATAAATTGACAAATATAGTCAAATAGTTCATTTAGAAGTTTATTTTATGTCCCGTTTAAGAGAAAAGGGTTTACAGCCATGGGAGATTCATCCAGACATGCCAATGGGATGGAATATTAAATCTCAGCCCATAAGGGCGAGCATTAATGCACATTTATTGGCAAAATTTCGCAGAGAAACTGTGAAATGGGATTGAATTTTATTATCAGGCATTCATAGAAAAAACTATTTTTACAGTGTGGTTAGCACTGTATAGTTTATACATGAATAGTGATGAAATAATTTGGTTAGCCCTAATTTTCCTCATTTACAGATTCTATGAAAAATAATCAAAAGACAAATTTTCTCTTCTCCATTGTTTCCCCTTTAACTTTGTTGTCTCTCTTTCACATTATCTTGCAGCATATTAAGGAAAATTGGCACAAATATATATACAAATATCTATCTATATTTCTACAGGGTTTTCTTTAAAGCTTTAAAATGAAAAATGTGATAAAACCTAAATTGCAAGTTGAAGTTTGAGCCCAAATTATGATGTTTTTAATGCTATATTGGTTGTCAAATATCTTTATTTTAAAAGCAATTTAATGCTTTTGGGCAAAAATATTATTTAATTTCTAATAAAAAGTGGAAAAAATCTGCCTAAGTAAATACTTTTATGATTTTAAAGTTTTTTTTATGATAATTTTGAAATTTGTTTAGTCGAACTTTAAAAATAAAGCAATTTCCCTAGACACCCTGTTAGTTTAAATGTTGGACTAGGAAGGGTTATTTATCAGCATTAGGGTTTGATAAGATTTTGAATATCTTAACAAGGAAATTGTAGTCTTAAATGAGCAGGGATTTTAAGGGGTGGACAATGGACGATAAATTTGAAAATTAACCCAAATTTACTACATTTTTTGGAGGTATTCTAATCAATACATACATACATACTTTTTTCTACTAAAATGTTAAACAGTTTTAGCTATTCTAATTATAAACATAACTATCTTGTTTAAAATTATCTAATTAGCTTAAATATGATAACAAAGTACAAACAAAAAAATAAACCAATTACAATAAGTTAAAAACACCAATTAAGAGATGGCTATTTCTGCTCTGCTAGTAATTAAAAACAAAATAAAGAAGACCTTCTTATAAAATTTCAAAGTCACCCATTAACACCAAATTATGAACTTTACTAATAGTTCTCTTTTACAGAGGTAAATAAAAACTTAAAATTAAAAAAATCTTATCCTATTTATAAATGGGACAGAAAAAAACCTTGAAAACAATTTTTAAACATTCTTTTTTAAATGAAGATGGAATATTAACCTCTTAAAGCGTATGCAGACTAAAATATAATTATTTTTCTGACGCCTCTTCTGAACTTTTAAATGAAACAATATTTCTTATAAAAGTAAATATTATTCTACTCAAGCGGCTGTACAGAGATTTGTACCTTTGGGGATGGGGGGGAGGGGGGGGGGGTAAGCTCTTCCAATGTTATAGTCTCATGAGGGGGAGTTTACACCTCATTGGCTCACGCCTCTGATCCTATTTGTTTTAAACCTCTATGCAAAGTACAACAAATTAAAATATTAACAACAGTATGAAAAACACTTTTTTTACATCATCTAAAAAATGCGCTGTCATTCTTATTAAGTATCGTTCAAAAAGTAAAACTCATTTAGGAAAATTTTAAAAAATTCATAGAAAAAAATACATTTAATTAAAAATCTTCTAGTTCATATAAACTTTTAATTTCATAACTTTCCTGAACTCACGAAACCTTTTAAAATTACTGGAATTGAAAGAAATAACGAAACCTCGATTGCCTATTTCTAGTAAAATAATTTCGGTTAAGGTTCAGTAAACAGAAAATAAAAAGCAAATAATTTACTGTACATGCATTTTATTATTATTTGCTTAAAATCTTTATATCAAATACATCCTTTAAATAATATAAAATTAAAACAAGAGAGAAGGAGACAATAAAATCTTTCTGAATGGAACACAAGTGTGTTGGAGTAAAGCTTTCATTTTTAGAATGCTGATATATGTAGATATAAATAAAGAGTTTAAATATCTATTTTAACTATTTTTGGCAGATTTATTTTACTTACCTTGGATGATTTAGGACATTAAAATGTACAATTGCGTGCAAAAAGGATATATTACGGGGACAGGGGAGATTTTGAAATGGGATTCAGTCACTCTTTGACATTCAGCTGCAGTTTGTTCTCTCTGTATTGACGTAGTTAATATTAAAACAAAAGAGCCAATATCCTTTAGTAAGTGGAGCCCAAAAGAGAATTTTTTTTTGAGAATTAAAGATATTCAGCGATTATTTTCGATTAAACCTATAATGTTTGAGCGAAAATTGCATGCTAGAGGACTTTCATAGTTGTAAAAAGATTTAAAAATTAAGCAATCATAACAAGTTTATTTTTATTTTACTCTAATATAATTTTCTTCTGTAAAAAATTTAAGTTAAAAACTTATTTTAACTTTGTTTACGTCTATTACGATTTAAAGAGCTAAAAATAAATTTTAAATTCGTCAGAACAATTATCCAATCAATAATGATAATTGCTCTAAAAATATAAAAATTACAAACTTCTAGGCAAGAAAACCATGGATAAAGAGATAGGTAACAAGAAGAAAACTTTTAAAATTAATAACATTTTCTTCTTTCATAACATTGAATGGCATTCATATTTAAGAAGAAATGAATCCAAAACTACCAAATGTTACAGAAACAAAATGTAAAAAAAGACTTTAAAACAGATTTTACGACTATCAATTTAACTTCCGTTGTCGTATCCTCTCATCCCTGGACTGGTGAACGTCAATAATAAGCTAGTATGACGTGAATAGTCTAAGTTTTCATTTGCCAAAATCAAGAATTAACGGGAGAGAAAGTTGTACCACACATTCAAACCAAGAACCCATTTTTAAAACAGCAAACCCTTCAGAAACATCACAGATAAAATAAAGGTTTAATTCTATGATTAACAGAGCAAATACTCCAATCTTAATCTTAACCATTGCCTTTTGGGAGTCTATATCTAAAGGGCTTAAACTTTATCTAACCCAACCTTAAAAATAAACACCCTTTATTGTGGCTATTTTCGCTGTATAGTATGGACATCAATATTGACGTGTTACTTTGAAAACAAAGATATTTTTGCAAGAAAAACACAGGAAATATTCTAAAAAATATGGGTTTTTTGTTTTACTTATATTGTAAAATATGAAATTTAATATAAAAAAAGGAATGTTAACTACCGAATAATTTGTTGCAATTTGATCTTTTCAAGGCAGTTAATAAAATTAATATGGAATGTAATTGTTATGAATTGAATATTGGACTAATAAAAAGAATAACTTTTTCCAATAGTGATGAATCATAAAATGTAAAAACTATAGTAGCTTATATTGGCTTATTTTTATGCTTTTAGTCAATATAGTTTAAATACAGTAAAAATACGATAAAATTTTAATTAAGATTATTCTTTTGTAAAAATTTCGTCGCTCATATGTATGTCAAAAATTATACCTAAAAAAATTGTTTGCTAAGTTTCCTTAATAAGTTTGATTTGATGGATAATTATGTCTGATTGACCTTCTGGGGTATTAAATCTATTTCTAAATGACACTTACCGCTTTCTGAGGAGTCGCCCTTCTTAGTAGTAGCTGCGTTCCCCATATTCGCTTCAATCAAATCCAATTACGCGGAGATTTTCTTTATATTAACTTAAAACATTTATGCTAAGTATTCTTTTATTTTCTTTATAAATCACTTGTCTTTTTTGTTTTGCTGAACACACTATAATACATTAAAATTACAGGAAGGGGCCGAGGAATAATTGGCAGTTTACTTAGGTATTAATAAGAGGTTCACTAAATAAAATCTGGGGGTTACGAGGTTAGGTAGGTAAGGGGGGTTATGTTGGCGGTAGCAAGTGTGTGTGTTATCTGTTAATTTTCTACAGGATTTATTTTATTTTGCTTATATCACAGAATTGCTATACATTGCTGATCTGAAAATGGTCAAACATATAAATATTTATCTTATTTTCTTTTCAGAGAGAGAGATTCAAACATTAGTTCTCCTGTGTAAATATCTTGTATAATCGGTATTTAGAAATGGATACATCATTTTTTTATCTCAACTTGAAAAGAAATATAATATAAAAGATTCAATAAACTTTTTAGAATATTTATCTTTTTAAATGTTTAGGTGCTAAATTTTAAGCTTTTCCACCAATGAATATTAAGTTTCTAGAAATCTACTGTACATAAAGATACAGAAAAACCAAATACTTTAACTTCATATTTTTTTTCTCGGTTATTAAAGGCATTAAGGTTTAGATTAAATAAATAATAATTTGAGTAAAATAGGTCTTAGTACCTAGAGGAAAAGAGAAAGAAAATTGTGAAATATTCAAAAATATTCCAATACGTGTTTGAAATGCAGTTTTCAACATCAAGAGAATTTTTCAAGGAAAAAGAGACAAATTATGAAAAATTCAAGTGGCAAAATCGTCCCGTTGCGTGCAGAAACCTGGCATTAACTGAACCAGGGCGCTGTGGTGGCCTGCAGGCGAAATTATCTGGAATACTAATCATCAAAATTTTGTGTAAGGTTTCCTCCTTCTGTAAAGGATTTTAAAGAATTTGCATCTCATTTATTATCATAAGAAGCATTAGATCACAAATTCGCAGAATTTGAAAAAGCTAAGCTACTCTGTAATATTCTTTGACTATCAAAAGTAAAGATCTGTAATAATAGGATGTACATACAGGCCAAAACTTTATTTAAGTACCTTAGCTTTTAAAGTTAAATACCTAGTAAGTTTATTACTTATTGTGAATTATTAATAGACTTTTTTTTCTAAAATCACTGATAAAAATTAAACTTGTCCTAGTGATTTAAAAATAATCGGCCTTACACAATTACAGTTAAATGGCTTTTAATGCTTTTAAAGTATGAATAAATTTACTTATTGCTAAAAATAATAACAATATATACCTTTTCTTGAATATAATAAAGTGCAATAATCAAAAATGTCCTAAAATAAGTTGAACTAAAATTAAGTGATGAATTCTACTTATAAGTCAATTTTAATTAGCTTAATCGTGTCCAAAAAACAGGTCTAAATGGAAAAGGGGTGAATTTATAGATAATAAATTAGGTTTTTTAAACTTGACTACTTATATGAAATGAAAATGAATTAAAAGGTAAGAAACAAAATGCGGGAAAACTATTAAAAAAATCCGCGAAAATCTAAAAACGAACACTTAAGTATCCTTATATCCCTGACTCTATTGACACATATGGTCATAGTTTAGGTTGACATGGAATAATCTTATTAACAAATTAATTACTGATATGGCTCATCTCTAGATTATATCACTGGTGCATTATTTGCCAAATGTACCACTTTTCTGCACTACCTCTCCGATTTTGTTAATACTCTATATTTTGGTCCGTTGGGTGATTCAAGGATGCTGGATGGCCAAAAAAAAGTTTCAGAGTCCCTGGATGTCTAGATATCTAGCTATCTATGAAGGTAGGTAACAAAAATTTAAAAAACACCCATTTTTTCACAATTTTAAAAATTAATTTTTTTATCAATCTTACATCCAACCTATACATTTTATGCACCAAAATGATCGTTTATTCATGTAAAAAGCGCACATAATGCTATTTTGGCCAAAACTCTAATTTTACAGGGTGTCCAACAAAAAGTGTATTTTGGATATCTAGCGTAATACCCAAAATACCTGTCAGAAAAAAATCATTTTTTTTGGCTTAAATCCTGTGTTTTATCTGTGGGCATATGTGGTATATAACGGTTCGGAGGACCCGGGACTATAAGGTTGTCAAATTTCATTTTGGAACACCCTGTAAATGTGATTTTTGTGTCTGTAGAGCTAAAACTTGGTCCAAATTGGCTATTTTTTTCAAATTACTCTAATATGTGTCTTAGTATGTCTGGCCATAGTGTTTTCTGACCAGATCAATATTTTCCTATTTTTTGGACACCCTGTATTTTCAAAAAAAGAAAAAAAAAATTTTAGTTTTTTTTTAAATTTTTTTTCTATTTTTAAGTTACTTAAAACTGTCACATAGATACAGATTTTGACTAATAACAATAATTTTTAACTATTTTACAAATTTTTACACTTTTGGGACACCCTGTGCATGTTTTTGAAAAATGATGGTTTTTGCCCATTTTTGGGAGGAAGGAGTCGTTTTAAGGCCATAGACTATTTCTTCATTTTTGTAGAACTTTTCAAGATTCATCATTTGTTATTTATGCAAAAAGCGCAAAAACCGAACCGTTTTGCCGTTATTCACTGCCAAAGGAGGAATTTTTTACGTTTTTTGCCGTTCCCGAGGATTTAATGCGCATTTTAGGTAGGAAGACGTTGATTTTTCAAGATTACTCTAAAATACTTTTATTTAGGAAATTTAATTTTCTAAAATTCATATTAAGTCAAATTTTTTGTGCAGCTAACCGTTTTTCGTCGAGATGGATTTCAATTGTTAAAACAAGAAAATGAAGTGTATATAATATAAATAATTGCTATAACATAAGTAATAAAAGAAACATAAACCATGTGCATTTGAAATTCCTTTTGACAAAAATCGGTTGGATATCCAAAAATTTTTACTTCACATGAAATTTAGTAAAATAAAATGCCTAAATAAAAGTATTTCACAGTTATCTTGAAAAATCAACGTCTTCCTACCTAAAATGCGCATTAAATCCTCGGGAACGGCAAAAAACGTAAAAAATTCCGACTTTGGCAGTGAATAACGGCAAAACGGTTCGGTTTTTGCGCTTTTTGCATAAATAACAAATGATGTATCTTGAAAAGTTCTACAAAAATGAAGCAATAATCTATGGCCTTAAAACGACTCCTTCCTCCCAAAAATGGGCAAAAACCATCATTTTTCAAAAACATGCACAGGGTGTCCCAAAAGTGTAAAAATTTGTAAAATAGTTAAATAATATTGTTATTAGTCAAAATCTGTATCTATATGACAGTTTTAAGTAACTTAAAAATAGAAAAAAAATTTTAAAAAAACTAAAAAATTTTTTTTCTTTTTTTGAAAATACAGGGTGTCCAAAAAATAGGAAATATTGATCTGGTCAGAAAACACTATGGCCAGACATACTAAGACACATATTAGAGTAATTTGAAAAAAATAGCCAATTTGGACCAAGTTTTAGCTCTACAGACACCAAAAATCACATTTACAGGGTGTTCCAAAATGAAATTTGACAACCTTATAGTCCCGGGTCCTCCGAACCGTTATATACCACATATGCCCACAGATAAAACACAGGATTTAAGCCAAAAAAAATGATTTTTTTCTGACAGGTATTTTGGGTATTAAGCTAGATATCCAAAATACACTTTTTGTTTGACACCCTGTAAAATTAGAGTTTTGGCCAAAATAGCATTATGTGCGCTTTTTACATGAATAAACGATCATTTTGGTGCATAAAATGTATAGGTTGGATGTAAGATTGATGAAAAAATTAATTTTTAAAATTGTGAAAATATGGGTGTTTTTTAAATTTTTGTTACCTACCTTCATAGATAGCTAGATATCTAGACATCCAAGGACTCTGAAACTTTTTTTTGGCCATCCAGCATCCTTGAATCACCCAACGGACCAAAATATAGAGTATTAACAAAATCGGAGAGGTAGTGCAGAAAAGTGGTACATTTGGCAAATAATGCACCCACTATATCTAGCACCTAGTGAAGTTTGGCTATCTTAAGAAATGTAAAATATATATTATTTTTAAAATGAGATCATTAATCAGGAAGAAGTGAAATATTTATCTCTTATAGATATATAGATAGAATCTTATTAAGAAAAACAATTTTGCCTGCCATCTTTTAAGTAAACAAAGTTCCTTTGTAGATCACATTATTTTCTTTAAAAAATTGGGCAGGGGTTAAATAACTGTATGTTCATGGGGTGGGGACTCTGTGCCAACTTTCACTTGAGTCTTTGAATATCCGCCAATAGCGTCGCTAAAACAGATCAGAAAGCAATTTGCTAGCAGACGAAAAAGGTCCCCACCTATTGGACCAGTTAGTTGTCTGGGTGGTCATACATCTAAACTTATACATTTTATGTCACTAAAATACAGAAAGAATACATATCCAATGAATATTGCAGTTTTAGCCTGCCAACAAGAATTGAACACAGAGAAAACAGAATAATAATATGTATATTTGTATGACTACTGTAAAACAGGGTCTTTCAATTGTTTGAAATTGTTTCTTGCAATATTCTTTAAACCTTTAAAGATTTACGTTTTTTTTATCTTCAACGATTTTCAATTTAAAATAGGAAAATTGCTGTTTTTAATTAAGTTAAGATCTCAATATCAAAGTATTAAAGACAAATAAAAATTCTAAAAAATCTAGATGGTAAAGTATAGTTTTTTTCATTTGCCTTTTTTGGTTTGAAATTACTTTAAATACCCTGTATTTATTATTTTTTGTATAATATATGTTGATGTATATTATATCTATATAAAATAATGTAGAATTGTTCCAAAGAACACAAGAGAATATTACTTTGTGTGTGTGTGTGTGTGTGTATGTGTGTATGTGTGTGTGTGTGTATGTGTGTGTATGCATAAGCAAGCATTCATTCATAAGAAATAATATGTAATGCTGCATAAGAATAGGGTTAGATGTTCTTGAAAACAATCCATCACTTTAAAGAGTTTGGTTGTGTGTGTATGCCCTCTAAGATCTTGCAAACTGCTTAACCAATAATTTTACAGACCTTATTTTTTTCATTATTTTTCAAGGTAAAAGAATTGGAATTAAAAAATTAGTAAATGTTATCGATACTATTTTAAATTGAGTCTTTTAATAAGAAGCTCTATTGAATTTTTAAGATGATTTTTGAAAATAAAAGACTTGTATTACTAATCGCTGTCTAATTTTTTTCTGAAAATATATCCCTTTCCAAAGGCAGCATAAGGATAAAAAAGGGGATGAATAATATCTCAAGTTTTTATCTAATTTCTGTGCTATTATATTAATATGAATATGCTTGTATCTGTATCATATGATCTCTGTTACTATGTCATATGCTGTCCATAGTATATTAATATTCTTCTTTAATAATACCGTAGAAATTCTATGATTTGATAATCGCCCTATTAAATCAAAATCAAAACAGCACTTAAAGAAACATTGATTTACAAAATAAACAGATTTTAACATAGTATGAGTTTTTTTTTTAAAAATTTGGGTGGGATTAAATTGATTAACTAACTTTCAACCTATTCCTATCTGTCCATATTTTTAGTACAACTTACAGCTTATAAATAGCCACTTGGAACTAACTAAAAGACTCGTTCCCGTGTTTAAAATGGCCTAAAACCACTTATACAACCTAAATTTTCAAAATATTGTACGAAATTACAAATTTTTTTAACAAAACTAATATGCTCATTTAAAATAGCAAGGATATTGAGCTAAAAATAAATGTTAATGTCCACCTTGACAAAGCCTAATTGTCAACTTGAAAAAGTTCTTCAAATTCTTTTATTGCTTTCTTTCTTTCTGTTAAGCCTATTCGCCCCCTTAGAAACATATATTAGAGTGTTGTAGTAGGCCTTAGCTTGATAGAACATTGCGAGTTTAAGTTTATATGCTCAACATATAAAGAAATAAATAAAATAAAATTATTTTAAAAGGTAATTTGCGTAGGAATTTTTAAACCTTTTTTTAAAAATATAGGTAGGTATGTAAATTGAAAAAAAAACATTTTTTTTTCATAAGGGTAATTATTTAACTAGATCTATAACTGTATAATTTATGTTAGATTATCGAAATTCATTGATATTTTAAACTCATAGAACATTCCTTTAATGAGTGGTGAACTATATATGCAAAAACGATTTAATATTTGGGCGCATTTGACACAAATTACTTTGCCAATCAGAGAGAAATATTTTACTGTGTTGATAAGAAAGTTATCATGGAACAATTTATTACAGAATAATGACAGAAAATTTTTACTTTAATGCCAAGTAATGAAGCATAACTTGGGTAGAAGAATAGGTAAAATATCATAAAAATAAAGGTTTTAATATTCAAGTCCTTTCTTCTTAAATGAAGGCTTAACAAGCTTTTATAAGACCCGAAGTTTTTCATCTAAAAAAAACTATACTGACTACCTAACTTTCTAAGCTTTAACAAAAATGAATTTCATAAATATAAAATATTTGAGAATATTTTGCTTGGTGGAAAATCTTAAAACGAGGGGTGGGGGTAAAAGCCTGAAGAGGATAAAAGAGGGGGGCAGAATCTACATCCTCCTTTATATTGGTGAAATCACCCTCCCTTAAAAAGACTCTTTGGTAAACAAGCACTTAACATAATAAACCATTTTTAAAATTATTTACTTCAGCCTTTAATCCATAACTATGAGAGCCAGGCAATTGCAAAAAAATATCAAAATATTGAATATCAATTGAAAATTTGCTGAAACTGCATTTTAAGCGAGGCATTGACTAATAGTTATTCAAATAATTTATTTGATATAAATAAAGATGGACATTTAAAAATGCTGATTTAAAGATGGAGAGTACACTTATACAGTGCAGTTTTGATAAATAATTCTGAAAATTTTATGATTTCTAAATAATGCTGATTAGGTATGAAATAGACATCGATCAAATTGTATACAATTAAATATCATATAAAGCACGTTTAAACAAAAAACCTATCACTAAACAATCATGTATTTCCAAACTTTTATGAATAGAAAACCTTCTAATTTAAAATAACAGAAATCCTTCACCATAGAATTAATTTTGTTTTAAAAATGATTAAATTATTCGTGGTCATGTTTTATTTACAGCAAGCTTTAATGATCATTTTCTACATCAATTATTCAAAGTAGGACTTCACAAGTAGCGTAGCTACTAGGTAATCATGGTCATGCCCAGAAGTACGAACGTCCATTACATTTAAACTAATATTGATTGTAAATAATCCTATAAAATAAAGTAAAATTATTTTTTTTGTCTAAAGCTTAAGATTTCAATAATTACTGATTCGATCGAGTTCTCTACTTTAGGGAAGATTCAAATAGGTCCAAGGATGGTTTTATACTTGGGATGGTTTTAGGCTATTTTTTAGCCCTTCTCTACCTCCTAGAATACAGAATCCCTTGATGCTAAAGGCGCATCCGCTAGTTGTAAAATTAAAAAGATGATATTCAGCAAAATATCTAAAATAGCCATCTTAATTAGGTAAACAAACAAAAAATAGCTATTCATAAAAAAATAACCTTGTATTAAATAAATACTGCTTTCATTAGCTTCGCTTAGTATATTTTTTTTCATCCTTGTTGTACTTTAATCCAAACGTGTTTTTACTATGGCTATACCTATCAATTATATAAGCCTTTTATAAGTAGATCTTATGGTAGATTCATAAAAATGACATTTTTAAACAAATAGGTTTTATAAATTGTTGTTAACGACATTTTTCATGTCTTAAAACAAGTTTTTCAAGTTTATTAACTAAAAAATCATGCTTTAATTGTCATAAAATCGCATAATAAGTAATAATAGTACAAATCAATTAAAAAACATGTATCCATTTCTTTAGAAAATTATAAATAATATAGGGTTTCTTGAAAATATATTAAATACTAGAAAAAAATATTTATATTAAATATGTATGGTTAAAATATGATATATTGTATATATATATTAAACCTTTTTCTATATAATTGTAATGTCTGTCTGTCTGTTTAAACTCGCTGAGGCCAAAATTATATTTGAATCACAAGCATTTTTATAATAAAAACATACTAAAATTATGATAAAATCACTGGTTTTTAATAAAACTAGAATCTCACTTTATGAATTTATCACGGAAAATTATCAATTGAAGCTGTGAATCAAAAATAAACACAGAAAATGTATTTCTAAGGCTCTAAGTAGAGGTGTTTAGTATATAAAAGTATATGATGGAATCAATATTTTGTGTAAGCCCTCACTTAAACACACACACACCACACAGACAAAATCACAGTGACGGCCTCCAAAAACGACAACGGCGAGAGAAACGGCTCTCTCTCTCTTTCTATCGCCTCACTTTGGAAAAGAAAACGTCATTTTGAACACAGTCGAGAGAAGAATAATATAAATATAAGAGTGTGTGTGTGTTTCTGTGTGTGTGTGTAAGCTATGAGTAGCAGCAGACAACAAAATACAAAAACATGGAAGTAAGTATTATTGGATGGCCAAGTAGCAACGGTCCGGGTCGAAAAATCACACAACTCCTTAATAAATTTTAGAACATTTTTTCAATATACTTCCAAAAATTCATTCAACGACTTATTAGTGTTTTAATATGATGTTTTTGCGTTTTAATTAAAAATGAGAAAACCGGTTTCTTGATAAGATTAAGGAGTGCCGTTTAAATCAAGACAAGTGTCTAACGTGATGGCGCGTCACGCCATTCCTGTAAGATGAACTTGGAAACACACACACGAGCAAACACACACGCACACATTATTATCATTCTGATAGAGGAGTTAAGACGGAGTGGCGCGGCACGCCACCAATTCTAATGTTTAGCTCGAGGCCGTATTTGGCCTGGGTCAGCTGATATTAAATAGTAGATTTTAGTCGTAAGATGTCGCTAAAATCGAATCTTGAGAATAACAGGTGGAATAAGGAAATACACTAGAGACATCTTACATCTAATTATTATATACTGAATCTTATATGATAAGAAATTGCGAATTAATTTCTTTTCAAAGCAAATAATGATTGAATCATTTAAATTTGTTTTATGAATTAAATACAAATGAAAAATAGGACTTTTTAATAAGCTCAAAAATCATTCAATTTAAACTTTTTGATGTCATTTCATAAGATTTTTTAATGTAGATTTATTTTACTTGAAGTTTTCAGGAAAGTTTAAATCAAGACGACAAATCATAGGATTGTTTAAGTCAGTGTACAATAAATATTATGTGTCTGTGTGTGTGTTTATTTTCATATCCTCAGCCATTCATGATTTGTCAGCCATCTACGGCCATCTACCCCTTTACCAGCCACCGCCAGCCAGCTGCAAATTCTATTTTTAGAACAGAGAATCAAACCACACACACACACACACACAAGCTTAGAAACAACCGGACAGACAATTATATATACACAGACACACAGAAAACATGCACAGAATCATAGGACACACTTAATTGTCACACACAGAAATTACACAGAAATATTAACCATTAAAGTTGTATAAACTCTCTTTCTCTTTCTCTTTATATAATTGTTGTTAGAAGACGAAATAATTTTCAGAGAAGAAAAGAGTAAGAGAGAATTTTTGGTTAATTTGTACTTTATTCTTGGGAATAAATAACAGAGAAAAACTTTAGGTTCATAGGAAATTAGATATAATAATTACAGAAAAAGAAAGAGAGAAAAAAAACACAGAAGTTTATCGACAAATAATAATTAAGATTGTATGTCAATAAAAGTTAATTACTGGTTTGTGATTAAATTTATGTTTAAAATAAATTTGTAATTATGTTAAATAAGTAGTTAATAGAATAGCTTCGCTACGACCCTAGAGGCTACTATGGTGGAGGGGAAGGGCGGAAGTCGACCCTCCACTTTTAATTTTAGATAAAACAGAAAATATAAAAAAAATTCAATGCGGATTATTTTATTCCCTCCCCCAAAATCGTTCAATCCTTTATTGAGATCCTTCTTTTGAGATAGACATATTTATTATTAATATTAGGTTACATAAAGCTAAAAAGTTCAGAGAGCACAAAACTTAATTATAAGAAAGAGGATTAAAGGTTAGGAAGGAAACCAAAATTAATCAAAATCTTTTCCTGATTTTTTAGCTTTATGGAGATTAGATTTTAAACAAATAAACTTTATGTACTGTACTGTTTCTTAAACTAGGATATGGTAATGGCGAATAAATCAAGCTTCACTAAAATGTGCTAAATACTGAGTGTTTTCTGTAGAGGAAAGTGGGAGGGGGGGGGGGGGGAGGGTTAAGTTCAGGTATAACCAACCATTATGTAAATTAATTCGAAAAAATATTTGGTAATTTAAGCAGATTTTTTCGTGATTTTGGGGGGGCAGCGCTTAATAGTTAAGACAACCTTTTTTCTGCCCTACAATTGTTATTTTAGATTTATTTCGCTAGTTGGCTATTCCTTATTTCTGGGTTGAATTGATATTTCACATAGTACATTTCTTTTTCTCACAAAAAGAACATCTCGACTGTTTTGTTAAAGTCAAGAATGCTAAAACTAAAATTGAAAAATTATATTTGTTCTAAAAAAATTAAATTCGTGAATAATAAAATACGTTTCAAAATATGATACAGGATAAGTTTTAATAATAGAATCATAGACTAAAGAAAAGACTTTTCCTTTGGATAATTTTTTGTAAATACCACAAATAAGAATTTTCAAGTAATTAGTTTAAGATCAAAAGAAATAGATATCAGTACATAAAGTGATACTCTTTCTGTATCAATTTTATAATTCAAAATATGGTCTTTTTTCTAGCTTATATTGGCCTTTTTTAGTTCCTTCCAAATTCATAGTTCTTAAAATCCTGAATTTACTCTTGTCTGATATATGGGAATGACAGCTCCAATTTTTTAATTCAACAGAGATTTGTTTTAAAAAATCATACAGGAAAAAGTTTAGTTTTTGTGTCTGACATTAATTTAACACATTTTAAGGATAATATAGCACAGATACGATTTGGGTCAGTCTGGCTTGTAGCTTAGATTATAAGTTTGTTTATTAAGCTTTACTGCATATAGCATTCCTTGTCAAAATTTACTCTAATACAATTTAAACAAACAAACAAAACATATTTATAAAACATTTGTGTACTTTTTATTTTCCTTCATTTTATACATTTTACTTTAAATAAATTCTGAGGTAATGCATTTTAAATTTGATGTTTGTAGTAAATAAGTTCAAATATATACTTTTTAAGTAAAGAATTTGTAAGATAGATAAAAGAGATAAAGTTTTGAATGTTGTAAGTCTATTTTTGCAGCATAATCGGTTTTCAAAACCCTTACTCGCAGCTCCCCATCTTTTCTGCCCTAATTTAAATTTAAATAAAAAAAAAAATTTTGAAGCACTTGTGGGTAGCTCTTAACCTGTGTCGGTCGCCATCCACTACACCCAACCTTGTATAGGTATTGGAGGGGGGGGGGGGGGGATTGTCTCGCCCTTTTTCTGTAAAAGTGAAATTGCAGCATATTCATAAAATAAGTTTTTGATCTAAATATAGAATGTGTATATTTTCAGAAAAGGGACATTGGGCTGCTTATAACACAAACTCCAAAGTTTTATAATAAAATTTTCAAATTCGTTGGTTTAACAACTTTGGGGACTTTACATGAATTTTGGTTGGTTCATTAAGTTAAGTGTCCAAACGTTTCAACTACTAATTAAAACCTACTGAAGAGATAATTTTGCGTAACTTCATTGGGAATGCACATCAATTTATCAGCCATTGTCTTATCCCTTTAGATTTCTGATATACTTTACAATTTTTTAATATTTATGAGGATTGCATGATTCAAATTTTGAAAATATTTTATCTTTGTATTGTATAAATAGTAAATTGAATTCAATGTAAGTGTTATTATAAATATTTTTGTTTATCATGTCAAATTAATTTAAATTGAAGCAGCCTATAATGCATAATAAAAAATTACGTCATACAATACAAATTACCAATGATAGGCCAGTATACATTTTACAATTGGTCAATTACAATGTATACTGGCCTATCATTGAGCATTTGTATTGTATGACGTCATTTTTTTATTAGGCACTGTAAACTGCTTTAAAATGTCTCATGTTTGCGTTTCTTAAACAAGAATAATAATAATCTATGAAACATTTTATAAAACCAACTTCCTAAAATCTATATATTAATCTTTAGATTCTGTTTAAAGTTGTTAATGAACCAAAAACCATTGTTTTAAATAGAAAAAAATATTTTAAAAATTATTTGAAAAGCTAGAAACACGTGACAAATGAAAAAATATTAGTTTGTACCCTAATTTGTCTAAAAGTTGTACTAAAGCAGCTTATAACTTATGTAAAAGAAAAGTTTTGACACTTTGATTGATAGAAATGTAATAAAGAGATTCTTTTCCATAGCAAATTATTTAGTTTTTTATCTTCTAATTGAAAATACATTTGTTTATCAAAAACTTATTTTTAAATCTTTAAAACCCCTATTTTTAACAAATTAAAATTTATATTTTTCAAAAGTTTACTTCTGTTTTATAATACTAATTTTCTAACTACTGTAAACTGAAATAAAGTAAAGCAGTATTATTTAGACAATTATCCTTATACTGCCTCATTTTATTTACATATAGTTTCAATTAGAGATATATATAAAAGTTCGAATAAACAGAAAACCTTAAAATTAGTAACTAAAAACTTCTGTACGTCTGATTATTCAACCTTTTATAAAAACATCTCTATATATTGTTAAAACAAATTTAAGGGAAAAAAAGGATCATATGGAACCCTCTGACAAATAATTACTAAAAAATGCTGTGATAAAGAAAAAAATTATAGCAAAGCAATTATGTGATTAGATTTAAATAAAAGATTTAATTATTCAGCAAAAAGGGTCCATGTGATCACTAAATTAGATAACTACAAACAACAAGGATTGCATCCATTAGTAGCAAAGCTATAACAAATTAATTAGATAAAGCAAAAAGTGAATTTAGACCAGCAATGTTTTCAGTTGTTTTATCACTCTTAAATTCTCTTCGATATGGTTTCTTTTTCTTACTACTGTTCACGTGAAATGTGACAGAGGTTAAAGACAAACCAAGAAAAAAAAATAGTAGTGTATCTTCTCTACAACTAAATATACTGTATGTATGTACTTACAATCAAATCCTGCTGCGCCAGAGGTTGAAGGTGAAGACTTGCTGCTCTTTACATGGAAGGGCATTTTACCCTTCTCCTAAACACAACAAAAGGTTAGGTTAGATGCTATTTCGAGCCCTGCAGGGGTAGGACACGTAGTTTCTTTTATAAATCATTTCAAACGGCTATCTACTCAAAACATTTAGCTTCCTATGTAATAGTCAGGATGTCTGTCTGTCTGTGTGTCTATCTGTCTGTGTGTCTATCTGTCTGTGTGTCTATCTGTCTGTATTTGAAGATTGTCGCCATGCCAACAGAAAGATTTGATTCTCATTTGATGGTACTTATAAAATTCAAACAAGTACAGGCGTTTTAGGATAATATTTACTAATTTAAACAGTTTTAAATAGGAAATAAATAAATAGTAAGTAATAATAATAGTAAGGGGGAAAATAAGTAATATTGGGCTCAATACCAGCTGAGTATCCACGAATTCCCCAATAGTAGCTGAGTATCCACGCATATCCCAAGAGTAGTTGAATATCCACACTTTTCCCCTATGGTAGTTGAATATCCACAATAGTTTCCTCAAAGATGTAAATTTCTTTTGTCCAATTTTAGATTAAATATTCTTCTTTTAATAAATAATTAAGCAGGACTTATTTAATGACTAGTTTGTATATAAGATTTTTTCTTTTCAACATTTTCTAAATGAAATGTGAATCAACAACTAATCTTTAATACTTTATAGAAGCTTAAACATTACTTCTAGTAAAGCTGGTTAATACAAAAAGAAACAATACAAAACTTTTGACTAACTTATCTGACCAGAAATAAATGTAATATATCAACAATTTAAGATCTGCCATTATTTCTTTGCCAAAAATTTGATTGCTAATTTAAATTTTTTTCTTTCTGTTTGTCATTTCTTTTTCCTTTTTCTTTCTCTTTTTAGTTTTTATTATCTTCTATCTCTCTCTGTCTTGGTCTTCTTTATATAATAGGATACCTTTATTTCTGTAGGAAAACATTTGGTGCAAATTTGCCTCGGATAAACTGTCATAAAAGTTTGTAGAAAAAGTTTTGTGAAAAGAAAATATCAAGAATACAATTATCATCATATTTGTCACGATAATTGCACAAATGGAAACAAGGATGACAATAACCAATGGAAAAAGAGAGAAACTAAGAAAAACAAGGATGACAACATCCATAAAAACAATGCTAAACAAGTAAGACGCACAAAAGACAGGCGTTTTCACTAAAAGTACCCTTTTGAGCACAGAAACTCTACCCCCCCTTTCTTTTAAAACATATTGAATATAAGAAGTGTGGGGGGGGGGTAGTTAGATTCTCGTTAATTTGTTTATTACTTTAAGTCAGGTTAGGTTAGGTTACAATGGATTAGGGCTTCCCTTAAGAGTTAAGCATAGAGAAAAAATTTGAATAAAAAATGTCCTTATGTAGCTTAGATATTGATATTCAATATCGACCAACTAACGTTTATAGAACGGATTATAGAGGAATAACGAACCTTTTTCTTTAGAAATACATTATGAAATGAAAAAATAAGAAATGTAATAGAAGATTTTTCTCTAACAATTATTGGTAATAATCGCTTAAAGCAAAAAAATAAAAAAAGTACAAATAAAAACAAAAGCACAGAATTTTCCACAAATTAATTAGTGAAAAACTCTCATTACACAGGAAAAATATTTAAGATCTATTGTATAGAAAATTATGAAAATTGCACACCTGACCTATACATTGTTTTATCTGTCTGTCTGCTGTTCATCCCTCAAAAGACAAACCTTATTTTCTAAAGGTTTCTCTTCTCTATAAACCTACTTTGTCCATGAATTTTTGTGCTTTGCTACTTAGAGATGCTAACTTCCTTGTTCTTTTAAACTTAAGAACATAAATATCTCATTTTCAAGACTAGAAGTGAGAAAGTACTAGTGCACATTAGAAATAACTAGAATCATAAATTCATTGTAAGACTAAATTTATATTTCTGCACTATTACACTGTAAGTGAGTAAGTGAACAAAAAAAAGACAATTACAGAGATGCGTTGCAACCTTACAAAATGTTTACCTGCTGTGAATCGGATCCCTCACCTCCCCAAAACGTTCCTCCAACTGAAATTGAAAATAAGTCATTAGAATAATTTTATGTATCTTTGATTTTAACAAAACAGTTGACATATAAATAGATATACTTTGTAAGAACCTAGTAATAGTGTCTAACTTTTTAACTTTGTGACGTAACAAAAATCGAAGGATGAGAGGGGAGGTGGGAAAGGAAACCCCTAAAAAAGAGATGGATTTTTGTTACGTCACAAAGATAAAAAGTTAGACACTATTACTAGGTTCACTTTGTAACGCAGACATGCTTTTATATAAAGTAGTAAGGTTCTTTTTGTCTGCATTTTAAAGATTTTCTACTGAGCCTATTGAATTCACAATTTCATGGACGCTTAACATAGGTCAATGGCTGTTTTATTTTTATACGTATATCTCAAATTTTAATATTATTGTTTGTCTTTCCCCACCCCGTAAATTAAGAGCCCCCTGGAAGCTAGAGGAGCAGCAGATAGTGTTAGTATCAAAATTTTATCTCTATTAAAGAAGCCGATATCAATAAAGAAAAAATAAGCAAATATCAAATTACTTTGTAATAAAGAATTGTCTAAGTTTGAATGAATAATTTCCCCTCATGTAATAAAATTTGTTTTTATTCCGGGAATTTAGTTGACCTTGGCAATCCACCTAGCATACTTCCTGGTGGAACCTCAGACACAGCAAAAAATATTTCATGAACAAGATCAGTTTTTATGAGATGTTGTGCATTTTTAAATCAAAAAGACATAACTGCCCCTTTATTTATCTATAATACAAAGTAGAACGATGTCTGTCCGTCTGTCTGTCCGTCTGTCCGTCTGTCCGTCTGTCTGTCCGTCTGAAGCTTAAGATCTCAGCAACCACTGAACCGATTGGGCTCTACTCTTCAGGGAATATACCTACTGGTCCTGTGATGGTTTTAAGCTATTTTCTTGGGGGGTGGGACACCCCCAACCCCCCCAAAAAATGAAAAATACCCCCCCCAAAAAAAAATTTTTTTTTTTTTACTTTTTCTTTTTAAATCTAAAATACGAAAAATTAGGTTGATCAAACCTCTTGGAGCAAAGCCCCTAGAGGCTAGGGGCGAAGCCGCTAGTAGACGTATAAAGTAAAACACGAAATTTGATTTGGATATTCAAAGCTATAAAAAAATATTACAAATATAATAGAATTGCAAATGACTTTCAGTAAAACAAACAGAAACTCTGCTACTTCCATACTTAGACATTCTACTACTTTATAGAACGACTGAAAATTATTTTCTATTGCTTTATTATGTTATTTTTATTCGAAGCAAAAAATCTCTGAAATGGCTAAACCAATTCAGAAAACTTTATCTAGGTTTAGAAATAGTTTTGAATAAATTTAGAATAGCCTAACTTATTAAAACAATTTAACAAATAAAAGGGTAAGATAATCTTTGAATCTAGGAATATTTTTAGTATCACAGCTACTAAAAAGTCAATCTGTCCTTAAAAAAGACCAAAGCAAACATAAAAATTAAGTTATTGTGCAATATTCTCTCAAAAAGCTTTGCAATTGTCAAATTTAAACATCACCTTAACCTACTATGCTACACGATCCATAGACGTCAAAGGTGGGGGGGGGGGAGGGGTAATTACTAGAGTTGGGCCGGATATCCGGTGTGGCCGGATATCCGGCCATTTTCAATATCCGGCCGGATACCGGATATTGAAACTATCCGGCCGGATATCCGGCAATATAATCTTTTATATTTTACAACAAAAATCTCTGTTTTTTTTTTTAATCTTCAATGGCTGTAATTTTCTTATTATTGAAGCTAGAAGAACAATTTTTTCTGAATATGTTTATCTTTATGTAAATTTTATATTAGAAATCTCAAAACATAAATTTTGGCGGTGGCAGCAGTACTTGGCAGCTGCCAGCCGCAAACCGACGGTTGGCAGGTAAACGGCAACGGATTTTATGAAATTGTAATATGTCATGAAGCTATATAAAAAAGCCTAAGTTTGAAATTTGAAATCTTCAAGTAAAAATTTGCGGTCACAGGAACCGTTTAAAGATTCCTAGAGACCTGGAGATTCAGGACTTGCAGGATTATAACTGGAACCTGAAATCGACTTGAACACCTATATTACATATGAGGATGTACGACTATAGGATATTTTAGTATTAGATAACATGAAATGCTTTGTTTAAGTAAAAAAATATTTTTACTTTTTACCTGAATGACCTTACCAGATTTGCTGGCATCCTGTGCCCTCCAGGAAGGAGGTATTAAAATAATTTCAACTCTCAGTTACATATCATTCCCATTATTTTTTCCCTTTTATACACAGAAAATTGGATAGAAAAAAACAGAAGGGGGGGGGGGGGGGCAGGCATTCAACACCACCTCCCCGCCCATCCTCTAACCGTTAGGGGTTGATATTATAGATTGAGGGTAGTAATAGTTAAATAGATTTATTTGCTAAGAAGAAAGATCATTTAATAGTTACTTAATTTTTAAGTTTTAACCTTAATTTCATCCTATTATATAAAGAAGTAAGCTTTTTTTGTCTGTACCGAATGATCTCGCTAACCACTGAACAGATATGGTTCTCCTTTAGAGTGAAGCTTCTTATAGGTCCCAGAGTGGTTATAGGCTGTTTAATTTTTATAAAAAAGTCGTTGTAAGATTTTAAGTTATTTTTCTGCACTTTCATGTCCCTTCTAATATCCCTAGATACTAGGGACGCAGCCGCTAGTATAATATAAAACACCAGTTTATGAAGAAATTTTTTTTGCGGGTATAGCGAGCGTATTTTCACGGTAGCTTTCCTCCTATTTCTAGCCCCTTGCGGGGGACTCTAACCTTGCGGGGCAAATTGCCTACCCCTGCGGGGCAATCACCTAACCTAACCTAAAATAACCTATTAAAAGCAATTTTAAAAATACAACGAATCGCCTCTTAAGGTGCGTTGCCACGAAAGGGACTATATCCTTTTTTGATACTTTAATATGTAGTAATTTGGCCGGTTATCCGGCCGGATATCCGGCAATTTGACCGGATAACCGGATATTTGCCGGATATCCGGCGTTGACCGGATATCCGGTCGGATACCGAATATCCGGCATCTGAAATCAGCCGGATATCCGGTATCCGGCCAAAAAAATATCCGGCCCAACCCTAGTAATTACCCCCCTCCCCAAATTTTGGATTTTCAATTTTTACCCCCCCCCCCCAAAAGACTCAACCCAATCTGTCCCGATTTTGTATCACTTTGAAAAGTGCGATTCCAGTTACGTCATATACGTTTTGGGAAAGAAAAAGGGAAGGGGGGAAGAAAATCTCTTCAAAAGAGATGGGAGAAAAGGGAAGAGATTTTCTTCCCCCCTTCCCTTTTTATATGACGTCACAGGAATCGCACTTTTCAAAAGTGATACAAAATCGGAACAGATTGGGTTGTGTCCCCCCCAAATAAAAAAAAAGTCTCTATGAAATAAAGATTACCCCCCCCAAAATTTTTATTTTCAAAATTTTACCCCCCCCCCCCCCCCCACCCCAAATAAAAAAGCTTGGACGCCTCTGACACGATCTACTAAGAATTTGAATTTAGATATTTTTTTGCTTGTTGTTGCAGCGCTTCTTACGGATAAGACTATCCTTTACATTTCTTTTTGGCAAATTCTTAGATTTTTCTATAATAAAAAGTCAATCCATGGAAAATTTTGTATTCAGAGGAATTCTTTACGAAAATCATAAATTCGCATAAAATCTTTATAATACAGTTTCACTACCTTGTTTGTTAGATAAATATTTTGTGGGATTTGTCTTATATTTTATAAATGTATTATTTCTAATGTTAAAAAAGATCATCAGTTTAATCGTGGCTTGGTAGCCTCCCAGAGTATTAGCCACGTGGCTTAAAAAACAGTGGCTCTAATCCTTACCATTAAAAGTACAGTAAAAAATCGACACACAGAAAACTGTCCCGAATTTGTATTAATTTTGAGGAACAAGACTCCAGTGACGTCATATTTTTCTTTCCCAAAAAAGGGAATGGGGGAAGAAAATCTCTTCAAAAGAGATGGGGAAAACCCCCTTTTCTCCCATCTCTTTTTTCTTCCTCCCCTTCCCTTTTTTTTTCTTTCCCCCTTCCCTTTTTCGGGAAAGAAAAATATGACGTAACTGGAGTTTTGTTCCTCAAAATTAATACAAATTCGGGACAGTTTTCTGTGTGTCTAAAAAATCTATATTAATATTCATTTTAAAATTTAGACTCATTCTATTTCATTTTCATACGAACTCTAAATATAGATTTATAATGGATTTATCCATAAAATATAATATATATTATATTTAAACTATAATGTATTTAGAGCTAATGTAATTATATAAAAACGTCATTGTTTCTAATCCTCTGGGGAGGATTAAACCATTACCTTTACACAGAAACATTAGAGCATTACATTAATTTTATTGTGAACCTCATGATACACCCACCCATTAGAGTAAAACACTAGAGGGAGAAAGGGTTAAATAACTGTATCTCCCCACCGCAACCGCCTTGTGCAATCTTTCTATTGGGTCATTGAAAATCAACCAATGGTTTGCTTATCTTAACACAGCCAAGTAGCAGAAAATAATTTAGAAGCAGACGAAAGAGGTCTATGAAAAAGGTAGGGAGGTAGTTTTCTGTATATACATCTATACTATAAATATATTCCTACCCGCCAAACTCCACTTCCATATTTAAAAGAGGGTGTTATCCTTATACCACTTGACTTAATTTCAAATTTTGTCACCCCCCCCCCCCTCATTAAGAATTAAGAAGGGGGGTTATAATCTACTTACATAAAATGAGATCTTACCGAAACAATGAAGAGATAATAGAAGAATGGAATTATCCAGAAAAAATTACTCCTTTCTCTTTAACTTTTGCAGATTTTTTTATAGTTAACCAAGATGTTTTACTTTCCGGGAATGCTTTGTATTGGTCATAAGAGTTTTCTAGAATCTTGCGTTTGTGGGCTAAACCTCACTAGTACAATATTTAATTAAATAAGATCTAAACTTTAAATAATTAAATCACATTTATTTAATCTTTTTAATTTATCTGAAATCGATAGGACAATTGAAGCATGCCTAAATTAACGAAAAGAGTTATCCGTTCGGACGGACGGACCCTAATTATAAAAAGCTTAAAATTGAAGTACGAATGCCGGAATTATTCTGTAAAAAATAGAGAAGTTTTCTACTTTTTTTCAAGGTAAAAAAATTCGTTCTAGCTTAAAATTCAAATTTTAAATAGTTTATTTGTAGAGCTCACATCTAGGTAATTTCTATTTATAGCTATTTTAAGCTCTTTTTTATAGAAAATTTGAGAACAGAAATAAATAAGCATAGTGTCCAAAATGTTTCAACGTACATTTTTTTCACCCAACAACCCTGACAGATATTTTTATTTGTTTAGCCTTTCTGTGGGAGTCATGGATGCAGGGATAGGCAATGGAAGATAAAATTACATTCCCCCCATAATGAAAATATTGACAAATTACAATGTATCATCTATGGGTTGTATCTAAACGGGGAGGATTGGTCAGAAAAATGGCATAAATCCATCCTAGGACAATTGCAAAGCTTCAATAAAAGTAAAGAACTTGGTGGCAAGATTAAAGCTTTTTTTCTATTCCTGTTTTACTTTCCCTGAAATCCTGTGTTTAGGCACAGTTTAACTTTTGTGTATCTTTTATGCTAACTACTTAAAGTGCATTAAAACAAGGATGACACGATACATGGAATAATAGTGAAGTAAATCTCTTATATATAAAGGTTAACTATCATAAAGTGTGTATGTCAAATGTGTTCATTTGAGTACAGGAAGATCTCTAAAACCGCTAGACGAATTTGTTCACTTATTTAGATCAAGTTTTAAGCTATTTTTTGATTTTGAAGGCTAGATCAAATACCAATGAAACTTCAAAACTTGCTTCCCCTATAACGTAAAGCTAGTCGCTTAGACATTTTACAGTCATCTAAAAAAAAAAAGAATAAACAAAAAACATCGTTGTTGGTAACTTATTAATTACTAGTAACTGTAAGCTGAAACAAGGATGACAAATCCCATAAAAGTAGCATGTCAAAAAGTAAATGAACAAACAAGCAGACTATAGAGATACCACGCATTCTAAATAATACCTAACTATTTCAATAATCGTCATGAAAACTTTAGGACGATTCTAAAATACCTCAATTGAGCTATACACTACAGACAAACTGAACGATTCGCTTTAAAAAGTATGACAATACTTTTCAAAAATGAAAGACATAATAGTTTTCTTGAGGTGCCCTATGCCTGCACAAATATATAAATTTGACCACATATGATATTTGCATATTTGTGTTGAGATATTGCACACTAATGCAGACTGTAAAAAATATGTCGAAATAGGGTGTTTCAAAATCTATTGATTCTGTCAATTAATTTAGTTTTTCATCCATAAATTGAAAAAAAGAATACGGATAAAAGTTTATGAGAACTATAATTTCTTTAAAATTAATTTTTTTGTTGTAGAAAATTGAGGCATGTTTATAAATGTGTGATTTTTGTTGACATCCTTAATTTTTGCATTTTTCAGATGTAGTCAACGAGAGTTGTTGGCTTTACCATTTACTAAGGTTTACTATTTATAATTTTCATATACAATTAGAACGTCCTTCCTTAAACACTTATGCTGTAATTATATCAACATATTAAAATCGTGTGGGGTCATTAAGTTAGTTCAAAAACAGTCCAAGCACATGAATTTGCCAGATAGGTAGAAAGCATAAGCAAAAAAGGGAAGGCATGGCTTGCATTTTAAATAAACATAATACTAAAGGAAGTTGGGTTGGCAATTCCTGGCACGCTTATGGTTATAAAACACATCATATCTATAAACAATGAAATTTAATAGGCTGGCTTTTCCTATACTTTTAAAATGTCGAAGCAAATATAAGCTCTTTACATGGAATACAAGTATATAAAGATAGAAGATAAGTTAATTCTTTCTTAAGTTAAGAGTTGTGAACTTATTACTAAAGTTTTGTTGTTACCATTTTTTCTTCATTGTGTGTATGAGTAATCTTGTATAAAAAGGACTTGCAATTTGGTGTGTGTATGTGTGTAGTTTCAGGATTAGGGGATTTCTTCTATAACTTCTTATTGGATTTTTAAGCACTTTGGGAAATGGGAAACAAAGATTATCTTTTGACTAACATCCTTAAAATACATCGTTAATTGTTTAACCCTCTAATTAGTAATATACTAGTATATAGTGCCCACTATTGATCATGAAAGGGAAATCTTGGCTAAATATACAAGTATATAGTGCCTAGTATTGGCCATAATAGGAAAGAGCTAAACGAATATAAAATAATTTTCATTATTGTCTAAATATATCAATATATAGTGCCCAGTATTGGTCATGAGAGGAAAGGTCTTGTTTAATTTAAAATTATATTTTAATATTGTCTAATATACAAGTAAATAGTGCCCAATATTGGTCATGATAGGAAAGAGCTTGACTAATATAAAATAATATTTCATTATTATTGACTGATATACAAGTCTATAGTGCCCAGTATTGGTCATGAAAGGAAAGGGCTTGACTAATATAAAATAATATTTCATTGTTGACTAAATGGGCGTGTAATTGGTAAGATTAGTGCTCCTATCATTTCTTTACAGGGCTCCTACAAATAAGCAAATATTTAACTTTATTAATTATAAAAACGAAAAATTTTCTATTTGAAATTGTTAATTTATAAGCAGAAGTAGATGGAACATTGAGGGAGGGAGGAGACATTAGACTGTAAATTATACTAACCCCAAAAATTTTATGAACATGTTCTATCATTCGTAGTCTTAGTAACTTTGAGGGGATAAATTGATTTATGATTGGTTGGTACAAAGCAAAGTATCTAAACTTTTCCACCAATTATCTCGCGGAAAATTTTGAAGAGGGTACTGAAACCTTAACTATATTTACCCAACTTGATCCTAATCTTTTTTATTTGCCAAAGGGGAAATTTGGATTGTCATAATTGATAATTTTCAATAATAATAATATTTTTTTTCCAGTTTTTTGTGAACTCTGTATTACTGATTCTTGTGGCCATTCTTGCTACCCACTCTTATAAATTTCAACTCTAAGGGCGCTTATAGCAAATTAAATTGATGCCAAAAGATGTAAAAGCCCTACGTAATTAGAATTTACATATGATTTAATATGAAATTGGCTCTTTAATGGGGTCTGACATTTAATATGTTCCAGCTCTGATTCTTATGGAACTGATTGTCCTTGTTTTTATAAATATCATTTTTAAAGACTTTTTTTATTTTATGGGCCAGCGACTTTGCGCTGACAACTAAGAATTTAGATTTGTTTTGCACATGCACGAATTCGCGTAAAGCCAGGGATACAGGGACAGCAGAAGATAAATCATTCTTGCACCAAAATTGTGTGGTAATCTTATTATTTAAAGAAGTAAGAGCATTGTGTCTGAAGATCTCAATAACAACCGAACCGATTGGGTTCTCTGTTTTAGGTAGGATTGATAACGGTCCTGTGATGGTTTTAAGCTATTTTTTTAGCCCCTCCCTGTCCCTCAGAGTCCCTAGATGCTAAGGGTGTAACCGCTAGTATCCTTATACTAAAGTAACAGGATGTTTGTATGTCTATGTGTTTGTTTGTACCGAAGGATCTCGCTAACCACTGAACCGATCGGGTTCTCCTTAACAGGGTAGCTTCTCTAAGTCCCGGGAAGGTTTATAACTATTTTCTTGGGGGGGTGGGACACCCCCAACCCCCCCCAAATTTTTTTTTAAAATTTTTTTTAACTAAAATTAAAAATTATGGTATTTTTAACATTAAGAAAAATTATAATCCTTTAAAACAAAGAAGTTTTTAAAGCTTTTAAGAAGGTTTTAGGCTATTTTCCAATGGTTAGTAATAGTCAAACAACATAAAGTAGTTGATTTTACCCAATACTAAATTTATAACATAGACTTCAACCCAAATGAACCATTAATGATCATTAAATCCGTTGACGAGATAGAAAAAAGGATTACGTAGATCCAGTATATGTTTAAAATATTGCAATTCCATGTAATTTATGAGTGAAAAAGGTTAAGGTTTAAAAAGTTTTTATCTGGGTATATATCTAAAGTTTTTAGGGTTTGGTGTATACCCTATAATTGTATTGAACATAATGCAGTTTTCCACTTATGTCTGTATAATAGACACAGAGAATAGATCAACAATTGTTGTAATAGTGTGATCCAAACGCATAAGGTTCTCTTAATGCATTAGAGGAAGTTGTGCATACTGTATAGCCTTCCTTTTTATTTTTTCATTTTTCCTCCATTTCAATTCAAATTACTATACATACTTTTTCACCAACGACTCATAATCTATTTTTAAGGCGGAAACGTAATAGTTATGTACCGCATTGTTTTATAGACACCTTTCCGCAGGTATTAAAATAAAGAATTATAGGATTAAAACCAGTTTTGACCGAAGGCCAGGTCTAACAAAACTGGTATAATTGGGTTTCGAGGCCATACTGGAAGATAGTTTTTACTTTAAATTCCCAATACTCTAAAACAAAGACAAACGGGGACATTAAAGTTTAAATTGTATAAAAATTACTCTAATCTGAACACTCCTTTATCTGTCCGTCTAGTCAGCAGTAAACTTGCAAAAAATTTGGGTTCAGGTTGTGCCAAATTTTATTACCCCACAGCCAATAAATACTTTAAATATTTATGTCATTATGACTTTACGTTGTCTAGTTAAGTTTTAGTAGCGTAGCTACTCTACAAGTTGTGTTGGTATGTAAGTTTAGTCATAAAAAAAAGAAAATTATGGATAGGGAGCTAAAGAGCTTGTTGACCTCATGCTAAAATTTTAATACAAAAGAGTTAATATGTCTGCCTATCAGTTTGTCCGTATGGCTATTTTTATTTGTACTAAAAGATATCACTTATTACTGAACCGATTCGTATTATTTGGCAGCTGAATAGGGTAGTGTTTTTACCTTTCATTAGATTTTAATTGATTGGGCTATTGTACTAAATCGTTTTTGATCGCAAAGAAATTTTATGTTTTTCAATTGTTTTGTATGATTTGCATAATATATGGTCTAATCAGGGAGGAAGGGGATATCGGAATTATGCCATTAGAAATTTGTTAGCTTAAAAAACTTTTAAAAGCTTGATTAATCCTTTCTTTTGATGTACAAACATTTCAACCAATGATTTTAATTAAGAAGGTAATTGTGTTTATATTTTTTCTCTCGAAATTTAGAAAATAATAAAGGGGGGTTGGAGACGTGGTTTCATTGGTTTAAAAATAGGCCTGAGTTACCATTTCATCTGCTATTGTTATAAAGTTTCATTATAACCCTATGATGATTTGTATAATGTAAATGTATGAGAAAATAACTAATTTTTCGCGCATACACGACATGCGCTTCCAAGAATACAGGAATACGATAGAATAGACATAAAATAAAAAATTATTTGGTGCTTTCTCTAATACCTATAATTGGACCACTTAACCCACACTACTTATTAAAAATTTGAAAAGAATAGTAAAACACAAAGTAAACCCACCTCCCCCTCACTCCGACAAACACCATTTTTTTTTCGGTGAGCTCTTATAATGTGGACCTATCTCTACGGTTATCTTCTAACTCTTATTTAACCTAACCTAATCTCAAATATGCACAAAACATGTTTCATCCAAAAAATTACTTAGTATACCGCCAAATATTTTTTGTGTGGATTTTTAACCTTAAACGTTATGTTGAACTTAAACACTTTTTTTGGTATGCTATTTAAGTATACGCATAAAAGCAACATTTTACCCAAAAAAGGATTGACTTGTGAAAATACTGGCGGGAAAAAAAACGTTGCAATTAAACCATACATAACATACCTATAAAACAAAAATATTAAAATTATAATAATACACATTAAAATAAATTGAAAGCTACTTTTAAGTCAATGTCTTCTGTAAGAAAATTATTAAATATAATAAAAAATTTTATAGTACTTTTTTATTCATTATATGTTTTTTTTATATCAGTTTATTTCTGTGAAAAGTATGGATTTATAAGGATAATAGATTTCGACAAAATTAACTTTTTCTAACAACACGAAAGATTAAGTCAGAATTATTTGATATTATATCAAACGCATTTTATGAATATAAGTTTCCATAAAATGCACTCTATAAAAAGTTCAACCTAAAAGGTATTCTTAACATTGAAATAGTTAAGTTGCCTTATCAGAATAAGAAATATTTTTATATGTAAAAATCACGCAACCTTTCACAAAAATAAAAATCAACTAAGAGTGTGACATATCCTTTTTATCACATATATAGTGTAAAATAAGTAGGATGTATACGTGTATGTATGTATGTCCATTAAGATCTCATGTTTTTTTTTGGAAAAGTAGCCTCAAGACTTTTAAAAATAGGTAGAAGGAATATCATACAAATTTTCTTGACTAATTTAAAAATAGGTATAATATCTTTTTTATTTAATTTGTTTTTGTATTACAAAATAATTTCTTTAAAATATTTCTGGCTATTATCTAACTCTAACTCATGAACAATACTAAAACGAATATATTTTAATCAAATTCAAAATATCTGACACTTATAATTAGAAAATTAAAAGTATATTTAGTCAAGCCAAGTATTTAAGGATAGGCAAATCCCAGTCAGGTTACATTCTTCTTCATTTTGAAATACATGAAAAAAGAATTTTGAAGTACACGAAGAAAGAATTTTGAACATTGAATATAGTGGGAGGAAATTACATTATTTTCATTAATTATTCCTTTACCACTGCACTGCATAAAACCAAATTTTCAACCAACAAGGATGACAATATACAAAAGCATCGAGCGGAGCTCATACTTCATGAAAAACCAAACAGATGGTCGAACAAAGGAAGTTATAATATAGATACTCTCAGGGAATATTTATAAACAATTATGACATCTATCTTTAATATTAGCAGAGGAACTCCAATTTTTACGTAGCAAATTATAGAGAATCCTCGTGTATAGAAATAGATAGATAAAACACTTTTATATAATTTTGAATATCAAATATTTGACGAGAAGATATTTTATAAAAATTAGAACGACGACGGGTAATTAAAAGTTACCAAGAAATTTGATGGAAACTTTTATGGAAATATATTTTGAATTTGAAATTAGGTAAGATATATCAATTTTTAATATTAATTATGTTTAGTCTCAAGTATCTCTTGATTCAATATCTTAATTCTAGGTATTATCATACATAAATTGCAATCTGTAAACTTATGTTAGGCCAGAATAACGTTTTAAAAACGACCAGGTAAATTAATGTACATCCCCAATGATGATAAACAAAAAATACTCCTAATGTAGATTAAAATTATTGGTTTTGAGTTCGCGCACTGCAAGTTTGAGCCAACCAATCAAATTTAACAACGGGGAACAGTGTAATTTACAGTCCGATATTCTCTCCCTCCTCCGAATGAAAAAAATACCCTTGAGCATATAAATTGCAATTTAAACATCTTGATTAAACTTTGAGTTTTAACTAACTACATGTTTGATTTCAGATTTTTTTCTTGGTTGGGGTTAAATAAAAAAGTTGCTTCTATGCTTGCTAAAGACTAAGCATGTAATGGCAATAGACTAATACAATTCTGACTTCTTTAAAAATGTAATTTTATTCCAGTATGGCTTCGAACCCGATTAATATCCGCTGGATTAGAACCGGTTTTTAGTCATACTGAAAATCATGTAAAGTAACATATTACAGACAATTTTCCACGAATATTAAAAAATCATAAAATTAATACCTTCGGCTGAAACCTACCTAACTTAGCATCTCTAATTAAGTCATATTTTCCCGTTAGAAAAAAAAGTATCCAATGATGTTTTAATCGGACCAAAAGTAAGTTAAGATCAAATGCTTATTTGTCAGGGGAATCTTCAAAATTTATTTTTACTAGTATCTTTTCTATATTTGAGGACGACCAGACAAAGTGAGTAGATTCAGTAAAGTTATATGAAAATAATGTGAAATTCTTATTATGAGGTATTTGTATTTAATCCTAATTGCATACATACATTCAAGATCTTCATCTCCCTTTGATATTAACAAGCTACCAAAGAGAGAATATCAATATTACACAAAAGAGGAAGATGTATCATTGTCCCATCCCTGCATTCCACAAGGTATAAGTAAAACAACGGGGGATCTTTTTCTAAGTAAACACTGGAGCTTAAGCATGCAACAGTGTGAACTTTTAACATTATATGCACTTTTTATGCACATCAACCCTGTGTGTGTGTATATATTGTATATTCTACATTTGACCCTATAATATCATACAAGTTAAGGATAAATAATAGTTTTTTCTCGCATCTCATTATAAACAGCTTTCCTCGGATATAAAATGTCCAAATATAAGATTAAAACCAGTTTTTTAGCCCCTTTATGCCGAAGGCACGGGCTAAAAACTGTTTTTTAATAATAATAAAAAGTAGACTTAAATGATCTAAGAAAGTTAAAATCAATTAATTTTTCACAATCTTTTCCCTGTCTTACATTTCATAATTGCCCAATGCTCTTTTCTATCTAATAAATATTGCTAAAACTACATCTTTCTAAAAAAATTTAAACTTCAAAAAGAATAATCATAACTTTGTAAAAAAAATCTATTAAAACATTTGATTATTATCTTACAATTATCCAATTGATAGATTGAATAAAAGTACCCAAAAAGCAAACGGAAAAGATGAATGAAAACTTTGGGAACCAGAATGAAGCGTTAAAAGCGACATCATACTGGGCTACCATTGGCCAATTAAAATGTATACTAGCCTGCCATTGGTAATTTAGTCTATGTATTAGCCTATCATTGGTTATTTGTATTATATGACGTTATTTTTTTTATAGGCACTGTAAAACAGCTTCAACTAGAATAATATACAGACAAATGTAGCCTCCCTTACTAGTTTTTGGTTCTAGTTTTCACATGTAACTTTAGGGCTGATTTACCTTCCCAACAAAAGTTTAACACTTTTTTTTGCATGTCTGTTTGTGTGTGTATGTAGGTAATGCATCTGTGGGTACATGTGTGTGAGTGCGTGCCTGTCTATGTAGGTAATGCATCTGTGGGTACATGTGTGAGTGCGTGCTTAGCACCTATTAACCCTGTGTAATTATGACCATGAATGGACTCAATTCTAACAATTCTAACATGAATACTAAGCATCTTTATACCCCATATATGTTGCATATTTTAGTAGTGCAACTATAATGACTCCTTACAAATTTGTCTACGGTTAATATTATTGCCATTTACCTAATATTGTGACGTCAAGGTCTAAGGTATAATTCAATCCTATTACTTTTTTCAAATATTTAATTTAACGATTGATTTTTCGATAATAACTATCGGAACTTCTCATGGAGCTAGAGTTTTAGAAAGATTTATAGGGTTACCCTGTTTGATAAAGAATTCATGACCCCTTTATTTAGAAACCTTTGTATATAAAATAAAGAAATACATATAACAAACACTTAAAATTAGCTATTAAAGAAACAAATTGACAATTCAAGGTCTTATTATAAAGAAAGGGCGTTAAATGTAATACTGGTAGTCTAGTTCATAATTTTAATGCAACGACGGACGGGAACATATGCTTTAAAACTTTTAGTTATGTGATGTTTAAAAGTAATTAAACTTTAAATAGGATAGGTCTAAAGGGTTAAGACAAAACCGATAAATTGCTGTAAACCCCAATGATGATGCACAAAATTACCCCTTCATTGGATTACAAGTAGTAGTTTCGACACTCAACTTAATAAACAAATCAATAAAAATTTAATAAAAGCCCCAAAAGTTGTTAAGCCAACGGATAAGAAAACGTTATCATAAAACGTTGGGGACTTTTTGCTGACAGAAAAATTAAAAATTATAAAATCTATACCAATAAAGTTGGCTCAAAGGGGCCAAAGGCTCGAATTAAATGAATTAGTATTGATTTTATGATTTTATTATACGCGAAAAATTATTTACAACACGATACGATACATGGTTTTTAAACATGTCTCAGTTCAGGTTCTAATCCAGCGGATAATGATAGGTTTCGAAGCCATGCTGTAAGCTAAATTTAAATCACTGGATATTCGTCCCCATCCCAAAGTGGGGCAAGAGATTTTAGATTGCAAACATGAAGCTGCAACTTTCAGAATTCTGCCTCATCCAGATCATAGATAATTGGCCTGTCATACAAGCATAGGTTAATGTAGATAAATCAATCTTCCATAATTAAAAAAGTATGATTCAAAGGAGGATTCAGACATACTTTTCATTACTAAATCTAAAAATGACTTCTAGTATTTAAATGAAAATACCAATCAATAATTTTCAATTTACCCATCCCTACCACACTGATATTTTGCACAGATTGTGGGTATTGGTTCGAGTTGAAAAAGTGTGGCTTTTCACAGAAAGAAAGGAATACAACAACACACCCAAACAACTTCTCTACTTTTTTTCTTTCTTTTTTAAGATTTGTGCACATGAAACCATTTAAAAACCCGTAGAATTTATTAGAAAATAAGATATTGCTTGAATAAAAATGAAATAAAAATAATTATATAAAATAAAAAATCTTTGATAAAGAAAAGAAAGTTAAACAGAAAAATGCAATTAAATTTAATATTTTCTTTTGGTGAAATATATGTAATCATAGTGTCCTTTTAAAATCTAGTAGTCGAAACAAGGGTTATGTGTGGATGTGTCAGATGAAGGGGCGTGGGTAGGGGGGCGTGGCCTAACCAATTCTATTTTATTGCCCTAGGTCTTCTAGCTATATATTTAATCTGATGATAACAACCGGGTCATGCCAATTCTCTTTCATTTTAATTCTAAACCTGCATTTCTGCTTAACAAGTATGTTCAACATTCAAAGAATTTAAGCCATTTGCAAAAATTGTGTGACCCGTTTGATATTCCATGAGAAAATTTTAATAAATATTTATCAAAGCACTTTAGAAAAGTTGATCTTGTCAATATTAGAATTAAATTAACTGTCGTTTTTCTTTCTCATAAATCCCTAATGTTAGCAATTTAAATGGACAATGAAAATAATAATTCTAAAATATATTTATCGTATTCATTCGAATCCGGTGGATAGGAATCGGTTCTCATCCATACGAAAAAACTATGTCTAGCATCGAATTATATACAGCTTTCTACAAATATAAGAATGTACAATCATAAGATTAAAACCAGTTTTTTTAGCCGGTGCCTTCGGCACCTCGGGGCTAAAAAAACTAGTAAACTAGTTTTAATCTTATAATTGTACATTCTGTATCCGCGGAAAGCCGTTTATAATACGATGCGAGAAATAACTATTATGTAAAGTTTATTTCAAACTTTTAAAAATGTTTATATTATCTAAATGTAATTAAACACCATAGCTTTTAATTTAATATTAAAAATGCATTACACACGATAGAATATGATCAAGTATTAAATAACTTTTTTTCTAAATGTAAGCTTTCTGAAAAGAAAAGCATTGAATTTAATATGTTTTAGTTTGTGTCAATAATTCTATAAAGTCAATTCTTTTAAAAAGTAAGAAAGAAGATGAACTTTAAAACTTTAGAAAACAAGCACAAATTTTGTTCATAAGTAGTGAAACACTAAAGTGTGTTACCTTTTTTTATGTTTTATTATTATTTGGCCACAACTTGGTCAAAAATGCTCACAAATCAGACCTTTTTCGACCGAAGATGCTCAAATGGTTCCTTTACAAGCCCAATCAATCAGTTTAAAGATATCTTTATATTTCAAGAAAAATTGATGAAAATACTAAAAAACAGCAAATTTGGGTGTTACCTTTTATATGCACAGATACCATAAAATCAACAGAAAAATACTTATTTTTACTTTTCTGTCATTTTTCAAGTTTGATTCTGTTAAATTGGCTATTCATAAAGGGATTTATGCATTGATTATACTGAAACATAATATTGGACAGAAATTAATGTATTTCAAAAAAAGAAATTTTGGAAAATAAGAAATTCGACCTCTATCACTTCAGAGGACAGCTGCCAACCTCCAGTTGACAGGATGTAGTTAAAAACTTGTTAGCAATAATAATTAGCCCAAAAAGTAAAACAAAATTTTTTTTAATATGGTAAAAAAATGATAATCTAAATCTTAATTTTGGGGATGATGATCTTAAAGACGCTCTTGCTGTTGGTGATGATGACCCAGATGGTATCCAAATACATGAGCATTATGACAACTTATCTATTAAACTATGGTCTGATTTTTGTATTTGTAGCATTCTCCAATCAAGAGGAATCCCAAAACATACAATCATGGTTTTTAAATTCTCCAATTCATAAGGTAAATATAGTAGTTTTTAAAAGATGGTTATATTTCTTGTTACAACTTTTAATTGGAGGCTGCTATAAATACAAAAATTGGACCATAGTTCAATAGATGAGTTGTCATAATGCTCATGTACTTGGATACGATCTGGGTCATCATCACCACCAGTAAGAGCGTCTTTTAGATCATTATCCCCAAAATTAAGATTTAGATTATCATTTTTTTACCATATTATAAAACTTTTTGTTTTACTTTTGGGGCTAATTATTATTGCTAACAAGTATTAAACTATATCCTGTCAACTGGAGGTTGGCAGCTGTTCTCTGAAGTGATAGAGGTCAAATTTCTTATTTTTAAAATTTTCTTTCTTTGAAATACATTAATTTCTGCCCAATATTATGTTTCAGTATATTTCAATGCATAAATCCCTTCAAGAATAGCCAATTTAACAGAATCAAATTTTAAAAATGACAGAAAAGTAAAAATAAGTACTTTTTCTGTTGATTTTATGGTATCTGTGCATATAAAAGGTAACACTCAAATTTGCTGTTTTTTAGTATTTTCATAAATTTTTCTTGAAATATAAAGATATCTTAAAACTGATGGATTGGGCTTGTAAAGGAACCATTTGAGTATCTTTGGTCGAAAAAGTTCTGATTTGTGAGCATTTTTGACCAAGTTGTGGCCAAATAATAATAAAACATAAAATAAAGTAACACACTTTATATTAGTAAGAAACAATGTTTTAGACTAAAAAGGAACAGTAACTGTATCAACGTTCATATAGCAAAACTAGAATTTTGTAAATTGTGTTACCCTAACGAAGTATATACCCTAGATATAGAGTAGCTGCTTTACTAACAAGAATATGCATAAAAATCTAACTTTCAATATCCCCTATTATGTATAGAATTGCAAAAAAAATAAGTATTATAGAATATAGTTAGAGCTTGTAAATTATATTGTTGCACAAATAGACGGTGTCAGAATGTATACACATATATTTTGGAAAGAATTTATTAAAAATCTGATCTTTATTAACAGTGTATAACAATTCCTAAATCAATCCAATGATAATGATAAGAGTCTGAAAAGAAATTTAATAAATCAAAAAGTATCTAAGATTATTAAAAGTTTAAGTTGTATAGCGCCTAGCTTATCTTAAATTCTTAATTTTAATTCAAATGAAATAATTAGGTGCTTTCCCATAAAGGGTACAGCAAGCACTGATCCAAACCTCCCTATTTTGAAAATAAATTTAAAAAATGAGATTTTTTTCTTTATGCCCTACCCCAATTGTGCCTTACACAATATAACCTAAGCTAAAAAAGTATTTCACGAAAAACTACCCCCCCCCCCCTTTATTTCAATTTGTTTTAAAAAATACAGTCAATTTGAGGGAAACCGCAAAAAAAAAACAATTTAAAGAGTTAATGTTTTTGCAACACTCTATTGCACACGTATTTAGAACATAAAAATTGCATTTTTATATGCATAATTGTGGTAATTATTGTAAAACAATGTGCGAAAACAAGGAAAAAAATGCAGTTAGTGGCAAACTTATTCTAAAGGAATGTTTTATATGTAAAATTATAGTAAAATATTGTGCCATAACAAGGATATTTATATGTAGCCTTGTATTATAGACATCTTTACTCGGATATAAAATAAAAAAATATAAGATTTAAACCAGTTTTGTTAGACTCAAGGGTCCGAAGTCCAGGGCTAAAAAAAAAGAAAAATCATTATTAAAGTAAAATTATGTTTTTTAAAAATTAGTTAAAAAATAACTTGTTTCTAGGCACGGCTAATGGTAAAACATTGCATTTTTGTTGTAAATTGCAAATATTCTAAATGTATTTACACGTTATTATAAAATTAGCCCTGGTTTTGTTTATGAATCACGACCAAATTGCAGAGTGATTCCCTGTCAACATTCTACAGTTGGATTCAAAATTCAACAATTTGCTTCTATCTTTTCCCCAACTAAGAGGAAAGAAGTTTAGATAATTATTATTTACTTAATTGATAAAAATTCGATATAACTTCAAACTTGTATATACAGACAAAAAATAGATAATATTTTTATAATGAACTTATAATAAGGACTTATGCTATAAAGTTGGAGGCAAATTAGAAATTTTTTCAATAATATATCCCTGCCCTATCCGAGACAACACTTTTACTATTCACTTGAAAATACAAAAGTTACACAACAGCATTACAGACAGACTCACATAAAGTCTTAAAGAGTAGCTTCACTTTCAGATATTTTTTCACAGGCAAGGCTTAGAGGTTCACAACTTTAGACTACAAAATTGGAAACCCATCAAACTATAGAATGATTCAGGGATCTTTAGGGATAAGACAATGGACATTAAAATATAGTAAACCTCAAATTAAGAAAACCAAAATTACCTCTTTGATATAGGTGGAAAAGATTAAATACTGCTTTATTGTTTCAACTAATCAAAATTTAATCAAAGTTTTTAAGCCAACTTAAAGAACACGTGTTTATAAAACTTTAGGCACCATCTTAATTTACAGTGCAATGTCCCCTCCCTCCCAGAAAATTATTACACATTTTACTTAACCTCTGTTTTGAGGAAAATCCTTGTTTTTTTAGTTAATTATGGGATAAATAGCAGGTTTTAAAATAGGGAGTTGAATAATGAAAAGATTTTACTAAAATCTAATTAAAGACTTTTTAATATATAAAAATTTTCATAATTTTATGGAGAGTTAATATTGATCATAAAGATCATAAATTTAAGCTGCAAGCTGATCTAAAGGTTTAAATTGGCTGTAAAACCTTTTTTCAACATGGATTGCTCAACTGTAGATTTTTGGCTGAATTTTAAAATTCTAAGATAAGTTTCAAAGTGTATATGCTGAACATACCTAAAAATAGAAGAAAAAAATTAGTTTGAAAATATCCTCTGGAAATTAAATTTATAAAACTAAAAATATTTAATTTATATATTTTGTACTATCTTTTAAAAAGAATTAACAAGAGCTATCTTATCTTTTTACTGAACCCCAATAGGTATTATTCTATTGCTCCCTCTGTCTGTCAGTTTGTTCGTCAGTGATTTATAATTGGAAATGACGGATTGTTATATTAGGATCAGGCTTAGACATTTGGCTTACACATTTGACTTCGATTATCTGCGGATTACAGGTGGCTGGCGGGCGGCTGCCGAACTTTGGTTATAAAAATTGATTAAGTTTACCCAATTTCTTTCACGCAAATACTATCCACAAATAATAAAAAAGTTTGTTAGCTTTCATGGATGTAAGAACTTTTTAGACGTCACAAAACTGTTCATTGGGGAAGGATATGTTAACTACAAAAAATATATTGTGTCTAATAATAAAATTGGGGTCATGTGATGGAAACGAAGTTGCGGGTTTCGTCATATTTTCACAGTAGCTTTTCTCTTATTTCTAGCTCCTGCTCGGGGCTCTAACCCTGGGCGGCCAGTTGTCTAACCCTGCGGGGCAATCACCTAACCTAACCTAAATTAATCTTTCAAACGCTACTGTGAAAATACGACGAAACTCGCAACTTCGTTTCCTTCACATGACCCTTTAAAAGGCAAAAAAGTAAAAAGCATACAGTTTTTCCTCAGATAGAATATCCCCTTCCTTGTAAAACTTTTTACATAAACTACATATAGTCTATAAAAGTCTAAGATGAGCGTTTTGTTATTCCTTTACCCCTGATCAGTTTTAGAACATCCATATCAGCGTATTTTTTTCTGTTTACAATAATTGAGAGGAAAAAACTCAGCACTTTTACATATAATAAACAAGAATATACTTTTTTCATGAAACACTGACATAACTCCATAGCTATCTATCTGTATATCTGTCTGTCTGTCTTTCTGTTGATTTGTCTGTCTGTTTATTTGTCTGTCTATTTATCTGTCTGTCTGTCTCTCAGCCTACCCGTCTGTCTATCTCTAAAGATTGACAGATAGAGTAGCTGTGCTACAAAAAATGATGTGAACTTCTCAATAAGTTGTAAACATTAGTCCTACGGATGAATACATGTATTCTATAAAAAAAGCTCTTACAAATACTAATTCTTCTTTTTAAAAATTAGGTATAAGGTATTATAGATAAAGGGTTTAGTAATAAATTCTTGTATAACTAAGGGTGTGGGTATTAACCTTGAATCTCTAATAATAAAATGTAAGATTTATATCAAATAATATTCTTAAATCAATTATCTAGAATTAAAGGTCACCTAAGAACACTCTAAGTTAATCAAAATAACTTAGAAATAGAAATCTCTCCTCTTGTATACTTTTTAGAACACAAATCCAAATAATATCAGCTAAGGCTTACGTAAGCGGGATTATTTTATGATGTTTAAGCAAATTTGTAGGCATGGTTCTTATTACTATTACGAGTAATTACATTTTTCTGCAAGTTGGGAAATTATGTAACATTACCTACGTTTTAGCTGTTTATCTTGAATAACATATGAGAAATTAAAGTTTCCCCAATTTCGTTTCTTACCTTTTGAATGATAGAGTAGCTTATCACATAGCAGCAAATTCCCATGAAAAAATAACTAATATGCGAAGGTGTCAAAGATGGATTTTTTAAATTGCAAAATTCTGGTAATTAAAGTTTTAATCTAGTATGAAAATTCTCGATAATTTATCTTTAACGTCAATGTCTCAAGTTGGTGTTTATTTAATCTAAATATAGGGTATTTGCAGTTTTTTCTTATTTTAATCATGGTTAAAATGTAAGTATAAATAGAGTGGAATAGAATAAAAGTCACGTAGCTCTTTTTGCTACAATGAATTCCTGGTCAGGTATAAGGCTATCTAGCGGATATTTAGATAACCTCCAACCATTCAGAAATATATCTATCAAATACAAAAAATGAATACTAGTTAGTTGAGGCCAAATCCCTAGAGGCTTAAGACGGAGGACAACGTTTTATTTAGTAAAATTATAAATAAATAAGAAGATTTTATCCCTTCTTATCAAAAACCAATTAAACCTATACAAAACTCTTTAGCTTGCCTGCGTAAAATAAAATCTTAATCTATTTTTGTTCTGATCACTAGTGTGCAATAACTTCCGCTTACAACCACATCTTCACTGTGTGTTTTATTCGCGAAAAGATCCCAAAGCAAATGAATCAAAAGCATGTGTTTAATAAAGAAAGCAAAATATAAGGGGAAGTTTGTGCTATTTTAATAACTAGCGGCTTCGCCCCTAGCCTCTAGGGGCTTCGCCCTATAATATTCAAAAAAATATTCTTTGTTTAATTACTCTGTGATAAAATTAAACCCAGGTTGTGCGGTTTATGCAGAAAAATTTTAATTTGTACAAATTAAACCCAGGTTGTGCGGTTTATGCAGAATAATTTTAATTTGTACAAATTAAACCCAGGTTGTTTGCCTTATACAAAAAAATTTCAATTCGTAAAAATTAGACCTAGGTTGTTCCCATACACAAAAATTAAAATTAAAAAAAATATATTTTGATTTTTTTTTGGGGGGGCGATTCATGGGGGCTTTGCCCCATGTTGCAGTGGGGTTCCCCCACCCCAATTACTGGTTTTTGTTTAAAAAAATAAAAAAAATAAAAAATTTGGGAAGTGGGGATTTTTTTATTTTTGGGGGGATTGGAGTGTCCCACCTCCCAAGAAAATAGCTTAAAACCACCAGAGGACCAGTAGGTATATTCCCAGAAGGGTAGAGCCCAATTTGGTCAGCAGTTACTGAGATTTTACAAAAAATGTAAAAAAAAAAATTTTGGGGGTTGGATTTTTTTTATTTTTGGGGGGGTTGGGGGTGTCCCACCCCCCAAGAAAATAGCCTAAAACCACCACAGGACCAGTAGGTATATTCCCTGAAGAGTAGAATCCGATCGGTTCAGTGGTTACCGAGATCTTAAGGGACAGACAGACAGACGGACAGACAGACGGACAGACAGACGGACAGACAGACGGACAGACGGACAGACATCAAGCTACTTTGTATTATAGATATGCGGTTCGGATGATCTGAAAATGCAATCCATGTGTGGAAATTATAACACACCCTGATTACGCGGATAAATCAAGAAAACCTCTAACAGTAAGTTACAAGAAATTATATAAATATTTTCTTTAGTTCTCAAGTAAAAGACGTCAAAATATTACGTGATTTTTATGGAAATTTATATCAAATATATTTTGTTTTATATTTGGGTCAATTTATAAGATTTTTCACGTTGCAATGGATCTATTATTACTTGAATATTGCACTAGATTATCATGTACAGAAACTACCTTACCATTAAAATTTACTTTATTTCAGTACTATAAGATTAAAGAATTTAAACATTTTTTTGCAAAGCTAATTATTTTCAATTTTTACTTCAATTTTCAACTTTTTGAGCCTCAAATTTCAAAAAACATAAACTTGATTAGCTTAATAAAATATGAAAGATTAACCTATTTTCCTCTATTTTACTATCACTGTATCTATGAACATTAAACACTGACCATTAAGAGATATAAGTTTTCCGGAATTGTAATGTAGGGAGTAGATTTGAAATCTGCATCAAATTTTAAGGATTTTTTATAAAATTCGTTTTTTGTATAATTCTTTATCTAAAAGCGGAAATACAAATTAAGTTAATTAATTTTGGCATCTGTGATTGGTGGATTTAAAAAATCTGCACTCTGATTGGATGTCGTACATCATTCAACCAATTAGAGCGCAGGTAGTTTAAAATCCACCTATCCTATTGGTCAAAATTAATTAACTTAAAATGTATTTTCGCTTTTCGATAAAGAATTTTACAAAAAACGAATTTTATAAAAAATCCTTAAGATTTGATGCAGATTTCAAATCTACTCCCTACATTAAATTTCCGGAAAACCTATATCTCTCACTGACCATACCATTAAAATTTTATCTTTTTCAATTGAATTTGATAGTTAATACAATTTGATACAAGGATGTAAATTATCAAAAATCTTCGAAAAAAATTAAAGAATTGCGCAAATTTTCTACATAGTTTCAAATGTCCAAAGTAAAGTATATGTCCTCTCCCCTTTAGGGAAGAAAGTGATTTTCTAGCTGCTATTACAGATAGAAGTCTAAATATTTCAATAACCAATGAGCCTCTACTTTATAACTGCGTTTGTCAGTTGGTGCCTCCAATACAATGTGATTAGGATAAGAATTCTATTGAGAAATTATAGTTTGATATTAACTTGTCAATGAGGGATTAGGGGGTGGACACTTAGAGGTTGTATCCAACCATCTTAATTTTGCCAGTGCAGTGGGTGAATAAACATTCTTCTGGTTATTAGTTCCAATTTTAAGAGCTTTGCTACTAAAGATTGTTCTTAATTAATGTATAGAAAACCTTTGCTTTTTTAACTCGAACCTAAGTTGCAAAGATTAGTATTCCAAATTTTTGCTATTTCATCATTTAAAGAGGGCAATTAGATTTGAATGGGGCAACTTTTATAGGTAAAGGCATGTACTTTTCATTATATACAGATCTTTAAAAATAAAGGAATAGATAAGTAGCAAAAAAGTTGTCTAAATCTATTTACTAAAATTAATTGAACTTTTTATATCCAAAAAATTTTCTTTTCATATATAAAAATAAATAAAAAATTTAAACATTTCCATGGCAAAAAAACACCCGCATTTACCCCAATCTCGCACTTTTTTATGACTCTACCACCTACTATAGGAAATTAAGTAACATCCAACAGATGACCATGACCAACCCTTTGATTGCACGATTTTTGTATGGAATTCCTAATTATACATGGTAACGAGTTGCGTCTGTTTTCGGGCCAAGGCAGTCCACATACTATAATTTATGCCAAAATGCCACGGTTATAGCCCCATTAAAATAGTCCTAATGGTGTTCTGGCGGTATTTTCTTTGTAGATGCAAAACCGTCAACAACATAAAAAAAAAATAGTTTTTAAACTGAGTAATCGTTTTGCCTTTTGTCAGTTGAGGATCTAAGACCAACGTCATTCTTGGTTTGTGACAATCAAGTTTAAAATGCAATATTATTACAAACTACAGGAGAACTATGGCTGTGACATTAGACAAATTACTAAGTTTTTACTTTAGTCTTACTTTAATGTAGCTTATTTATCAACTTGGAGCATTTATTTGAAGATTGTTTGAAGATGTTCTAATTTTTGTTGATTGAATATTAAAACATAAATTCTAATCCATAATAGAAAGTAGTTATGTTTTTTTATAAAGTTTTTTAGGAAAAGGATTTTAAAACTACCATGCATGTCTACTTGTGCTTTTCAGGGAACCTTTGCAAAAATGGTTTGAGGCTGTTTTTCAATAAAATTAGACCATTGAGTAATTTGTTTTAAACACGCTCGAAGGTTATAAAGCTGTATAAAATGGTTCTAATTCATAGGTCAATTATGCCTTTTTATTATGAGAACTATTTTTGTGACGCACTTGTCAATGAGAAATAACACAACTTCCTGGGAAAATTTTATCATTATTTATGGATCAAATTTTCAACTCTCAATTTAACTCTATTTTAACGCCATAAACTACAAGTAAAAAGCAAAATCTAGGCCTGTTAAAGTTGTCAAATCAAATTTAAACATTGCATGAATTTAGGAAACGTAGAAACTTTATAATCGTCTGAGAATTTATCTATGACTAAGACAATATTTCTTTGCTATGCTAAAACTCAACAAATTCGTGTTGTTTTCTTCTAAAACATATCGCGAAAAAAGTAATCCACTTATGATAAGAACACTTACAGCTCTTTAGATATATTTCTTTGAAAAACGAATTAACAAAACTCTTTGATTGGAAGAACAATGATAACATCCATAAGTAGCGGATTGCTAATTCAACTAACATTAACAGTCAAACAGGCAGACTTACAAAGTAAACGCTTGTTAGTAAATTATATTTCCTTATGAAATTCCAAACTTCTATCTTCGACGACAGCAGAGCAAATCTCGTCTACTTTTTAAAGAACCGTTTTGTCGAAACTAATGACTTTCAATAAAACGCAAAAAGTATTTAAGAAACTTAAAAAACTATATAATTCTTTTAAAACAAGGATGACAACATCCATAAAAGCGAAGCACTAAAACGGTAGGACAAACGGACATTAACACTTGTATAGTGTCTGAACTGAATAATCAGAATATAAAAGTATAAGAGTCGAAGCAAAATTGTAAGTAAATTTGTTGAAAAACTGCTTAATATAGGATAATGTTTATGGACATACTTACATTTTTAGGACTAGATTATAGAGTTGCTTCGCTTATAATATTGTTCTTTGTTGTCCCAGGAATCAATATACCAAAAATCAGATCAAACGGATAATTAGATCACATAAAAATTTGTTGTTAAAAAAGTAGAAAAATCAACATGTTTAAAATGGACGTACGGACATTCTGGTAATGATTATAGAGTTGCTACTCTTACTAATTCGTACCCAACTACTACAGGAATCATCATGTAAAGTTTGAAATCGATAGGACAACTCTAACATGCCTAAATTAACGAATAAAAGCTATCTATCTCGGACAGACGGACTGACCCTAATTATAGAAAAGCTTCGCTTTTAAAAAGTATATTGTTTTTAGATATTTGAAATGAAATTAGGAGACCTTTAAAATTCTAATATTTTATATATACAAATTATAAAAATTTTTTTTGTTATAAAACAATTTTTTTCTCAAAGTACTAAAAATTTGCGCCTCTTATCTTCTTTTGCAAATTGTTAAAAGCTAAGCTTGCCCATGTACATTTCGGATGTATTTACGTCCGTACAGATTAATATATAGCTCTACTGTACTAAATTTAAAATTAATCCTGCAATAGTAATCAAGGAAGCATAGCATCTTTTTTACTTATAGCTTTCAGTACAATATGATTCTTAACAATTACAACTTATACAATAGCTACGCTTAAAAACCTTGAAGTATTCTAGTTTAAAAGAATTTAAAATTCATTCAAGTATTCATTCTCTTGGAGACTTTGGGAAACTTATCCATTTAAGTTGTATAATGTATATTATATGAGATAGAAATGAATAATTTCAATAATAACAAGAATGAAAACTGCCATAAGCAAAACACAAAAACATATAATAAAACATTATAATTTCAGGAAAGTTAAATTAATTTCTAAAATAAATGGGGAATATTCCCTTTCGTGGCAACGCCCCTTAAGGGGCGATTCGTCGTATTTTTTAAATGGATTTTTATAGGTTATTTTAGGTTATATTGAGTTAGGTGATTGCCCCACAGGGTTAGGCATTTGACCCCGCATGGGCTAGAAATAGGAGAAAAGCTACTGTGAAAAATACGAAGAATCGCCCCTTAAGGAGCGTTGCCACGAAAGGGACTATACCAAAAAAATGTTTTAGATTCTTATCTTATATAGCAGCTAAGAAAGAGTAGTTGCTTGGTTGTCAGAGGATTTTTTTTTGTAGATTTTGGTGGCCTAGAAAAACCATATTGTCCCATACTATTTTTAAGTTATAATGAAATTGGTGAAATAACTATTTTTGTTCTTGGACATCTTTCCCTGTCCAAGAAATGGTCACTTTGGATAAAATATATTTTGTAAACCCGCCTACTACATTCAAGGAAAGAGATAAGGTTTATAAAAAATGTAGTTGAAATCAATTCATTAAAATGAATAAAGTCGTTTTTTTTTATTTATAGACGGCCAATAGTATCATTTACGAACCAGGAATCTAATATATTTGCTTTTCGCGGTTGCGCCCCTAATGACTTAAATGTACGATTTCTCTTGAATGGGTGGAGGAACTGGTTTCACAAAACAGCTATAATCCTTCCCTGGGCCTATGAGAAACTTTAATGTAAAGAAGAACCGTATCGGTTAAGTGATAAAAGAGATCATTCGCTTCACAACAAACTCAGACAGACAGGCATCCTTTACTTTTATATACGGATTATGTATTTTGTTTAAAGCTTCGTGACTTACTTACGTTGAAGTTATACACACTAAATAAGAAATATTTACAATTGTGATTTTAATAATAACAATCCTTGGTTGTGGAATAACATGAAGTAAACAGTTAATTGATTAGAACATCAATTAGATTTTCCACTTAAAGACTGAGCAAATGTTATACAGGATATAAGAGGTCGATTCTTAAACAGGCAAAGTGTTTGCTCAAATTGTAAGTCTATTCGTTAAGAGAGATATTTAAGTTAGACAAAATAACAACTATGAATCCCTTTGAAAGTAAAATAAGAGTTTTTCTTCACATATCTAGTGAGAAGGATCATTTTTGTAGCATGTTTGATAATAATCATAGTAGAAAAAAGTTTAAGTAACAGGCTTAAAAAATTGAGACACTTAGGTCAATGAAATGAACGACCATCTTCAAGTTAGGCGTTGGAAAAAACATATCTATGTTATATATATAATTACCTATGGTAACGTAAAATCATATTTATTGGACTTTTTTGTTTGTTACTGCCAATAGTATTTCAAAATTAAACCTGCAATTTTAAATGACTGCATCCCAACTATCTATTAAACCATACTAGAAATATATATGATGAATATATCATAGAAATTTTTCAAGATGATTGATATTATTTTTAGATAACCTTCTAAAAATAATAAATATTTTTATACAATTCTTGTGGTTAGATAACCTAGATTTAATATTTATTTTACTTATTATTCTAATTACAATAGTACTTTTTTCTTCAATAACATGAGCTTTAGACAATTTGCCTTTAACTGAAAGGAAACTAATAAGTTAAATAAGTTATAATAAGTTAGGTGTAGTTGAATAATAGGAAGGATGTCCTTGCAGTTGTAGTTTTTTTTGTAGAGCAAGAGCTCCTTACAGGGGATAGAAAAATCTTTTTTTTTTTGTAAAAAAAATTGGTCTACTTGACTTTTCATTTTAATATCATCATTAGGGTTGGGCCGGATATCCGGTGTGGCCGGATATCCGGCCATTTTAAATATCCGGCCGGATACCGGATATTGAAACTATCCGGCCGGATATCAGGCAATATAATCTTTTATATTTTACAACAAAAATCTCTGTTTTTTTAATCTTAAATGGCTGTAATTTTCTTATTATTGAAGCTAGAAGAACGATTTTTTCTGAATATGTTTATCTTAATGTAAATTTTATATTAGAAATCTCAAAACATAAATTTTGGCGGTGGCAGCAGTACTTGGCAGCTGCCAGCCGCAAACCGACGGTTGGCAGGTAAACGGCAACGGATTTTATGAAATTGAAATATGTCATGAAGATATATAAAAAAAATTGAAATCTTCGAGTAAAAATTTGCGGTCACAGGAACCGTTTAAAGATTTCTGGAGACCTGGAGGTTCAGGGGTCAGGACTTGCAGGATTATACCTGGAACCTGAAATCGACTTGAACACCTACATTACATATGAGGATGTACGACTACAGGATAATTTTAGTATTAGATAACATTAAATGCTTTGTTTAAGTAAAAAAATAGTTTTACTTTTTACCTGAATGACCTTACCAGATTTGCCAGGAAGGAGGTATTAAAAAAATTTCAACTCTCAGTTATGTGTCATACCCATATTTCAAAAGTCACTCAGTTATAGCCCTTTTCCTTTTATACACAGAAAATGGGATAGAAAAAAACAGAGGGGGGGGGGGAGCAGGCATTCAACGCCATCTCCCCGCCCATCCTCCAACCGTTAGGGGTTGAAATTACAGATTGAGGGTAGTAATAGTTAATTGGATTTATTTGCTAAGTTTAACCTTAATTTTATCCTATTATATAAAGAAGTAAGCTTTTTTGTCTGTAGCGAAGGATCTTGCTAACCGCTGAACCGATATGGTTCTCCTTTAGAGTAAAGCTTCTTATAGGTCCTAGAGTGGTTTTAGGCTGTATAATTTTTATAAAAAAGTCGTTGTAAGGTTTTTAGTTATTTTTCTGGATAGTCCCTTTCGTGTTAACGCCCCTTAAGGAGCGATTATTCGTATTTTCACAGTAGCTTTCCTCCTATTTCTAGCCCCTCGCGGGGGACTCTAACCTTGCGGGGCCAATTGCCTAACCCTGCGGGGCAATCACCTAACCAAATATAACCTAATCTAACCTAAAATAACCTATTAAAAGCAATATTAAAAATACAATGAATCGCCCCTTAAGGTGCGTTGCCACGAAAGGGACTATATCCTTTTTTGATACTTTAATATGTAGCAATTTGGCCGGATAACCGGATATTTGCCGGATATCCGGCGTTGGCCGGTTATCCGGCCGGATACCGGATATCCGGCATTTTAAATCAGCCGGATAACCGATATCCGGCCAAAAAAATATCCGGCCCAACCCTAATCATCATCATAAATAATTGTCTAACAAAAGAATTTTATTTATAAAACACCAAACACACTAAATTACCTAAAACACAGAAACATTTGTACGCTAATTACCTTAAAGTCTGGCTGCTCTAAAAATCACTTACAGCTGTCAAAAACATTGCATTATATGTAATTATGATTTGTCACAAGTTTTTGATGCTATTCACTGGATTATAAAAATCACTTTGTTGGCAGTAATCACTGAAAATTAATATAACAAATTAATTAACAAGTACACATTTATTTCAAAAGAGTGGCAACATATAAAGGCAGATTTAAATGGGGAGGGAAATATGATAGAATTCTAGTAAGCAACACAGATATCCAAATATGATTAAAATCGGTAACATAAAACTCAAAATATGATTTTAGCAATACTTGTAATATATTTACGTAATTAACCTTCTTTTGTGTGTTAAAGAACCCTAGATTTTTCAGAATTTTATTACGATATTTCTAAAATACTACCTACCCATCTTTTTGTTATGTAATTAATGGAAAGAATGCTTTTGGCTAATACAAATTTTTTTATCTCATTCTCTTTTAAAAATTTATGTTCTATATGAAAATTTTAAGAATTTTAATCAAATTCAGTATATACAATATTATTCGAGAGAATATGAAAATTCCAAAGAATAAAATTTTGAAGAACAATTAAGTTTTGATAGAAGATTGTATTTTCTAGCTCTATTTGTCTTTTGTTCATTCCTATTATTAGAAAATTAATCTTCAAATTCATTTCCAACTTTTTCTTTGCTTTAATTTCGCAGAATAGTTTGAAAAGAGTTTTTCCATTTTTTCTTATTCTAATTTGAAAATCAGATATTTAAAAAATAGAGATGTAGAACTAAGAATTAGGGATCTAAAGGGATAAGGCAATATCCGAAAAATTGATGTACATCCCTTGTGATGATACACAAAATTACCCCTTTTGTAGATTAAAATTAGCAGTTGAAACGCTTGAACACTCAACTTAATTATCCAACAAATCATCAAAGATTAACAAAAGTTCCCAAAGTTGCTGATCCAACAAATAATAAAACGTTATTATAAAACTTTGGGGACTAGTGTAATAATGAGCCCATTGTCCCCTCTCTCTCTGAATAAAAATTGTTTTGTATTTACTTTTTTTCTTTGAATTAATTTTCTAGGCTTTCAAAGATTGCTTTGAATTGGACGTCCAAGCTTTTTTTTGAGATGGGGAATGAGGGTTTATAGTTAGAGGGATGTAACCCCTTTACACCCCCCTCCCCCCAGGAAGTCTATGTCCTTTTAATAAGAAAAAGTCACCAAAATTCTCAAAAAAAAATCATTTGTTTAAAAAAATATCAATCTTCCTTCTAAAGTCAAAAATGTAAAAAAACAAAAAGACCTTTTCCTTTACCCCGTAAGATTAAATCTATCGATTGACTTACTAATTCATTTTTGCCTGATTTGATAAATGATGAAAGATATAATGTGGATAATAACTAATATCATGCTAGCATAAAGAAGATTAACTTTTTTTACACTCGGAATTTTACGGATTTTTTCCATAATAAAAAATGTTTGATGTATTTTTTTCATAGCAACTACAAGAATAACTTTCTACAAAGATTTTGGGACAATTTTATTTAATGATTGTTTGATCGATCTTTCTTTTTTGTGATACATTTTTACTAAACATTATTACATCTAAGGGACGCCATGTCATACAGGTATAACTAAAAGGAGTCTTTGATTGCACGACCATTACCTAAAAGTCCCGACTACGCAAAGACATTATCCCTACCCTTACTAATGTTGTCATGCGCCATGCATAGTAGCAGTAAGCATTATTTAACCTATCTAGAATAATACAATGCAGTATGCAATCGCACCCGATTTATCCCAAATTTATAAAAAGCTATGCATGATTTCGTCCTAGCTTTTTTACAGAGAGAAGAAAAAATGGAAAAAGTAAAAATGTTATTGTAACTGGAATACAGAATGTCCATAAACATGGTTTCAGGGACAGATAAATTGAAGATATATTTGAATTGTCTCTTAATAAAAAATCACAATATTAGATTTCTTTCATTTAGAGAGAGTACATCTGTAAAAGAGAAATTTATTTTAATTCGGATTACAAGGGCGATTCGGTACATATATTGACTAAGAATCTTTGGTAAAATTTCAAACTCCAGTATCAAAAAGCTTTGTATTTTTTGTGATGTTGTCTGTCTTGTCTTTTTTTTGTTTAAACTATCCAAAATGTTATTATTACATAGAAGAGGTCTTAATTTATCTTCATTTACCTATTCCCTGGACCAGATACCAGTTTCCTAATTCCAGACTAAATTAAATTCAGCTTAGTCCTCACAAAATATAGCAAAACAAATTTCAGAGATAGATTACACAACAAGATAGGTAGATAGTATTTAAGAGAGAGAGGGGGGGGGGGATAAGATAGATATTGGAAGTGATTGAAAAGGAGAAAAACAAGGACAGTTCGTAGTATTAACAAGCTTACAGATGCAAGATTGTAAACTATTGCAATATGTAAAAGATCTTAATGCTTACCTACCAAGCAAATGAAATGTTAATAAGACAAGCATGCCAACACAAAATGCAACATTCGCACAGACATACTCTAGTTCTGTATAGCTGTGCTAATTATAATTTCAGAGAATTTTTTTTTATTAGGTGGTGTATGTATGAGTGTGTGTGTGTGTTACGTTACGTGAGAGCGTAAAGGAGCTCTCACTTAAATGAGTTAAAAATATAAAAATAAAATATGTTTATTTTTCTTTTCATAAATAGTCGAGATTATGTGTTGAATATGGTGTGCTTTCGTTTCTGCACATGTACCACATTAGAATGGAACATTTTTACAGCGCCAAAGGCTCCCACTTTACTCATTTTAATAAACATCCCATTTAAATACTTCTAAATTATTTGCATTTGTTTTTGCAGATTTAATAATCTGAGGAAATTAATGTACACCATGGAATATGATTAATGTGTTGACAAGGATGACAGCATCCATAAGAAATACTTTGCAAATGATGAAATACACTTTAATTCAAAGTAATATTAATCTTAACTAAACATAAAAACTTTTCAAGAAATGTTATATTTTTAGATCTACAAGGACAATTAATCCCATATTTTAGACAATACTTTAGAATTGTAAATATGTACTATTAATTTAAAACCCTTACATTTTTTTTGGACCCTTGATTAAAAGTCCTAGGTTTCTCCCAATTTCTTATTCCCCACCCCCCCAAAAAAAAAACTTTAATTGTCCCCTTATAAGTTTTCTTTTTATCCACCACGCCCCCCCACAATAAAACTCAATTTATTAATTTTTGAAATTGATCGTAAATAAGATATAAAAATAGAATTTTTTTAAAAAGAAATAAAAATAATATTTGTAAATAAAGTACAAAATTACAAAATTTTTAAAAACTCTAAATATATCCTGAAAAGAAAATATATTTATATTTTACTTTTAGCCAGTCATTTTCAGCGCAAAACTCAGAGAAAAAAATATTAAAAAATGAAATTTGAATATTATATATTTATAACTTTTTTCTTAAAGTTTGATAGAGCTTCAAAATTTGAAAGGTTAACCTTAAAATATATTTTTTTAAAGCGAAGATTTTCACATCTTGGGTAGGTCTGTCTGTCCCTATCTTTATGAATGTCAAAAACTAATATAAATAGATTTCAAAATTAGCATGAGGATTCCTGTAAAATTGCGATACGTTTTAAAAGTAGTGCAAATCAATAATTATAATCAGAAAATATTTTGAGTTTTTTCAATTGTAATCAATTAATAAATTTGTCTGAATCCTTAAGCTTTGCTTTTGTATAATCCTTGTTTCGAATAGACAAAATGTACATTGATATGCCAACAAGAATGTTTGACAATCAGTAGCTTAAGTTTAATTATGATGATATATTGTTCAATGCTTTTCTTTAGTCAAACCTACAATTTATTGTTATTCCTAATCATTTCAAATTTGTTCTTCACATTCTATTCAGGGATCTTAAGGTATAAAACAATGGACGGTAATTTGATGTACATCTCGATGATGATACACAAAATTACCCCTTCTGTAGATTTCAGTTAGGGATTGAAACGTTTGAACACTCAACTTAATAAGAGAACCAATCAAATGTGTTATAAACAACCCAATGTCCCCTCCCTCCCTTTCAGCCAATTAGGTTTTAAGGAGAAAACAGCACGAATCCTTCATTGACTTAATTATTTAAGTGTTTTGTTATATTGCGTTCTGAGAATTGCAACGTTTTTTTGTTACAATTAGAGATTTTTCATCGACTCATTATTATGTTTTGTTATTATTTTTTAAATATTAATCTTACAATTATTTTTGTATTAAAATAACTAAATATCCCGTAATGACTTGTCTATGCTCTGTTATAAGTATGATAAATGCTAATTGAAAGAAAATTTTGATATATTTTTGAACATTTGTCATTTAATTTCATTAACTAAAATCTTTTTATCTTAGACAAATCAAAACTAAACGTGGTAGAATGACATCCCTCCATCCTCATGTAAGGTGCCCCTGGGCCGGGGCGGAGGGGAGTGGGGGCAGTGTTTAGTATCTAATAATATATGGTAGGTTGACATTCCTCCAGTTCCCATTTAATGTGCCCCTGTGGCTAGGGGGCAGTGTCTAGCATCTATTAACTTAAGGTGTACTTTTAATATAACATTATTTTCACTGCTACTTTACTTTGAAAACTATAGAGACAACCTCTTCCTTTATTGATTCAAACTCAAACCATAGTTTGTCAAAACTTACACAAAACTTTTCACAAAAAAGTTCCACAAATTTTTTTTTTACTTTGGTAGCTATACTTTTCAAATATTCATAGGAATTTAATTAAAATTTCTGCTCTGGAATAAAATTCTGTTCGAGTTGATATAACATAATTTGTTCTTTGAGGATGTATTCAGGGATCGGAAGCCTCACGTAAGCCGCGCACAAGCCTCAGTTTTAAACCTGCTTGTGAGCAGAAAAAAAATTCAGAAAGAAGGATTGTCTGCTAAAGAGCCATTTTATACATCCAGCTGAATTTTATAGTGATATAATCACGATTTCACTGAGGCTTACACGCGGCTTACGTGAGGCTTCCGATCCCTGGATGTATTTTATTATGGAGAGGGAGAATTCATAAATGAATGTTAAAAACAGTAAAGTTTGATGGCTTTTGTCTGTCGGCCTCTTAAGATCTTTAAAACAAGATTGGGTAATTGTTTATTATCCCTGTTTAGGGTTATAGATACGTAGGTCTTCCTTTCCAGAACGTTTTCAGTTACCATTATTTTATGTTAACAATTTCTTAGATCCTCATGTTACCTTGGAAAAATACCCGACAAAAACATTCTTTATTAAAAAAGTTTTTTTATGACGCTTTCAGATTTGTAATAAATATTTTTATGTTAGCATGACAATGTATATTGTATAACCACAAAAAAATGTACAATCTTTTACTACAATATATGTTTTTTATGTACTAGAAATATAAACATACGATTACACATTTGATAATAATTTATGAAATTTTATAACGTATGAAAATATATTACATGATTTAGAAAAAAATATAATCTCCAAAATACTATTAACTTTAAAGGCTAACGGAGAAACATGGGAGCGTACAGATTATAATCTCACAATATTCTTAATGATAAAATAAAATGGCTAACAAACAATGAGATTAGTCATTACTGAAGAATGTACTGTTATCTCGGAGTGTGCCAATAAATGCGCGAAATTAAGTATTTTGCGCGTTTTTTTCTTTAGCGAAGCTTTCCCTGTGCTTTATTGGATCTTGGATATTTCAGATTATTCATAGGCCTTCATATGCTGCTCAAAACAGTGCCATGATTCTTAGCAAGGATATTCTATCCAAAAAAAAAGTCTATGAAATATTCATGACCAATAATCAGCTTCCCAGAAAACTATTGATTGATCGGTCTTGCATTTTAAGAGATCCTATTGCATTTTTACTCTTACATTTCTAATTCTAATAATTAGCATAAGAATTACAAGTAGCTAGTGAACATGTATCAAATGCTCTAGCCAAATCACATAAAATCAAATAAAAATTTGTTTATTTTCATTCCAATAAAAATGATATTTACAAAAAGTGAGATTTCTTGCTAGACACAATCTAAGCATTGTTAAAATAATAAGATTGATGACGTCCAGTAATAAAAAGGGACGTCCAAGGAGGGGGGTGGGGCGGTTAAAGGGGTCATTACCCCCCCCTCATTTATTTTTATTTTTAACCCCTCTCCAAAAAAAAAGCCTGGACGTCCTTGGTAACAGTTAAGTTTTTATTTTATTTTAAGTAATAGTGAAAGTTCGGTGGACATTTTGCTTGACTTTATAGCTTTTTTCATGCATTACAGACAAACAGACAACTTTTATAGTATCTTTGCAGTGGATAAATGTATTTTATTTACAATATCAAAATGTTAATATATATTGGTTAATATCAGGGAGGAAGGGGACATTGGACTGTTTATTACATGTTTTATTATTATAACGTTTTCTCATTATTTAGCTTAACAACTTTGGGGATTTATATTAAATTTTGATTAGTTGATTCATTAAGTTAAGTGTCCAAGGGTTTCTACCAATAATTTTAATCTACAGGAGGGTAATTTTGTGCATAATCATTGGGGATGTACATTAGGGTGGGTCGATTTTGGACATTATTTTTCTTAGGCCAAAGCGGGGATCTGCAAATGATTTTTATGAGTATAATACACCCTGGATGATTTAAAATTTATCCTAAGTCTTGAAACCGCTGACGACCAGACATTTAATTGTATAGCCATTTGTAAACGGGTGTCAAAAATTTATTGAATCAGAACTATTGCTTTATGGAGCTTCCAGAAAAGGCATTGAGGAGTAGAATCAGGAACTTTTAACAAAATATATCGTTCCTAGCCTGAGAAAATCTAAAAAAAAACTCTACAAATTGGACAATTCTCAATAAACCTTAAAAAAATTATCGGCCATTGTCTTGTTCCTTTCGATCCCTGGGTTAATGTGCTTTACATGTAATATATTATGAAAAGCAACAGGTATAATAATACAAAAGGGGTTGAAAATATATTTTCTTCTCATATATATCTGCTCTCAAACATATGATGCTAAAATATTACAAAAATTGTAATATTTTACAATTAATATCTCCTTTATATATTTTATTATATTTTATATTAGCTGAATAAAATAATTAGTAATTAAATAATTAGGTTAGTTTCAAACGATTATATGGAAATATTTATATCACTAATGTTAAATTTAATATAACTAAAACATTTGAATTAATCACATTTCGAAAGTTATGTTGGACTTTTAATTGAATATCATTTTATGTTATTAATTGATGATTATTGATCGATAACCAAGGTTATTCTTGAATCACTGAAAGTTATTATGATAATGTTATTCTTCTCTTTATGGTCTTTACAATATTATGATAAGAAAGGTAACAACTCACTCACAGAGAAAGAGAAAATTTGAGAAGAGGACAAAATATAAGAGATATTGTCAGTTCACAACCGGGAAGTGGGATTAGAACTCGCCCCCCCCTCCCTCATTCCTAAAACCGAGGGTTGAGGGGGAATAAAATATAAAAAGATAAAGAGAGAGAGAGAGTGGGAGGGTTGTAAAACTAAAAATAGAAAGGTAAGAAGAAGAAAAATGTTACCAGAGTTAATGGTTCTACAGTGCTTTTAATTAAAAAATCACAATTTCGTTAAGGACACAATTGGCTAGTAGTTCTACTGTGACTAATGGGCTTTATTAACTCCTGCGGGGAGTCTGACAGAGAATCCTGGTGAGACTGAATTCACACAATTCTGCCAGTAAATAAATTTTACAGAGAATATAGAGAGAGATAGAGCCTGGGAGAGAGAAAATAGTATTCAGCAGCCATACGATACAATATACATTTAACATCAATATCTCCCTCTGTATTTCTCTCTCTGGCTATTTATAAATTTCTATTCTTTTAACATTTCTTCAAAATAACATTTTCATTTAGTATAAATTTCGTTATTGAAAAGACAAAATTGAATTAGAGAAAGGGAAAGAGAGAGAGAGAGAGAGAGAGAGAGAGAGAGAGAGAGAGAGAGAGAGAGAGAGAGAGAGAGAGAGAGAGAGAGAGAGAGAGATAGAGAGAGAGAGTGAGAGAGAGAGAGAGACAGAGACAGAGAGACAGAGAGACAGACAGATAGAGAGAGAGCGGGATCTCTATTTTTCATAGTTTAAAAGGGCTCTGGACCTTACTAATTTGTATTTGTATAAACTGTCTATAATATGATTAACTCAATATTTCAAGCTTTCATGTAAAATCTTATCTTTCAAAATTATTTATCATAAAGGTTAGTAATTAAATAGTTCATGGGTCATGTGAAGGAAACGAAGTTGCGGGTTTCGTCATATTTTCACAGTCGCTTTTCTCCTATTTCTAGCCCCTGAGGGGGGGGGGGGGCTCTAACCCTGCAGGGCCAATTGCCTAAACCTGCGGGGCAATCACCTAACCTAATTTGATCTAACCTAAACTAAAATAACCTTACTGTTAAAATACGACGAAACCCACGACTTCGTTTCCTTCACATGACCCGAAGTCTTAATTTTCAACCTGATGTATATTTCCTTGATTATTTATGAGGGCCCTGCTCTGAACATTTGTTTGCCTGCAGAAGCCTGTATAAGCCTGCAGCCTGTTGCTCAATTTTCAGGAAATTTCTGGGCAAAACTCCAGATTTATCACTGGGACAGAGAACAGAATATTAAAAAAAAAATTATAATTCAACTTATTCAATAGTGCCTATAAAAAATTACGTCATACCGGCCTACTGGTATATTAAAATGTATTCTGGCCTGCAATTGGTAATTTAGTTTGCTTGTTGTCCTATCATTTGTTATTTTAATTGTATGACGTAATTTTTTATAGGCTTCTTAACAAAACATTCTTTTAATTATTTTCTTAGTCTTTGAACCTCTAGCATCAAGGTACAAAATATTTCTGAACGTCGTTTACATTTACACAGACAGATATACAGAGTGAGTGAAGCTAAGTTTAATGAATCACGCTAAAATGTCATTTCTTGTTTGTCCGACGAGTTCTTCAAATTGATTTTTAGACAAACTTTCCAACTCCCAGATATTTGTGTGCAATTTAGGAGATTTTTTATTGTAAACACTTGATTCTGTAAACAATTTGAAGCACTTTTCAATCATTCCTAATCATTTTACATTAAATACTTACTAGTTCAGAAAAATTTTAACTTACCTAAAATATAAGAGTATTAATACATATGTTTAAAAATATTCTAAATATGTTCTTGCATGTCTAAAAACAATAATCTTGACATAAAAGTAACAGGTTGTCTGGCTGTATGTTTTTGTTCTGGTATCTCTCAAACAACAAGACCGATGTTTCTCTTCTTGTCAGTGAAGCATCTTACAAGTTTTTTTTTTATCTATTTTGAGAAATAATTCCTACATTCTCCATAGAGAAATTGTACATAGAAATTTTATCTTTCTAAACTAAAAATTTAAGTTGCTTCAGCAGACCTCTAGGGGCGTAACCGCTAGTGCCAAAAATTGTAGATAGTTTGTAGGTGAAATGTAGATTTAATGAATCGTTGATATTAGCAAAGCATTTGATAGAATCGTTTTCTTATTTTAAATAAATAAAGACAAATTTTCGTGTATTATCTTTTATATGTCTATCATTATCTTTACAACGTAATTTTCCTTATTGTTTGATATAATATAGTACATTTTGTATAGATTTCCAATTTATTATGTCAATGTTATAAACCAAAATATTGAACCATCCAGGGCCCACTCTAACTATGACATTGAAACTATCAAAGTATATTCTGATCTTTCAAATTGACAGAAAAGAAACGACATATTAGCCTGTCAATCAATTGTGATTATTTGTTTAAATAATTTTAGAAATCCCAACAAAAATAGGGGAAATTAAGAGAAAAGGTGAGAGATGGTTGAGAAGGAGGGGTGGTGGGTTCTCTGAGGGGTTGTTATTAAGTGAGTAACAGAGAAACAGTGGGACATTACCAGAGAATTTACCATAGAGTGGGTCAATTAAGGGAGGGGGGAGGGGGTAAGCAAGGTTAAATTTACCCAAAGGGGAAAGTTTAGATAGTAGGTCGGGGAAAGCTTTGTAAACGGAGAATTTTAAGAGAAAGTGAGGAGAGAGGGTGTTTGAACGGAGATAAACTAAGAGAGAAAGAGTCCAAAACCTGTTGATTCGACCACGCTGTGTTATATATACACATTACTCCTGTATAATATCGCAAAACAATAGGTATAGTGTAGATAGATGGCCAAACTGACCTCATAAACGGTCAAACAAAAAAAGGAAATTGTAGCAGATTTGTTTTTTTTTTATAATATGAAGGACGAATGTTTTGACGGTATAATTTCCCAAGAATCATAAGAAATTCAACTAATCATAGCAGACTTGTTATAAAAAAAATAAATCTGTACACGTTCTTACCAATAATATGGCCGGTTTGTTCCTATTGGATAATTTAGAGTGTGTCTCATGATTATTTCTATGTATAAGCAAAATATGCGTGCTCCACCTGATAAGTACATGTAACTTTTATAAATTAGAATCTTCTCTGCTCTTATTAAAATGGAAGCTTTTCTGTAATCAGAGTCTCTACGTCTGTACTTAACAGATTGCTCTAATTGTTAATTAAGGCATGTTAGAATTGTCCTATTGATTTAAAACTTGGCGTTATGATTCCTATAACCACTAGGTACGATTTAGAAAGCAAAGTTACTATATAAGCATCCATTTAAAACATTCTGATCTTTAACGGTTTGATAACTTGTTTTATTCTGACACTTTACAATTGTTAATGTTTATAGATTCTACTGTATGGTATTAGAGCTTCGCTTATATGGATATTGTCATCCTTGTTAATAAATAAGTTTGTTAATAACATGTGTTTGTGTAATATGAGTGTTACATATATTTAATCAAGTGCTGAATATACAGAAATTGTATTTGTATTTAGATAAATAAAAGGCTTATCCAACATATATATATTAGAAAATTATGAATATCCTTACATAAAAGTAACAAGATGTTTGTCTGTCTGTGTATCTGAGTGTACCTTACCCTATCTGCTGAACTGATAGTTTTTCTTTACATTGAAACTTCTTAAAGGTCACAGGAAGGTTTATAACTATTTTTTGGAAAATTACCGTCAACCTCCAAAGAGTAATCGCCCCTGGAAAATATTCCTCCTCACAATTCTTTTTAAAACTAGAATGGAAAGTGGAGGGTCGACTTACAACCATTAACTTGAGTGCCCAAGAGGCCTATAGGGGCGTAACCGTTAATATGAATAAATTTAGATTTCAATAAAATAACGGAATCATTAACTATAAAAAATAATCATAGATGGTTTAACCACCTGACCCACAATTACCAGGGTAGCTTAGTATTAGCCAATATGGAAGGTTTTAGGATATTTAAAAGGCTACGTAATTAAAGATTTCGTGATTTTCTTATGTAATAACTAATTGCTGTCTAAAAAGAAAAGATATCTTGTAAAACTAAAATGATAAGTAGTGAATAAATAAGTGGAATTTATACCTTTTGAAAATTAAAAATTGCAACTTTTCTCCCATTACAAATTGACAAACTACACAAAATATATATAAGCTAAATAACTTAAAGATTGGGGTATAGTCCCTTTCGTGGCAACGCCCCCTAAGGGGTGATTCGTCGTATTTTGAAAATGGCTTTTGATAAGTTATTTTAGGTAATATTGGGTTAGGTGATTGCCCCGCAGGGTTATATCCCCCCGCATGGGCTAGAAATAGGAGAAAAGCTACTGTAAAAATACGAAAAAACACCCTTAAGGAGCGTTGCCACGAAAGGGACTATACCCGAAGATTGTTATTGCTGCGCTTCATATAGTGCTCTATGAATAACAAATCCTTTGCTAAAAAATGAACTCTATTATTACTCGTTTATTATTAGATGTGAAGGTAATAATAATTATTTCTATAATTTGTTATGACCTATATCAAGTATCTTATATCAATAATGAATCATAAAAAGTATCAGATTTCTTAACAGCCACCAACTTTATTTCTTTTTACGTCATGTCATTAAATACTTTTTTAATGTTTTTTTTTTATTCATAGACTATCAATAAAATACATAAAATCATGAAAGAAAAATCAGAATAACTAACAAAAAAAAACATATAAAAATATTTTATGGCATTAAAATAATCCGTACATCATCCTAATGGTTATTAAAGAGGCGAAACTACTGTTATAAGTATGTAATGTAGACCTAATTAAAATCTTGGTGTGTCTATCCATGAATGTCCAAGCTTTTATTTCATGGGGGTAAAATGAGGGGTTTCATAAGTTTTTAGGGGGTATTCTAATGAATCTTTAAAAGATTATGAGAGGTTTCAAAGCTTGAGGGTTGTAAACACCCTTTTACCCCCTTCCCTCTCCCTTGGACGTTTATGACTATTCTACTATATGACGTCATTATGATCTACATACATGCTACAATGGATTTTAAATAGTTTTAGAGTAGCTTCGCTCCTACTTTAAGCCTCGTACCTGCTTTGACAGAAAAATCCTTGTCCTTGTCCTTCTTTCTTCCAAAAAAGCTCTTCATTTTAAAAGCTTTTTAAAGCTTAGCAAAAATCACAAAAAATAAACAAAATTTAAAACGTATTTTGTCACAAGAAAAGAATATTATTTTTTATCATTAACACTTAGTTTTAGTTTTGAAATTGTTATCACCGAGTTATTAGCTATTTAATGACTGTATCTTTGTTATCATACATCTGTGGTCGTGGCAGTCGATTTAAGTTTTGCTAATTAACATGCTTTAAGTAGCGCAGCTACTAAAATCTTTTGTTAGTCTGTTAGTCTAGAAGAACTTGAAATTATATCGTTTATAACTTTCATATGTATGTTTTATTAGTATGCATTCAAATATATATTTTACTTTGACCCTTTGGATCTGGTAATATGTTATTGTGGTCGATTATCTCTTAAAATCTATGAAAAAACGCTGCTAGCGAATATATACGATCGGCCGTTTGACCGCTAGCCTTGACGTCTTCTTCAGTGTGCTGTGAATCTTATTTTGTCAGGGAAATCTTTACAAAATTACTCAGCAGCCTTTCTGAAATAGCAATCAACCCATGATACCTATAAAGCTCCCCTAAAAAGTTGACCAATTTGGACAATTATTTCCGAAAAAACTCACTACTTTATATCGTAGGATATATATTTGTTGCAAAGAACACTTTAATAATCATCATATTGCCATAAAAATCTAAATATTCAAAATCGACTGCTTCTAAACTTCAATGAAAGAAAAGTCTAAAATACATAATATACATACATAGTATAGTGCTAGGATTATTATAGTTATACCTTGCTAAGAAAGAAGTAGAAGGACTTTGCAGGGATAAAGGGATTGGCAGGTCAGGGGGTCCAATCTTTTTATTTTGAGGGGAATGAAATGAGAAGTTTGAAAGGTTTGAGAGGGCATAATATAATATATTTCTTTTATTTTAAGGAGGGTAAAATGAGAGGTTTCAATGTTTGAGGGGAGTAACACCCATTTACCCCCACCATTGAACGCAATGAGGAAGTGTTTATTTTATATTTCTACTAAAGTTTTGTAGGCAGTTGTCCGTGGATACGTTAATGTAAACAAATCTTTGTTGGCTCTTAGGGACCAGAGGCTCCGGACAAAATAACTATATGATTTTCTCTACACACCATTACATAAAACCGGTTAGTAGCCAAAGGAAATAAAACAGATTCAGAGCCACGAAGGAAATGATGATGTCTTTATTAAAACTAAAAGGAACACATACCTCTCAATCACACAACAATTATCATTAAGTGAAATAGAAAGGTTCTTTAAAAGGTAATACGATTTATTATTCGTACAACTTACAAATATTCGAATCCATGAAAATGCATTATAATTAAAAAGTTAAACATGCATATAAATGAAAAGGGGTAAATGTCTTGGCCTATGCCATGCAAGTAGCAACTCCTTTAGATGTTCTTTAAGGTATTTAGGATGAAAGCAAAGGTGAGAATGATGTGTTCAAATAAGATATTGGAAGCCCATTAGTATGACTTAAAAAGCTTAGCAATTATCTGTAAAATACATTCTTGATTTGCAATGTTTCGCTTTTAATACCTTGCCATTTCTTTATTTCTGAAGCTAAAAGATTAGAAAGAGTAAAGGGGATTAAAAGGGAAAGAAAGGGGTGACAACTAAGGAGGAGAAGAAAGGGAAGGATGGAAGGAGAAAGGGAGTTAATGACTGTATTTCAGAGGGTTGCAAAATACCGCAAAATCTTGTATTTATGCTTTCGGTAGAATTAACTATAACCATAAATTTGCCAATTAATCATATGAAAGAAAGTGAAAAATACAGCTAAAATGATAACTCAAAAGTAACTTTAAAAATCTATCTTTGGGGTTTTAATTGAATTAAAACGAATTGAAACTATTAATATTTAAACATAGACGTCCAAGGGGGGGGGGTAATGGGGCGATTACCCCCCCCCCCCCATTTAAAATTTACCCCTACCACCCTGGGGGTGCCGTAGGCACCCACAACCATTTAGGAGGGGGTATTTATCCCCCCAAACAATTTTTTTGGGGGGGGTAAAAAAAATTTCAGCGCGCTTCGCGCGCCATTTCACCCCCCCCCCAAAATACAAATTACTCCCCCCTTAAAATTTGTTACCTCCCCCCAAATAAAATCTTGGACGTCTATGTTAATATAGCATATCTGACAAACCATTTTTAACATCTTTAGTTATGATGCATAATTCGAACTCACCACCAGCCCAACGACAATCGGAATTAGAAAAGACAATGAGTTTTGAAACCCTCTAGTGAATATAGCCAATGTAAAGAAATGGGAAATACTTGTAAATGTCAGGAGAACTCAGAGATAAGAAATTAATAATTCAATTTTTGGACAAATAGTTTTTTATATTTTTATTATTCTAAGGTTAAAGTTTTATAGAAAGAAAGATAAGAACAATTTTAATAAGTTGGATTTTACAAAAACACTTTAACATTTGAAATGAAAATAAATATCAAATAAATAAAGGTATTTTAGATAGAAAAGTTGAAGAAAAAGGCAAAACCTGAAGCCAACCTAAGAAAATAAACAGAAAACTGTATAAACAGTTATTTATAAAAAAAATTGTCTCTTGCTAAAAAATTCCCATCAGTTTACAATTAACATCCAGGTAAACTGCAAGGTTGATCATATTATTAAAATTTTTTCCGTTTCTGCCTTTATGGTTTTCCAAATTTCTTTATTTTAACTTATCTTTTAATATGGAAATAAATTGATATGATTTATGTAATTTAGACTGAAGAGGGTGCCATGTTTATCGAAATATATTTCAATAAATAACTAAGAAGTATTAAGACTTTTTCACTCAGTGAATTTATCAATTGTTTACTTTAACATTTGTATCATGTTTAGAGCATTGTAAAAGTTCATTAGTCTTAACAAAACCTTAAGACAATTATTCTTTAAATGCCATACCAAATCACCAAGGAATATTCATATCTGAATCTAAACCTACAAACAGAGTTATGTCTTATGCCTGAAGGACACAACACAGTGTAAAACATATTTGCAGCTATATAAAATATTGAATCTGATGTCTATATATGTACACTACATCTTACTCATATTACATTACTTCTAAATCAACTCTATTGAAAAAACTTTTGTGTTTCAAATTGAATTTTATTATTCATGTTTGCAATGTCAAATTTTCATACAAAAATCAAATATTCTTATGTAAAATATGTAGGATGTTTTTCAGTTTGCGAGGTAGGGATATAAGGAAAGCAAGCCCTTAAGTACAGCTCATACCAATAACGAAATTAATTCGGAAGAAAATCACGAAACATATACGTGTTTTTCAGCTGTCGTTGGGGGGCAACACATCGTAAAATTGACGACCTCTCCATTTGCCCCCCAAATATTATTTCATATTTGTTTTGCTTGTTGGTTATACCTTATTCCTGCCTTAAGTACCAAAAGAAGTCCTTTTGATTATTTCACATTTATTATCTAGAATTGTTCTGACAATGATAAACAGTTTTATTTGTTTTAAAAATACTATTATTTCTGTTGGCTTAGCTTTAGAATGCAGAGGTGTTAATATGAGCTCAAAATGAAAGCAAGAAACATATAAAACTTCCCTGCAATGCATATGCAAATCATTTTTGAGATATTTGCTTTAAACAAATAGCTAAATAATTTTTGATAAACTCAAGATACAAATTTTCCTAAATTTAAAAATTCCTTCGCACAAAATACACACATATAAATAAGCATTATAACACATACACACACACACACAACCACATACACACACACACAACCACACATAGAAACACATTTTTAAAAGGATGAACTTATCTTATTCTTTGAAAATCCTCAGATTTGTAATTCTTTGAAAAATTGTGTAACATTTCTCTTTTCTTACTCTTTTAACTTTTTAGTTTTCTTAAAAATATCTATATATTACAAAAGAATTAAAGGCTAAAAGGTAAAGCTTTTTTACATTAAGTGTGTGTCTGTATGTCTGTACGTTCAGATAATTCTGTAACAATTAAGCAAAGGGATTACGCATTTATACGGTCCTAGTTGACTTTGTGACTCCTTATTTTTGTGTTATAGTTGACAATTATTACTTTTATTTTATGTATTTAACCATGCTAAAGTTGGATAAATGGGATCATATGAAGGAAATGAAGTCATTCCTATAAAGGACAGAGATTGCCTTCCTTGGGTATAGGAAGGCTATTTCCTTTCCTTAGATAAATGTTATGTTATGTTATGTTATGTTATCTGAAATGGTGATTCCTATGATGAAGAATAATACCAACAAAGACTTAAAGTATATAAATTAGGTTAGCAAAGTTATGAAACGAGTAGGAAATCAAATTACTTTACCTTATTTATCATCTATAAAAATTCATTTTCAGGTAAATTTCTGTGAAAATATTTTTGTTTTTATTCTCGATTCAATTATTGAGAAAAAATATTAAGATGTGTAAATAAATGATTAATGAATGGTAAAAAACACTCAATACATCTTTACCTTTTATTCTAATTAATCCTTTTACAAAATTAGTTTAAAGAACTAATTTACTACGACCTTGTAAGTCTGTGTGAATGTATGTATTATTTTAAGTATAAAAACAGGGATTTAGATTTTGAAGATTAATTGAAAGAGGACCATTTTATAGTCTTTTTATAAACATTTTGTGAAAGAAAGGAAGCTTTTCTATGTAAAGTGGATGTCAGTCAAAAGCCTATAATTCTGTTGTGGATATTTCATTTGAAAAACAGAAAAATGTATTCTGCTTGCATTGTTCATGACAGTTACAAAATATATTATGAACATAGTAACTCAAAAATGATTATTTCTAAAAGTATTTTAACACTTCTAATATATTCTTAAAACAAGATCTTTTGATTTCAGAACCTTTGTCTGTGTTGATGTGTGTGTTTTGAGATAAGTTGCTTGCCAAGACACGAGTTTATACAATTTGGAAAAGATAACAGAAATCTCCTTTCAGCTCACAAATTGTATTAGAGCAAATTATGCATAGAGGTACAACAATTTATTTGATGAAGGTGGTGAAATAATAAGGTGTATTTCCTCGAACCAACGTATGGATCAACATATCCCCCTTAAATTAGAGAGAAAAAAAACATGTTAGCAATAAAAGAGAGCCATTAACAGGCAGGGTTCTATCCCAAAAACATTTTTGCAACCACGAAAAATGTTGGCCCTATTGAAAAGAAACTGTTTCTTTTTGGCTAAAATTTGGGAAGGGACATTGGGCTGTTAATTACACTAGTCCCCAACAAAGTTTTAAAATAACATTTTCTTGTTCGCTTGCTTAACAAATTTGGGGACTCTGTATCATAATGAAGGAATACATCAATTTATCATAATGAAGGAATACATCAATTTATCGGCGATTGTCTTATCCCTTTAGATCCCTGAAAATACCCTCTTCTTAATATGACATAATTTTTCATTCTATGTAATTATAACTCTATTATCCTACTATTAGCATGTAGGGCCTTTATTGCCTTTAATCTTTATTTTACCTGCCTAAAATCACCAGTTTTACACTAAAACATCAACATAAAAAGTTAGTTTATCAAACTATAAAGATTAAATTTACTTCTTGAATTGAAAATTGGAAATTCACAATTAAGTATTCATTAAAAAGCAAAGCTACTTTTTAATTAACTTTGCCTTTCAGACAGTCTTTCAATCTGCAACTATGGAGAAAATGTGGTTTTTATCAGGTGCTATTTAAGATAGATTGCTGATTTTTTTTTGTGTGAAGATACCTCTCTTTTCAAAGAGTATGCATCTAACTTGGCCTGTCGGTCATGCTACAAAAGACAACCATATATTATTTGGAAGGTTGCGTGATTTTATATCATACTTATTATTCTTAAATCCTTCTTTTTTTTTTTTACCTGAGTTGCTTTATAGAAAAACTAGTGGCTTCGCCCCGGCCCTTGCCTCCAGGGGCTTTGCCCCAAGAGGTGATAAAAATTGTTTTTTTTTGTGAAATTCGTAAAAGGACCAAGGAAATCTTCAGAAAAAAAAGAATGGGGGGATTTTTTTTTGTTTTTGGGGGGTTGGGGGTGTCCCACCTCCAAGAAAATAGCCTAAAACCGTCACAGGACCAGTAGGTATATTCCCTGAAGAGTATAATCCGATCGGTTCAGTGGTTGCCGAGATCTTAAGGGACGGACAGACAGACATCATTCTACTTTGTATTATAGATAACGCAAAGTTATTATGAAATATTCCTCAAACTAGAGCTAACCGTTTAAACATAAGTACCTCCTACTTAAAGAGAAGACTCACCGCCACCCACTCAAAATACCGAATCTTCTATACATTAATATTAATTAAGAATTTTTTTTCTTTCCTTGTCATTTTGTGTGAAAAAGCTTCTGGGAAAGATATCAAAAGTTAATGAGAAATCTTTTGACAAAAGACAAATCTGATGTTTTTTGTAAAGAGGAAAAATCTGGCAAACTTTTGAAAAAATCTTCTAAAAGTTATTTGGATTTTGGTTTTGTATGTCCGGAACGGTTAGCTCTGTAAGTATAACGGTTAGCTCTTTCGATAGTTTAGTCATTTGATTTGTCCTATCGATTTCAAACTTTGCATGCTGATTCCTGTAGTATTACGATTTAGAAAGTGTAGCAACTCTATAATTGTTATTATAATGCCCGTACGTCCATTTTAAACATGTAACTTTTAAGCTTTCTTAAAGAAAATTTTTTAAAGTGATATAATTATCCGATTGATCTGATTTTTGGAATACTGATTACTAGGACAACAAAGTACAATGTTATAAGCAAATCATCTCTATAAACAAGTCCTAAATGTTAAGTAAGTTCTTCAGCATTATCTTGTATTCAAGCATTTTTTCAACAAATTTACTTACAATATTGTTTCGACTTTTATGCATTTATATTCAGATTATTCACTTCTGACACCCTACAAGGATTAATGTTCGTTTAAGATTTACAATAATGGATGTCATGCTTGTTCATGAATTAATTTTTTTACAGAATATTTGAATATTTTTCCTCCAATGTACTGTAAATATTTTTGAAACAACTAAAAGGTTAAGTCCCCTATATAGGATAAAAAGTAGATTTGATAAAATACAAATGAGAATCAGTCACGCAGCAAAGTATTTCAAATATTATGTACACACATTAGGTAATTTAGATCTAGATTACATTTCAAATATTTAAGATTTATTTTTTTGTATAAATAAATATCTATAAATCATCGAATAACCTTTCTTTTAACAATCGGTACATACCTAAAAAAGGGAAAAAAATATTTAAATGATTTTATGTAAATAAACAAGCGCTACAGAAAGAGAAACAAATAACTAAACAGGTACAGAAACATAATAATGACAAGTGAAGAAGGATATAAAGGTAAGTTTATAACAGGGACGATTATGTCTAATAGTAGATAAGCTTTCTAACAAGTAGTTTATTACTAACTAACAATCAAACACGTGGAGAAGCCTTGTTGAATAGAAAGATGTAAGTCAAGAAAGAATTTAACAAGATAGAAATTTAGATATAAAATAAATATAATCTCCCTCATTGACAACTTTTTTTTAACGCTTTGGGCAAAATTCGCTTTAAAAAAAATAGAATACTCATAAACCTGCATGGGTAGGGGTACGGTCACATAGGCCCCTTGCATTTTCTTTCCACATATCGCATGACCAAAAATTTTATTGTGACTAATATATAGAATTATGCTGACGGAAATGGGGTTGGGGAAGATGCGTAAACGTGCAAGAGTGTGGGTGGGGGGGTTGGGGGGTAAGGGGTGTTTTCACCTCTTAACTTTGAAAGGCCTCAAAATTAAAAAAAAAATGATTTCCCTCCTCACATCTTAGAAAACCATCATTTTACCCACCCCCACCCCCCTTTTAAGATAAAAAGATTTCTTTACCCACCTGAAGGTGGGGGGAGGGGGGTTTATTCTAATAACAAAGTATGAGATGTTCCCATATATTGTCTGTCTCTGGCAGATTTGTATCGAATATCAATCCATTTTTCACAACCACCTTCTCCAGGTGTAATGGATTAATCTGAAATTCTGAAAATTAACGAAAAGAATAATAGAAGAAGGACTATTATGATCCCAAGAATGGTAGCAACAATGAGCCAACTATTCTATGAAAAACGAAATACTCTTATACAGAATCTATGTAGGCAAATCTAAATTTTAGAACCCTAAGCAAAGCTGTACTATCATTTTATGAACCTAAAGATGCTGATCTACTGAATAGTCTAATAATCATTGTATTTCTTTTATTAAAACAAAAACTGCATTTTATTCTAATCATCCATTCGCTCTGATTTTCTTATTACCACATCCACTTTCTCTCGGAATACATTTTTATCAGAAATTTTCCATTTAGATAAAAGTAAATCTAAAGAACATGAATTTAGGTATTTTCATTGATCTTTAAAGAATTTTTTCTTACGAAAAAAGTAAAATATTTAAAAGTTTCTCAAATTTTAAAAGTATTACAGACCAAGAGAGTATGTACTGTATAAAGTGTAATATAAATTGAAAAAAGACAAACAGACAGACCAACACATGAAAATGTAGAGTAGATTAGCTAATAATTTGAATTAAGTTGTTGTTTTAAAAACAATTTAATTACGCTTGTTATCTTAGAAAACAAATAAAATTAATTCAATTACTTAGGCCTACAAAATCTAACTTTATTATGACTAAATAATTTCATAATGATTGTCTATCTGTATGTTTTTACCTAAGGATCTCGCTATCCGCTCGACCGTTATGGTTCTCCTTTACAACGAATCTTCTTGTAGATTCAAGGAAGGTTTAGAACTATGTTTGGAAAGAATAACTGCACCCTCTCACCCCCCCCCCCAAGAGAGCCTCCCCATAAAAAATGTAAAGTGAAGGGGGGTCTACCATCACCCTTCTAAACTGATTGAGTTCTTAATTTTAAGAAAGCTTCACATAGATCCCGGGATAGTATAAGGCTATTTGATTCTTAAAACTAATGTCTTGGAATGGTTTAAGGCTATTTTTTGCTTTCCCTGTCATAAAATTCCTAGATGTTAGTGGTGAAACCGCTAGTAATACATAAAAATGTGCAATCTGACGTACGTAAGACAAATTTAATTGGAAGTCATTTGAATAAGTGAGTAATTCATTTTTTAAAAAATGAATTTAACAAAATCATGATCAACATTTTGTTCTATATCAAACTTCCTTATTCTAGATATAAAACTTTGTAGGTTATTAATTAATGGATATTCAAGTTCGCACTTCAAAACTTTATATAAATTAGTTATTTAATTTTTGACTACATAATTAGTTTGCATTTTAATATGTGAAGAAAACTCAAAAATCCTGAATTAAAGTTAAAACTGTACTTTAAAATAGTATGTAGAATATAATTTTTTAGAATCTAGGTCATATGTAAAATAGATGTTTGAGGAGCATTTAACCTTTACAAACAAATCATTTACAGTAAAGAATACCATTTATCATACATTCTTTAGGAACTCTTTGGCCACCAAACATTTTAAGGTGGCTACTAAAATTGTTTTCTGTGCATTTTAACAGCAGACCTATACATTGAAAAATCTTCCAATCTACTGCTATTATACTGTGTTTAATTTACTTTAGAAATAGACTTAACTTGCACAGAACCTTTAAAGTTAAAGGTGTAATTATTTAAAGCATAGGATATAAAGAAAGGTATAAATTCAATTTTAAAAATGGATTGCATTCATAGAATCAACAGTTACAATATTTGATAAATTGTAATTATTACTACTATGCTAAATAGTTTGAGTAGGGCCAATGCCTTGACCCGTAAACAGGCACATCTCATTACTATGCACACTTTATGTAAACTTTGCACTAAGTGACTTCAACGTCACTAGTTGATAAATCATGGATATCTTTTTAAAGGCCAGGTATGTTTTGACTTTTACAATATTAACCGTTTGACCTTTGTAATTAACAATGTATGCACTGCATAGTAATTTGCTGAGTCTTTTTATTGCAAATGACATTCTCCCTATCATTACAACAGCAGAAGGTGCCATTTTTAACGTCTTTTGTATGACTCTCTATATTTAATACAAACTAACTTAAATTTCAACGTTTTGTATAAGGATATTACAGTAATTTTCAGATCATATAATTATCCTTTGATACGTGAGGGTAAGTCTGGACAAGCCCCCTTTGGTTTGCTCCAATTAGGAAAGAATGATAATTAAATGCAGGTTTTAAAAGGAAGATAATAAATATTTTGAAAAACAGTGATAGAAAAGGAAAAACTAACTTTAAGCTGACCTTATGAATATTATTGATTTTTGAAATCATGGTATGGTTGAAATTTTTTTGTTGCAAAATTCAATAAGTAAGGAGTTTTTCTGTCTCTTTTAAATGTTGATTAATTTGATAAATGAAAAAGTAATCCTGTTGTATATTAATGTTTTTTTATATTCAATTAGACCCCTGAATAAGTAACTATAAATGGTTTATTTTCTTGGCCAATAAACTGCACCTTAAAAGTTATCAATAGTATTTCTTATGCATGGGTTTCATTAAGTTTAAAGTCTTTAAAAAAAGGATTAGAAGGAATATTCATTCTAGCTTTTGTTTTCATTTAGTTAGAATTTGTGAAATAATCAAGATATATGTTGTAATATAACCACGAATTCATTCTGCTTTAAACTTCAATGTTCATTAAAAATTGTAAGCCAACGAAATAAATGAGTCTACACTGCATTGGACCTATTATTTTTAGGCTTTATTAGCACCATAGAATAATAAAATAGAATCAAAGTGCATTATTTTTTTCATACACATTTTAATTAAAGTTTTTTGATCCATGCAGTTTCATCTACTTTAATTTTTGTTTTTGTTTGTTTGTTTAAGCTATATAAAAACATCATACTTATCCTAAACTCTATCAGTAATGATTCTATGTTTTGCTATAATTGTTCACTACTCCATTTTACTTTCTACTCATGAAGTATCTATTAATTTTGTCTAATTTTCTTTTATTGCTTTTCTTTACAACATTATCAAAAATTCTAATTTAAATTATACCTTACAATCATCCTGTTTAAAATGGCTAAGAGAACTGTTTGCAGATATCTTTATGGGTACCTCTTAATCCATCTACTAATCGTTTTTCTAAGGTTTGTTATAACATAGTGTCGGCAAACACGAGTTTTAAAATTGGTGTTAATGATTTAGAAAATAATCATCCTCACTAATGACGTGGTTTAAATTTAGGACCTTATCGTTCTTAGAGTCATTTTTATTTCTAGTATTACATAACAACAATAAACCATGCCAGCCAGAAATTATAGTGATACTGTAATTTAAATCAACAGCGAATAACCTGACATACAATTATTGGGGGAAGCTTGGGCGATTTTATCATTAAAAGGAAGCTCCTTATTTAGCACATTTTAATTTTAATCACGATTTTTGATCCTTTGATTAGTCTTATGAAGCTTCAAAACGAATGTGAAAAATTATAAATGTCATTTTTTTGGCTCGGGCCTTTGGCCTTGGGGTCCAACAAAACTGGAATAAAATCTATAATATTATTATCCGCGAAAAGATTTCTGTAATACGATGCGAGAAATAACTTATGTTTTTAGGTCCTAATTAAAAATAAAACAAGCCAAAGCCAACGAGAGTTCCTTTTTCAAAGGCTTCAAAATAAGCTACCCATTTCGAAAGAAATGAAACAATGGTCAATTTTGACATAAAGGAATACAAATTTTGAGGTTAATTTTAAGAACATTTAGAAATTTATATAATTTTTATTTCAACTTTGTAATAAAAGTCTACAAAATAATTCTATAGCTCTAGAAATTTTTAGAAAATGATCCATTTTCTGCTCTGTGTCTCAATTATTAAAATCACGCGACATAAATCGTATTATGAAACTTATTATAATTATAAGTTATAAAAGATACTACATAGTAATGACAAGGTTGTTTACAGCCAGAATACAATAAAAAGTAAACACATTACATACTAAAATGTAAAATAGAACAAATAAATATTTAAAACTTTACCGTGTATTTCAATGCAAAAACAACAATAACATGAGTTCAACTAAGAAATTTGAAGCTCTGTATAGTGTCTACAAAAAAGGGGATAAATTTAAAAACTTTAAAATCTGGAATGATGTCATATTAGATAATAGACTATTCTAATATGACGTCATTCGGGATACTTCGGACAAAGTTTTCAAATTTATCCCAATTTTTTATAGGCACTATATAGAGCTTCAACAAATTTATTGTAAAATTTATTTTTAAACATACACTATACTATAAACATCTGTTGAAGATGAATAGTGAGGGATGTAAGTAGTTATAGAACACGCTCTGCGCGTTCATAATAGTAATAGAGATTGTTTGCAATGATAATGATAGAGTTATATTCACATTTTCTCAAAATCTGTTGAAGATGAATAGTGAGGGAATGTCATATTTATAGAACACGCTTTGCGCGTTGATAATATTAATAGAGAATGTTTGCGAATGACATTAAAATAATTCTTATCTCTCCTTCATATCCTTTTTGGGATTCTTTTACTACTATTTTTTATCAAAAGCACAGCTACTCTTTGACTAGTTCTATTTAAATGTACGTAAAGTAACAGTAACAGTAACAAGCCCTTTTCACTCTGCAGGGGGAGCATAGGCCGCTGACAATTTGTCAGTGTTTCTGTAACAATGTGGCTTTTTTTTATGGATATGGGATAGAGTTGTCAGCCCTAAGCCCTATGATTGCGGTATAAAGCATCCATTTGCCCATCAGACAACCAACCCTTTGATTGCACGACCTTTGTCTGAGAAGTCCTAACTGTGCATGGTATTGAGTTGCGCCTGTTTTGGGCCAAGGCATTCCCCCTACTCTAACTATTTATGTCGCGCACCTGACATAGCAGCAGTAGGAACAATTTTTAACGTCTTAAGTTGTGACGCGGTGTCGGACCGAGATTCGAACCTATCACCTTCCCGACGACGAGCGGATGCGCTACGTGTTGAGCTACGGTCGCGGGTAATGTACGTAAAGTATATATCTTTAATGATTAAGCTACTCCTTAAAGTATTCTTTGTTGTTCTACAAGGATCTAAAGGGATAAGATTATGGCCAATTAATTGATGTATATCCCAAATTATGATACACAAAACTACCCTATTTTTTTTATTATATCTAGTGGTTAAAACGTTTGGACACTAAAATTAATGAATCAACCAATCAAAATTCAATAAAAGTCTCCAAAGTTGTCAAGCCAAAACTAAGAAAACATTATTATAAAATTTTGGGGACTAGTGCAATAGCTTAACGTCTTCTCCCTCAATGCTTTATCTATAAAATATAACATTATAGTTGTTATTTTATTTTTTTTAAGTTAAATTTTTACTTATGCTTATCAGACTAATAACTTAAAATTCTTGTATATTTATAAGTAATTATTTTTATAGATTTCCTTACATATTCTTATAGATTCGCTCTTATTGAAAGTAATCGTTATTGTTATATAATATAATAATAATAATCCAAGTCAGCTATATGTAATACTTAAGATTTTTGGATAGGTATAAAGGTAAGTTATTTTGTTATTTATTAATTAAACATTATGTATAAAACTAAATTCAATTTTGTTTAGAAGGGTTTTGATTTTCAACACTCTCATCTATCTCAATTTCACAAAAAATAGACGCTCAATCTTAAGTAGCAAATCTTCTCCTTAATAAACATGTTCGTATGTACCTCCTTTCTATTATGATGATCTCTATTCTCTATAAAAAATCTTTTTAAAAAATCATTCTTTATTAATTTAGCCTAATAATTTTGCTTATTGCTATCTCTATCCTTAGTTTTCTGCCTCTTTCTTCCTCTGTACATCAATTTATGTATGTTTGTTTATTTGATCCAAGCAACTTCGCTACTATTAGACATTATTGTCCTTGTTTAATACCAATCCTTTAATCTCCGAGTTTGTACTGTACGTTGCAAAAATATGGTTTGGACAAAAAAGGTTCCATTACAAGTTTATCATGCGAATTTGAGTTTGTGTGTGCGTAGTCAGGGAGGGGAATATAAAATATGAAGATAAAATGAACTCAATGAAATGTGGTTTAATAATGGTTTACTATCATTTTATATTGCCTAAAATATCATCGTTTCTTTACTTTTATAATACGTTTAGGATACCTGGGGCATTAGCGTAAATGGAAGCGTGCCTACTTGTTGTTGGGGAGGTGTCGGATTCGAGTATGAATCAAACTGCGTCATACTATATGATGCATACTGCTGATTTGTCTAGCGCCTGACACTAATCGTGAGACTAGGAGGAATACCTTGGCCTGTAAACAGCCGCAAACAACAGTTTTGACTTCCACACACGAGTCACGTAATCAAAGGGTTGGTTGTCTGTTGGATGTTACTTAACCTAATATCCATTGGTAATATAGAAACACGTTCAAGATGGACGATACCTTTAGATCATTTGATAATCACTTGTATCTATAGTTTTATGAAAACTTAATCATATCAATAGATAGCTGTATTTTATTGTTTTTTTTCTAAAACAATTTCAATAAAAATTATCAATGTCCTTGGAAATTTAAATGGACAAGTAAAGACCGCTAGTCATTGAGAAAGAAGAATCAAGTTAAAAAGTGCGCAAAGCACATTCCATAATCTTGGACGTGGTACAATAGCTAGGGATATAAAGGGATAAGTCAATTGCCGATAAATTGATGTATTTCCCCAATAATTATTCACAATATAACCACTTCTGCGTATCACAATCAATGGTTGAAACGTTTTGAAATTTAACTCAATAAACCAAACAACCAAAATTCAATAAAAGTCCCCAAAGTTGTTAAGCAAAGCAATACGAAAACGTTACATCCAAACTTTGTGGACTAGTGTAATGAATGTCCCTTCCCTCCCTGTACAATAGCAGAGATAACGATTTGGATAGAAACTTTCCTTTACATGAACTAAAAAGTTTCTTTTTTTTAATTTAAAGTTGTAAGGCCACACTAAAAAAGATTGTTTGTCAGTATATCATTTCTACCTAGTTTTCCTTTTTTTCTCTTTCACTTTTCATATTAAATTGTTAAAAAGTATTTTTCTTATTAATAGATTGTTATTTTTAAACATTTATGAGACATGAGACCACTGGATGAAAATTTCCTTTTATAATTTTTTGTTTCCTCTTGATTATCAATGATCAAAAGATGGGTTGGAACCCTAGTCCCCAATCCCAATTCTTGGGGGCCAATAAAATTTTTAAAAAGCCAAAAGTTAATTATAGAATAGCTTTACTCCTAAAAATTGCAAAGTAAAAAGTCTCTGAAACCCAAGTTAAGGTTAATTGTTTGCATTTAGCTTGATAATTAAGATTTAATGGTTAATATATTAATGACAATCATATAACAAGCCATAACTATTTAGTTAATCACGATATACACCATAGACTAAGTATTTTATTAGAGCCGTCAATTTATTAGGTTAAACTTTCTGTTTTACTTTTATTCAATTGTATATTATTATCATGTTAGAATGTTGAAACCAGTGGATATTTTTCTTTTTACATTTTGGTTCAATTATTTTTTTTCTCCAGATTTCATGTTTGATACTTTACTGTTATTTATTTAATTAAAAGGTCCTTGTAATTGATCTGCTGCTTTTTGTCATTATTGTATTTGTTTTCTTTTGAACATATTTTTTTCATGTTGCTATAGAAACTTTTTATGATTCGAAGTTAAAAATGTATGTTTATAGGAAAATCTATTTTATTTGCAATCTTGTTGATTTTTAATCAATGTAAAAACAAAAGGTATGTAAATAGTTATTAAGCCGTAGTAAAGTTTAATTGTTTAGGCCAATTTACACCCCTCGATCTTACTTACTAACAGTAGGAGTTAGAAATATTCAGAAAATGATAATGTATGTTTTTGAATAAATAATAATTCTAAAGGGATTTTTGGTCATAGTAACATTGAATTTACATGCTTTTTAAAAGGTTTAAGTAGACTAATGTATTTATTAAAAGAGGTTGACAGATAATTAACATACTTGTAATACTTTGATATCATGTTCAGCATTATTCTTTTTAAAAACTAATGCTATTCTAATAATGATATTATTAATATTGATTATCATAAAGAAACTTAATACTCTATCAAAATTTAATCTTTCATATATTTTCTTCTTTTTATAAGGCAGAGGTCAATTTTACTTAAAAGCATACATGATTTGATCTTTTTGCAGGGAGCAAAAGGATAAGAACATTTGTTTTGAACAATTTTATTTTCATTAAGTCAAAATCTTATTTATATATGATTTTCATCAAACCAATTAAATGGTAAGGACAAATTAATGTGTGATTCTCCATCCATGTCTTTTGTGTATGATTTTTTGAAAATAAATTTATTTTTTTCAACAACATATTCCGGCATCCCTGAAAATGCGGTATGAGATTCTTTTGTTGGGACAAATTAATATGCAGGCTTCATTCCATAAATAATCCTGCTTTAAAAGGCAAATCCGTAACCCTAGTTTTTCTGAGTAGCGAAGCTTCTTTGTAAGTCTGTCTTTCCAATTGTAAAACAAAATTATCCCTCAAAACTAGCTTTTTGCCCTTTTCACTCTTCCTCTAATATTTAAAACTTCAAAAAGCTTTGCTACTATTATTCATAATCTTTCTTGTCTTAATGTTAAATAGCAAGAATATAATTGAAATGTAGGTTGACCTAGCTGCTTGCTTTGGGTTTCCTTATATTGCACGATCTTACCTGAAATTAAAAGAAAAGTTAAAGCATAATTATTTGAAAAATAAGATAAAAATAAAAATAGTGTATTATTAATTAGAGAAAATATCTACTAAAATATCATGTGGATAAGCCAAGAGATCCAAAGAGATAAGACAATGGACGATAAATTGATGTAAATCTCCAATGATGAAGCACAAAATTACCCCTTCTGTAGATTACAAATATTGGTTGGACACTCAACTAAATGATACAACCAAGCAAAACTCAATAAAAGTCATCAAAGCTGTTAAGCAAACTCAGGGATAAGGGATGGGAAACGTAGGAAAATATTATTTCAGGCCTATTTCAAGCCTAGGCCTATTTCTAGCCTAATAAACCAGTTTTGGGATAGCGCAGTGGTTCGTATAAAATGCTAATGAAAAAGCTGTGTTTGTGTGTGTAGATAAAGTATAGAATCAAATTCAGGTAGCTAGTTTAAAGTAAAAAACATAACTTTTTATAAACCTATATATTAATGGCTTTTGTTAAAATGAAGTTTTTTCTCTCCCAAAATTTTTTATCTTTTACTTTGGTAATTTGAACTGTCAGAAAGCTATCGTTGGGTTTCCCTCAGACAGATTTTAGTTTGTATTATTTGCATTTTTATTAATGAGTAAAAATTTTATTTGAAAATTTCATTGCTAATTAAAATTCAAAATAAATAAATAAATATGCACTTGGGTAACATTCTATCAAGTTCTTTGGATACTATACTGGATATAATGTAATGATATATCTGTACTGTGTTGTATTGTACAAAAATTAGGGTGAAGGTGTTGTATCAACTCCGTACTAAATTTTTAAAATTCAAAATACAACATCTAATTTATAAACTACCAAATGAAAATTCGTAGCTACCTTCTTTCCAAAAAATTAATCCCGTTATTTTTGTTTTTTCTATGTGGCCCTTTTTTAATGTTTAACTCTAAGCAGATTTAATAATTAAACTAATGTGATCTAACACCATTTATATTTATTTTTTCGTAGCAGACGAAATCATTATTTTTTCCAGAATTGTCTGCTTCTAAAATTTCCGCCATCTGTGATTTGGGCTTGTTTTGTATCAACCAATCACAGAACACTATTGGTTTAGAGCGGTAGCCAATATGAGCCGTCCGCCAGTAAGGTCATTAAATTAGGCAAATGGTAAAAGTTGCATGATCCCTTTCAAAACCAGGCCGAGACCTAATTTATGGCCAGGTTTCCTATCCCTTATCCCTGAGCAAACTAATAAGGAAACGATAAAATACAAAACTTTGGGGACTAGTGTAATAAACAGCCCAATGTCCCTTACTCCATTGGTTAAGCCTAACTCATTTTGCTTTAACCTTTTTTTGATAACAAATAAACATATAGTGTCCTTTCAACCACTCCTATATCTTCATTTTGGACCCTTTCCCCTCCTTACTTCCCGCATTTCTTCTCAGTTACTTCCCGCATTTCTTTCCCTTTACTTCCCCTATTTACAGTTTCCCATAATCTAACCATATAGCTAAATCACATTAAGAAAAAGTTTTTTTTCAAAAAGATTATGCAGGGTTAAGGAATACATACATTGGTATAACTATTTTACCTCAAACTTTTCTGCTAGTCAAAATCATTGTTAAAGCAAGATTCATGTTTTTTTTACGATTATTTTGTAAAACAGCATGATGAAATGTTGTCAATAAAGAAATAAATTTACTAAGAAAAAGAAAAGAAAATTCTAAGATTGAAAGATATGTTTTTTTTTCATTAAAACGTTATGATTATATTGAAAATGTTAAAACTTTTTTATGCCTAATATCAAGTTTGTTATAAAAATTTTAAAGTTTTCATAATTATAATCTAAAAGCATAATGCAAAAAAATATACTACCTAATATTTAACAATCATGTTAAAAGAAAGTTTTAATATCATAAATAATTTGAATTTTTCTTAATTAGCTTGTAAGTTGTAGGTTTGGAAAATTTATGGTATAAAATTCAGAAAATCGTGTTGCCCAAGTAATACATAAATATTGCAAAAACAAGGATAACAACTTTCGTAAAAATATTGAGAAAAAAACTAAAACAATTAATTATAAGATAAATTCCAGTTTTGTTCGGCCGGGGCTTCTGATTTTTATTAAATTATTCGTTGAAAATTGTCTACAATATGAAACAAAACATGTATTTTCATTATGGCTCAGAACCGGTTCTTATCCAGTGGATTTTAACCAGTTTTAAATCATACTGGGAAATAATTATAGAGTAGTTGAACTACTATTAAATTATTCTAGCCTTGTAGTTAGACAGTCATACATTTTTATGAGTTTGTCATATTCAAATATGAAAATAATTTTAATCTAAACATTCAAAGAATAAAATTCTAGATTTTCAGCATAGAATACTTCTAATTTTAATAAATCCAGGAAAGAAAAACATAAGTAGACATTAGTCGTGACCAATTATAGAGCAGATTCGCTTCAAAAACAGTAGTTTTAAAATGTGTTATGTAAAAAAAGGAATAATCTTGTTTTAATAATTATTATCATTATTGTATTGCTGTAAACAGTAAAAAATACTTTTTAATTTGAAGTGCAATTATTGAAAAAGGCATTTCAAAATAAGGCAGAAAGGGACTTATGTTCAGAATTTTAATGTATTTTTACAAATAATGTTTGTGTGATTCAAAATTTAGATTTTTTTCCATGTTTCTCAATAACTAAAACAATAATGTGCACTGGAATCACAGCAATAAGAAGCAAACATTAACATAATATAGACGGTAAGAAGGAAATGGCAGTTGGAAGTTGTCTTAATGGGTATTGTCAACAAATCATTCAATATGACATATGTATTAGATTGCCCATTAGATGTTTAATACAAGTAAAGCAAATATCGCCAATAGGCAAAAGGGTAAAAATCAGTTTCTAGGCCGAAGAATAGGAAACCAAACGGCACATTTTAAAATAATTTAGAATAAGGAAACAAACAAAACATGAATTATTTCGATAAAAAATGTCATATCTACTATATTTCCTGCAATCAGTGCAACAAGTCTGCATATCTGTAATTACGCAATGTAAATAAGCTATAGAAATCAGATGCAAGTAAAATTATTAGTAAGACAAAACAGTAAAAAATCCTAATTTCAGAATCAAATATATATTCGATAAAAGGGTAAGATATTCAATAATAGTTTTATTTTTGCCTAATTTATACCTAAATTCATAATATTCTTTTCTTGTTTCTAACCTAAAAGTAGAAAATAAACCTCGGTTTGTTTTTCAAACATCCTACTTTCTAGAAATATAATTATTATACTTGTATAAGAATTGCATTTATTATTGCTAGTTAGAAGAACACAGTATAATGACTAAAGTAAACCTAACAGGGAGGATTATAACACTTCAATCATTAATAGATAAAAGCTCAAAATGAAAATTGGAGAATTTAAGTCAATCATAATTTTTTATCTAACCATTATGTACAAAAGCCAACTTCTAACAGTTCTCTTAAAATATGAATTTAGGAAAATAGTAGAATTTTGAAAATGAGACAGGAATAAATAAATAGACCAATTTGTATCCTTTCGGGGTGCTAATTCTGGCCTAACATGTACCAGTTATAAATAGTCTCCAAAAATTGGTTTTATTTTCAAAGATCTTTATACTATATTTATTCTTATATATTATAGGTGTACATATATTACATACAGGCTTATAGACTGATCTTCCTTATTTCATGTCGTATTTTTATATGACTCTATTAATTAAGTAGCTTTCACTTGATATCTTATGAAGAAATGTCAATTTGATTTTAAAAATCTTCTGAAAGTAAAGATAGAATATACTTTTTTTTGCTTCTTTCCTATGCCTATTTTCTTGCCTAATCTGTAAAGCTAATCTGTGGTATAATAATGCATAATGAGTATGCAAGAAGTTTGTAAAGTAACTGATCAGCCAGGGATAATTGTACAATAATTATGGGTCAGTTCTATAGTCTATTTTCATATCAATGTCACATCATAATTATGTGCTAACTCAGGCATAAATCATACTGCAAAACTTTGGTATATCAAATCTCTTAGAACCGGTGTAAATTTAGCCTTTCTGGAGCATTTTCACTGCACTAGTTCATTTTTACAGCAAGTACTCCTTTGAATAAAAATGCTTAAAATTTGAATAAAATAGAACATTTCTATTGGGCTTATAATAAAAAAATAACAATAGCCAAACAAAGGAATCTTTAAAATATATTCTAGCAAGTCTAAACCTATAAATAAGCTTATTGGAAAAGCACAACTTTTTAAAAAACTGTTTAAGGTTTAAATAATGACACGTTTTTAGCCAAAAAAATTACAGGACATAAAAATATTCCCGTAAAAATCACCAAACCTCTCTAGCATATATCCTATTGAATTTAGATCAGACCAACGTTAACCAATTTGTGATTTTATCAAAAAATATTTGAGTCCTTTTTATTGCTGACATAGAAAGCAAATCTAAATTTCATGTGTGACGTCATAAAAATACGTCTAAAAAGGAAGGATGAGAAAAGAAGTGTAAAAGGAAACCCCTTAAAAAAGATATGGATTTAGAACCATTTTTATGACACTTTCCGTAACTCCAAATTTAAGTATAATTAAACAAATGGGCGGTTTCCCTGATATATCTGGACATCGAACGAAAATTTCGAAAATAATGTATTTTCTTTTTTTTTACTTTAGGTTGAGTTAAGGTCAGAAGGGCCATGCCGAGATAGAACTCTATAGGGGTAAAGCCTCTTGAACAAGTTTTTGGTGATCAAGTAAGAGGCCCAAATGAAAGCAATCAAAAAAAATTTGAATTTTAGCAGAAAATTTTCTTGCTTAAAGAAATTAATTATCTTATATTTGTAAGACAGTTAAATGTGCTAATTTGCTTGGGTATAAACAAATGCAATAATTTCACTACTTTATTCTTCAATTTTCCATCTGTTCTCAATTGAACCCCATTCAATCCCACTTTGTGTCTAAATAAGAAAAGCAATTTAACATTGAAATCAAATAAATTCAACTTCATCAAAAAGAAAATTAATCAATAATCATCCTAATTTTTTAATTGTGGTAAAGAATATTCCAGAATGGCTTCGGAAACGATTAATATCTGCTAGATTATAACCGATTCTAATTTTACTGAAAAAATATGTACATCATCTTCACGAAAATTAAATTAAAATTAAAAATTAATACCAGTTTTGTAAGCCTCGAGGGTAAGCTGTCTATAATACTATACGATAAATAACTTTTAACCTTAATTGAAGATGTCAATTTACAATTAAAAACGTTATTTATTCCTTTTTTATTTAAAATAATGATATTTTAATGCAGATTTTAAATCGTCCAAACAAACCTTGTTCGATATTATTTGCCACTATTTTCTTTTAGAACATGAAAAGCGCATGCAACCTTCATTTTTACTCCCCAGAAATGCGCTCACGTGCACGCAAGCACATATTATGCGCTTACACGAAATTAAAAGGATATGTAAATGGACTAGATACGATTTTGACAATGATTTTATTAGTGAAAAACTTATTCTGGGGTTTGTCAAACTATTTATACTAGAAAAGTACTGTTTTAATATCTGGCATGTGATTAGTTTGGGGTATGCTTTGCCCATAAACAGGCGCTACTTATTGCACATTTAGGACTTTCAGACAAAGATCATGATATGAAACAGTTGGTTGTCTAGCTGAAGTTTAATAACCTAATGCCTATGAGTACTATACATTGGGTCGCTTTATAAGATGTCTTTGATAGGCTCAATTTGCTCAAATTTTGTAAGGTTTTTAAAATAAAATCTTGAACCAGAAGAAATATTTAGATAGGGAAAAATAACCACTTTTGTTTTGCATATAACCCAATTCGCACTAGAACATGATAGACAGAATAGCTATACTAGAACATTGGACAATGGGTAATAGAAATATAAGGAAAATTTGTAATTAATACCTGTCCATAATTACTAATTAGCCAGCATCACGAAGATGATTAAAGTCCCTCAACAGATTATGACATCATACGATAGAATAACCAATGAGAGTGATTGTATGACGTGATAATCTGTGAAGGGACTTTAATCATCTTCTGCATCACCCTTTGGTTTTCTAGTAATTTTTATGGTAACAGCGACAATTGTTTAAATTTAAAATATTTTATCAATATATTTTTAAAAATAAATTTATGTATCTAAATTTTCCTGCACATAAAACACATGCACAAGCACACAAAAAGTTAAATTAACAAGCCACAGAAAAATGAGAAGCCTATTTTAGCTTTTGACTCGGCTATTAGAGCACGCTTGTTATCACTTATGCATTTATCTGTATATAAAAATAACAGGATGTCTGTATGTGCGAGTGGAATGATTAATAACTATTTTTGGGGAGATACCTCTACCCTCCCAAGACAATTGAAGTTAAATTTATATTTTTTTATTAATTGTTAGCTTGGACGGAGTAACTAGTATGAGCCTTAGCAAGATCCGCTGGGAGCCCTTTCTTCTTCGCTGAAGCCAAAGCTTTTACTTTTTAAATTGTGACTTCATAAAAGTAACTTTTACCATTCGATTTAATATATACTTTTATCTTATTAGATTTTATAAATTAAAATGAAAAATAGCTCAAATTCCATACGTCTAAAATCTTCCTACCAAAATTTATGTAAAGGATTTAAAATACCTGTCTCAATCTTACATTGAAAGTGTATATTATTTCTGTGTGAAACATGCCTAAAACGGTGTAATCCAAAAATATGACTTTTACAAAGTGGTCGTCGGGTCACATACACCCAGATAATCCCCGCCGTATGTCTTGTCTAGATACAATTTTTTCCATGGAAAAATGGATGGGCAATAAAGTCCACACAAAAATTTTCGATCATAGTTACCAAAGTTACAGGAAGTCTGTCTTGCTATATTTATGACTGCTTTGATCTTAAACGACTGGAATGATTGTTTCACCATTTATCAGTCAGGCGAAGTCAGTACTAACAAAGAGATCATTACTGTTGAGCATCTTTTTTTTTATAATAGCCTGCTGTAGACTGTAGTTGTCCAGCTAAAGAAAGAGGTACAGTTACTTTTAGCTAAGGATAACAGATATATAGTTCAGTATATGCCACATCTTTTTTTTTTAGAGCAATACATTACGTCATAAATCAAGAGAATATTTAATTACCGATTGACTGACTTACTAGTAGAATAAAAATAGTTTTGAATTTCGTAGTATTGTAACAACTGTTGAACCGCGATCTTTAATTTATTTTAACGTTGAATGTTCTATTCCTAAATCCATAAAATTTGTCTCCTTATTAATTCTTTCAGCATTTTTTTACCTTTCATTACTCTTACATTCTTTTCCTCCTTTTAACAAGGAATAGTGCGATAATAGCCATCGCAGCAATACAAGATATTAATTTCTTAATAGTTGTTTGTCTGTGTGATCATAAAGATCTCTGAAAGGATGGACCGAAAAGTAAACAGATTTGGAAAAGCTTGATTTTGGTCCCAAGCAATTATAGATTTTTTGCAAGTGGAATGGCAAATAAAAAATTCCCCTCCATTAGAAAAAAATATCTTTTTCTGAAACAAAAATTAAGGAAAAGTTACAAAAATAGTCTTAAGCCATTAGAAACATGTCCAATGTAAAAAGTAAACTACAGAGAAGCTGTGCATATAAAAATCTGGTGCAAAAGAGATTAGACCATATTTTTTGGTGTCCACAAAAAAGGAAGACTGACTCTATAGTGTACAAATCTCTGGGAGGCGGGGATAGGTTTTCAGAAGCAAAATTAAAGAATAAAAACAATGATGTGCAATTCAAGAGAGGTAAATCAAACCGTTGCAGTGTAGAAGCGAAGATACTGTACAAGTCTAATGTGTTTGATTACTATTTGATGTGAAGCAGTGCGGCCGTATCAAGCTGCTTATAATTTAATAAGCAGCGGTTGATTGCTGATTTTGTGAGAAGTTACCGCTGCCAGCTACCCTATTATTAATACCCAATTTACACTATTGAAAATAATCATCCTTGATTTCCTGAAATTTGTCATCCTCTCTCTGCAAGAGATATTATGTATATGCTGACAAATCGTCGACAAGCGACACATTTTTTTAATGCACAACATATCCTAATAAGACAAACTAACACTAACCATATAAATTTATAATCCGAGAACTGAGACTAAACGGATTTTTGGAGCAAAGATTTTCTCTCAATATTTATATTTGTTTGTTCAGTAGTTATTTGGCTTGGCCGTTATAGTTCAAAGACTTAAACTTCAAGCATTGCAAGTCAAGGGAGCAGAAATATAGCCTAAAACTATCTTGAGACCTTTCTAAAGAGTCCAAAAATGAAGATCTCAATTAGTTCAGTAGTTGCTGAAATCTTAAGATACAGACAAAAAGAACTTACTATCTATAATACAAAGTAGAATGATGTCTGTCCGTCCGTCCCTTAAAATCTCGGTAACAACTGAACCTTTCGGATTCTGCTCTTCAGGGTAAATACCTATTGGTCCTGTGGTGGTTTTAAGCTATTTTCTTGGAGGGTGGTACACCCCCAACCCCCCTCAAAAATGAAAATTCCCCCCCCCCAAACAAAAATTTTTTTTTGAGGCAGTTGCTTCAAAATAAATGGCAGCACCAGAAATACTTAATTCTTTTTTTAAAATTACCTCTTGGGGAAAAATCCCCTAGAGGCTAGGGGCAAATCCGCTAGTTTTATATAATAGGATAGGATTGTCATAAACAAAATATATATTTCTGAAAGAATATAAATAGAATGATAAAAAGATACACGTCATTGTATTATTGGAAGGAAATGAATGTACTTTCTCATCAGTTTATTGAAAATCCAATAAATCAAAGCACGAAGTAATCCGTATTGATCTAATAAAACAAGAATAATATTTTACACAGAATAAAACATAATATTTGATGATAAAATTTTAAGTTATTGTCAAAAATATAATGACACAAAATTCCTTTTTAGAAATTCAATTTTATCATCTAGTGAATAAGGATTTTGATACGAATCTGATTTATCTGGTATTACCCGAAAAAAAAACTTTATATACTTAATGCAAGACCTTTATCAAGAAGTTCTAGTTATGTAGAGTAATAAATTAAGCCCCCTTTAGGCTAAAAGCCTATGACAATGCTTAAAATCATTATATTTTGCTAAACTTAAATACGTTTCTCTTTTTCTCTGTAAGGAAAAATCATCGAATGTAAACAATAAAATAGCAAACAATAGGAAAAAAGTCTAGAGTCATGAAATACAAATTACCTTCTATGATTATTTTATTAAATGGACATTTGCAGGGAAACATAGAAAGGACAATGAAAAGACGTCCAATTGGTGTAATGCCAATCCCTAAAGTTTAGTTTTGTTCTATTTTACCTCCAAAAATTAACCCCCCAAAAAGTTAAGGAGAGACACACCTTCTTTAAAATGATGTTGAGAAAAATTATTTTATGTTTCATTTACCTATCCCTTTAACCCATTTATATTTATAAGCTTTTACAATTCAATAATGCATTCTTTGAGTAATTAATGTCTTAATTTTTATTGAACCGTAAAAATTAGGACATAGAAGTGGTTGAGCATCAAATGAACGCAACTTACATATTATTTAAAAATTCCAAAAAATGATAAAAATATATTTGAAATTAAAGTATTGCAAAATGGTAATTGGTTGGGCATGTTTATACCATATTTTCTCACTTCAAGTGTGCATAACAATTGTCTGTAACATATCAAGATAAATTATCAACATTCAAGTACTATTCCCCACAGTGGTAAATAATTGGTAATTTTCATCAAACTATGATAAAATATTAAACACTAGCGGCTACGCCCCTAGAGGCCTCTAGGGGCACTTGAGGAGGGGAGAGTCGAATTTGATAACCCAATTTCTTATTTTTGATTTTAAACGAAATAGTAAAAAAAAACTTTTTTTGGGGGGGGGAAGGAATTTTTCATTTTTTTTTGGGGGGGGGGGGGGTTGGGAGTGTCCCCCCCCCAAAAAAAAATAGTTAAAAACCTTCCCGGGACCTATGAAGAGCTACCCGGTTAAGGACAACCCGATCAGTTCAGCGGTTAGCGAGATCCTTCGGTACAAACAAACACACAAACATACAAACACAAAAACACACAGACACACAAACATCCTGTTACTTTAGTATAAATGTTTTAAATGGACCTACAGGCTTTTTGGTTATAGAGTTGCTACACCTTCTAGATATTACCTTACAATTACAGGAATCATCATGCTGTTCTAACTGTTCTTCGAAAACTATTTTTATCATAATTAATATTTATTAAACTTTGAATTTGGTTCATAGGTTATTTTAATTTTAAAAATTTCTATAGCAAAGATTATTTTGTTTTCAGGGACCAACTTTAGTTGGAAATTCCATAATTTAAGAATTGTTTACCATAGTATGATTTTGCCTCATATTTTGTTTGACCTGCAAATTTGTTAACACATTGCATAGTATTGTACGAGTGCCAAGGTGTTAATGATACCAGATTTGTCTATTTGCTTATTTATCAATTTAGATTTTGCTTTTTTAGGAGCGAAGATACTCTACATCTCACTTTGTATGGCTGTTAGTATGTCTACGAATAATAATTGCTCGGCTGCTATTTAGGATAGACGACAGATATTAACCCAATTGGTTAGTTAGTCTGGTTAGTGTCGGTAATGCTTAGACAAGCATTAAAAAAAGAGTCATAAATGGTTATTTTTTTTGATTATGACTATTTTTCATATATTACATAGGTTAATTGGTCCGTCGGTCTATCTGTAATGCTCTTGAGTACTTATTATTTTCTTTATAAAGCTTTAGTTTGAAGATAAGATAGTTGAAGGCTATTTATGCTATTAATGTTGTTTATATTTGTATTTATTTTCATGAATTATTTGGTGAGGGATTAAACTATCTCTAGTTACCATTATAATTACTAGTCTATCTAGAGGCTAATCAACTTTTTTTTTTGTCTATTTTTATGTTATTATAACCCCCCCCCCTCCCTTTCTAATAATTCATAGCCCTTTGAGGCTAATAGCGAAGCTACTTTTCATCTTTTTGTATCGAGTACTAATTGGCACGATTGGGAAATTGATAAGATTATTTTCTCGTATTCATTCGAATCCGGTGGATAGGAACTGGTTCTCATCCATACGAAAAAACTATGTCTAGCATCGTATTATATCCAGTTTTCTACGAATATAGAAATGTACAATCACAAGATTAAAACTAGTTTTTTTAGCCGGCTAAAAAACTAGTTTTAATCTTATAATTGTACATTCTATATCCGCGGAAAGCCGTTTATAATACGACACGAGAAATAACTATTCTATCATTAGTTTAAAATTTTTCTCTTATCTTAGTGTTTGGTTTTGTGCGCTTCTACTCTTTAATTGACTCTTATGTTGGTCGGCAGCACTAGCTATGTTTATAAGGTAAAAGAAGTATAGACAAAGTATGTATCACTTTGTACACATAAGGAGGATAAAATACATATTTGTTTTAGAAAAATTAAGTGAAAATAGTAGGAATATTTATTTATCGTATTATAGACAGCTTTCCGCAGATATTAAATTGAAAAGGTTAAAGATTAATACCAGTCTTGTTAGCACCAAAGGCCGAAGACCTTGGCTAACAAAACCTGAATAATGTCATCATATTTTTTTAACATTCATGGAAAATTTATAAAATACGAAGATATACATGATTTTACAGTATAGCTGAGAAGCAGTTCTAATCTAGCGGATATTAATCGGTTTCGAAGCCATAATGGAAAATATTTTTTTCCACTTCCAACCGTTGAAGATTTTAATTTTTGTTTTCAACAATTTGTCCTGTAATATAGTATTTTAAGAATTCGGCCCTAGGTCAGTTTTCCTAGGTAAAGGAGCGTGAAATAATGAATGTTGATTTAAGCCTGTCAAATTATAACCAAATATACCCGCATAATGGATATATAATATGTGGATATTGTGAGATATTCTCGTATATCCTGATGAAATGTTTCTCCCAGCAGGCTAATATAAAAATACCCCCCATATTTATATGAATTTACCCAATCCCTCCCCTGAACGTTGCTGAATGCATTGATCTACATATATCTGAGGACTATAGTAGCAACCTAAATCAACGACAAAAATTGACAATATCCACGTATTCTATTTCCATTTCCCGCATCCACATTCAGCAGGAGGGCAGAGGGACATATATTAAGAATATGAAAACATTATAACTCAATTTTACAGTATAATTAAGAACTATTATCTATTTGATTTCGACAATAGGCAATACTGATATTTTTAATATTAGACTTTTCGAGACCATTAATTATACTGTTAGTAGAATTAAGAAAGACACATTGTTAATTTACTATATTTAAATTAATGATTTGATAAATTTAATTAATAACTGAACACGTTAAAACTAAGTACTTTTTGGTGCTATGTCAGATGCGCGACATTAATATCAAGAGTAGCGTAGAAATGATTAGGTCTTAAGTAGAAGCAAGTTAATACCATACACAGGTAGGACCCCCAGACAAAGGTCATGCAAACAAAGGGTTTGTTGTCTAAAATAGTTTGGATGTTAGTTTCTTGGGTCTGACCGTTCAATGAGGTATTATGTTATGATGTTAAGAAAGGAACACATTACCAGTCTCCCAACTTTAAAAAGGGGAAAGATTGTTATCTTTTAATTGTTGTTATGAATATTTTGAAAGAAGCAAATAATTTTCCTCATTAGCAAAGATTAAAGTAATTTTTCATTGTTAAATTACAGACACGATGCAATATTGCTCATTATGGTTAATTTCGTGCATTTTTGTTAGTGTATAAATATCTAATATTAACTTAAAAGCTTCCTATGAATTTTTACCGGGCCCTCCAGTTAGAATTGTTCTATTTATTTCAAATAAAGAATCAATGACTTAAGTTTATTCTACTACAATTGTTAATTAATGTTTATGTTTGTACAAATGTTTTTTTTCATTCATACTGCTGTTTTGCTTCCAAACATACCTGTAAAAATAATTATAATTATAACAATTATTGATTATATTCATCACAAAATCATAATAAGTAAACTTAGCAAAAGTATTTTTGTCTGATAAGATAGAATTAAAACTAGTGTTAAAATTTAATTTTGATTTAATTCCATTATATAAGGTGTACGTTAACTTGCGAATATAAAATCCGCATAGTATTTTAAATTTGCAATAGGACACAGTTAAAAAATATATAAAAAGGAGTTTTCATGATTAAGTTATGAACTGTTGTAATAATATTTGTATTTGACAGTGACGTGGAGTCGTCGTTTTGTTTGGCAATTCAACTACGATTCCGGTTCCAGCTAAAAATAAGATTTTCCATTACGGCTTCGGCTCCAGCTATAATGAGATGTCCACTATCGTTATTTTCGATGCGAGAAACGTGGAGCCGCAGTCACATTTGGTTTATTTAGAAGGCGGCTTCATTTGGCACATGTAGCCGTAAAGCTGCATATCGCTGGTTTATGTTGAAACATGCACGGCAATGAAAGCACACCATTAGCTAGCTTAGTGTGCCCCGTAGCTGTAGACATTGACATATTTGGGTAGATCTCAGCTTTGACTGGATATAAATGGTTGGTGGGGGAATATCGTCTTTGAAAATCTTGCATTCTATCCCCATTACCACACAATTATACGCTGACACAAACATTCACACTTTTACAGCTGGAGATAAGGATATTTATTTGATGGGATTCGAACTTAGGTTACTAATATAGGCAACCCAAAATCATTGGAAATATTTTAGATTTTTATACCCTTCCCACCCCCAATAAATTTTACCCCTTAAAGTTGGGACTCTTCGCGACATGGTTTAAAGCCCTTGGTTTTTATAAATCAAATATTTTTTTGATATTTACACACAAAATATGGGTATTTAAACCCAAACAAGGATGACAACATTCATAAGTAGCGAAGCAGAATAAGAATTTGTATAAGAATTTAAAGATTAGTAGTCAAAAGCATGTATATTAGGAAAAAATCACGAAACCTTTTTAACATTTGTTTTTAATTTCTTGATATTTATATTTCAGTACTATGACTAACAGACTGTCAGTCAAAGTAAATGGATGCTCAAAACAACGGGAAATTTAATTTTGATATTTTTAACTACAAAAATTTTAAAAATCGGACCATAAACACTGAAGATGTGAGGAAAAATGTGAAAAATATGAAAATAGCCAAAAACCTGCAAAAAGGCAGTCTGACCGCCATTGATGTTTTCTTGAAACGAAAGGAAATTAAATTTTGATATCTATAACTGAACATTTAGGAAATCGGACCATAAACACCAAAGGTATGGAGAAAAATGTGAAAAATACAAAAATAGCCTAAAACCTGCTTAAAGGCAGACTGACTGTCATAATTGTTTTATTGAAAAGACAGGAAACTTAATTTTGATACTATAACTGAAAAAAATTTTGGAAATCGGACCATAAACACCAAAGATATGGACAAAAATGTGAAAAATACAAAAATAGCCTAAAACCTGCTAAAAAGCGGTCCAACCGCCATTGATGTTTTAAAGTTAATTGTGCTCCTTAATTATGGGAATGCTGTCAAAAAATTTCAGCCTTTTATCTTTTATAGGAGCCGAGAAAATCACGTTTCCCCCAAACTAAGACATACGAACATACGGACATACAGACAGACGGACAGACGGACATTGCAAGTTATAGAGTAGCTTCGCTACTAAAAATCAAGTGAGGGGAAGGGGATAAATACCTCCATACATGCCAATTTCATCTAGAATGGTTGTCTGTGTCTCCGACACTTGAATGTAATAAACAACTGTCAGATTACATAAAAACTAAATCTTAGACAATTTAAAACAGTTTACAATATACATACAAGAAAAAAGTACAAGTATCATTCTTAAGTGCAAAAGAATAAAACGTCTTGGGATGAAGTAATAGAATTGTTTTTAAAGGTATGTGTGTCAATGGTCAAATTTACTGTCAGTAACATAACATAATATGCTTCAGATTAAATTGGCCGTACCAGCGATTTATTGACAAATCCTGCCCAGAAGTGTATTTTGAAATAATTTCATATTATTAAACATTTAACATTTATCGCATCGTATTACATACAGCATTCCGCAGATATTAAAATGAAAAAATGAAAATAAAAATATAGATTTTGATTTCATGATTTTGATTTTGTTGTTCGATGCAAATTGTCTGTAAAACGATGCTATACATGATTTCTATGTAAGGCGTAGAACTGGTTTTAATTCAGTGGATATTGATTGGTTTCGAAGCCACAATGGATAAACTTTTCTAAATAGGGTGTCCCATAGAGTAGTGGTTAGCGCACTACACTGTGGTTGGGAAAATCCGAGTTCAAGTCCCCTCATAGATATTGCACTTGGATGACAAATGCTGTTGCAGTTTGTCAGAATATAATCAGGCAACCTTCCCTGTGATGCCCTTAGGTTGTAAGGAGGGAGATTTTTAGGAAGTTAGGATCCTACCTATCAAGCAACTGTAATCGAGCTTTCCCTCGTCCATGCACCTCATTCATATGAGAGTGCCATTAATTAGGATGGTCTAATATGGAACACCTGCCAAAACTCTAGGCCAGGGTGATGTAATAATTGAGTAGCTTCCACGATAATTGCGGGTCAGCTTGTAATGTAACATAGAATGCACTCAGCTGTGCGCGAAGCTTACCAATCTAGGATTGGCCAAAGGATTCTCACCTCCAATCTCCTCGTGCATCTGAATCATAACTTCAGAGAATCAAGGCTACATACATACATAAACTTTTCTATCAGTTGTCGTTATAGTCCTTATAGCTTACTAATGCATTAATATTAATTGGTAAAAAATTGTCTAACATTTAAAGAAATTTAATTATCAGCATTAAACACCTCAAAGATAAATCTTGCTAAAATACAATTTTCTACCAATAAAATCTATTTAGAATTATTGAAAAATCAGCAAAAGCTCAGTTCCTATTTTGCTCTTTAGTTTAATGTAAACTTAATTTTAATTTTAATATTAAACAATTTTTATTTGCAGTACTTACTTACTTACAGCCTTCTCATCCATCCGGGGTACTCAGGCCAGCCACAAACTGTCTCCAACCAACTCTATTCTGGGCCAACATTTTGATCTCGTCCCAGGTCTTATCCATGTTTATTAGGTCCGCCACCAACTGTCTCTGCCATGTAAGTTTTGGTCTACCACGCCCTCTGGTGCCAACCAAAACCCAATCAAGTGCTTGTTTAGGTATTTCTATATTCTGCTTTCTTAAAGTGTGCCCAATCCATTTGAATCTTCTCTGTTTAATTTGTATATTTATTTGTTTTTGTTTAGTTCTTGTCCAAAGGTCCACATTACTTATTCTCTGGGGCCAATATATCTTGAGAATTTTCCTCAGACATTTGTTGACAAAAACTTGAATTTTTTGCTCCCGTTTTTTGGTCAAGCTCCAGCTTTCTGAGCCATAGAGAAGCACAGATTTCACATTTGAATTAAAAATTTGCATTTTTGTTTTTAAGCCAATATTGCTAGTTTTCCAAATTTTTGAAAGGATACCATAGGCGGCTGCGGCTTTCCTTATTCTGTCATCTATGTCCTCGTCAGTTCCACCTTGTTTGGTCATATTGCTGCCAAGATATGTAAAACTATTTACCTCTTCTAGATCTTCTCCTCTCATTTTAATATTAGCATTTTGGTCGCTATATATGGACATAGTTTTAGTCTTCTGGATATTAATAAAAAGACCAATTTTTGCCGATTTGTCTTGGATTTCATCAGTTTTGTTCTGAAGTTGCTGAGGTGTGTTGGCGATGAGAACAATGTCATCTGCAAAGTCTAGGTCATCTAGTTCTTCATCACCCCAGGAAAATCCGTTTCCATTACTGCAATGTCTCATAATGTAGTCAATTGCTAGAAGGAACAAGAATGGAGAGAGTATACAGCCCTGTCTCACTCCAGTTATAACTTTAAAGGCTTCTGAAAGTTTACCTTTAAATAATATCTTTTTATAATTTCTATGAATTTTTCTGGTACTCCATAGTAAGCTAAGATTTTCCAAAGAGTTGTTCTGTCAATGCTGTCAAAGACTTTTTGGTAGTCAATAAAATTTAGATAGCACGGAACTTTCATTTCAAGGCACTGTTCAATAATGATTCTTAATGTGACTATCTGATCAGAGCAGGATCTTCCAGATCTGAAACCAGCCTGGTTTTTCCGTAGATTGCAGTCAATAGCATCTTTCATTCTTTTCAGCAAGATTTTGCTCAAAACTTTGCCTGGGGCAGATAGGAGCATTATTCCTCTGTGGTTGTCACATTTAGTAAGATCTCCTTTCTTAGGGAGGACAGTTAGATGTCCATCTTTCCAGTCCTTTGGTACTTCATTTGTTTCCCAAATTTTACCTAAGATTTTATGGAGAACATTTGCTGAACTTTCTAATGTTGACTTAATTGCTTCTGGAGGTATGTTGTCAGGTCCTGCAGCTTTTCCATTTTTAAGTGTACTAACGTGTTCTTTAATTTCTGACACACTAGGAGGATCTGTATTTATATCTAAGTTGAATGGTGTAGGATTGATATTGAGTGTTTCTGGAGGCCTGGGTCTATTCAAAACTTGGGAAAAATGTTCTACCCAACGTTTTTGCTGCTCATCACTAGACGTTATCAGGTTTCCTTGAGAATTCCTTATATGCACAACTGAGGAAGCTTTTTTATTAGCAAGTTTTTTGGTAATATTGTAAACTTCTTTTGTATCAAACCTAGCTGCGGCATCTTCTGCTTGTTTTGCTAAGGATTCAATTTCATCTCTCTTATCTTTTTTGACACTCTTTTTTACTTGTTTATTAAGAATTTTGTATCTGTTTTTAAGCTCTGGGTTTTCAGGATCATTGCAAAGTAATTCTTTTGCTGCTCTTCTTTCATTGATTTTTTGTAAACTGTGCTCTGATATCCAAGCATCTTCTTGTCTTCTGTTTGTTCCAAGAATTGACTCACAAGTTTCCTCGTGAATTTTCTTGGTATCATTCCAGAGCATATTTACATCTTGGTCTACATTTACTTCATTTTCTAATATAGCAAATCTGTTTTGTATTTCAAGTTCAAAAGTTTCTTTGGTATTTGCATCTTTAAGGCGCTTCACATTAAATTTCTTTCTGTATGTATTTTCACTTGGCATTTTTTTAAGTTTTAGTTTGATCTTTGCAATGACTAGATGATGATCAGAGTAACAGTCAGCTCCTCTTTTACTCCTTACATCGTGCAGAGATCTTCTAAATCTTCTCGATATAGTTATATGGTCAATTTGATTTTGTACTCTGTTCCCAGGAGATTCCCAGGTTACTTTATGAGAAGTTTTGTGGGGAAAAATTGTGCCCCCTATGACTAGATTATTAACTTGACAATACTGTAGGAATCTTTCACCATTGTCACTTCTATCTCCAACGCCATTTTTACCCATTATTCTTTCATAGCCGGTATTATCACTACCTACTTTTGCATTTAGATCTCCAAGCACAATAAGGAGATCTTTATTGGAGTTTGATCTTCTGGTGATGCTCTCTAGTTTTTCATAGAACTCATCTTTGATCTCATCTTCCGCAGCGTCAGTAGGAGCATAACAAACTATAATTCTTAATTTGATATCTTTTTCTGATGTTTTGAAGGAGGCTTCAAGAAGTCTGGGGCCATGTGGTTCCCATGATATCAGTGATTTTTGTGCTTGTTCTGACATCATTAAGCCTACTCCATATGTATGACTAGCATCATTTTGTGTGTGTCCTGAATAAATTAGCTTGATATTCTGTATTTTTTCCTCTCCAAAATTTAGCCATCTTGTTTCGCAAAGTCCAAGGATTTGTATATTATATCTTATCATTTCCCCTGCTATAGTTTCAGGTTTCCCCGTCTGGAACATTGTTCTAACATTCCAGGTTCCTAATAAGGTGTGGGATCTGGTGTTCAAGATCATCCGCCTGCCTGGTCCCCTAGGGGTTTGCCAGTCAGCCATCATATTTCCCTCAGTAGAGGGAGCTCTTTCACGTGGATCCCGTTGGTTTATTGTTGTTGGTTCGTTTGTGTCTGTTTCAGTAACTGGTGGCTTTTTAAAGAACTGGGTAGTTAGCCCTGCTCCAACCCAGGTACCACCTGGGGAGGTGAGCTATGTTTAGACGGGATTCTCCATGTTGACCTTGGCTGCTTGGTTGGACCTACAGTACAGCTCATCACTTCTTTGAACCACAGGCAGGTACACCACGGGCAGGAATAGCTCTCGTACCTCTTATTTGCAGTAATTGCATTTTTATTAATATTGATTCTTAATTCTTTAAATTTTGTAAGTAAAATATATAATCAAACTTTGAGAGACAAGAAATCAAAAAGTTAAAAGATAAAGAAAACATACAATTAAATTTCAAAACATTAAGGTTGCGGCTTTTCATACATCAGACAGGCAAAAGGACTGATAAACAGACACCAATACTTATTAAGTAGCTTCGCTACTAAAAAGAATAGATGAACAATGAAAGCTAATCAAGAAAGAAGAATAAAAAGCAGAGGCTTAGCTAGGCATAAAACACACGTGTCATACAAATTAGTCTAAATACAAGATTACACAAAGGTTATTGATGAATAGATAGACAGAATAATACTAAAGCAGACAGACAGAAAATTTTTTTGATAAATATGAAATAAAATTAACACAGATTAGGGATAACACTTGTCCTTTGGAACCATCCAATCAAAATTCGATAAAAAAGTACCAATGGCGTCCAAGCTTTATCATTTGTGGGGGGGGGGGGTAATCTTTTTATCATATAGGCAAGGACGTCCTAACTTTTACATTTTTGGGTGGGGGGGGGGGGGGGTTAAAATTCAAACTTCAAAATTTGGTGGGGGAGATCACTCATTAACCCCCCCCCCCCCACCGCATTGGACGTCCCTGAAAAGTACTCATAGTTTTTGAGTACACTAATAAGATAACGTGGTTATAAACCTTTGTTCTTTTGTTTAGAGTCCATATAGTGACAAAATGATGAATTCTGAAGAATAGATATTGTAGCAAAGCCCTAATAAATTATCAATAGACAATTTGATCTATGAATTAAACGATATACACACGAGTCACATACTGTCACATGATTGGTAAGTAAGATAGATGGAAAGATGGAGAAAAGGCACACAGTTGAAAGATGCCCAGACAAACAAAAATAAACAAAATGAGCTTAAGATAGAAAAAAAAATCTATAATATATAAAGGTCAGATATGTACATGTAAAACAATACAAAAATAATTTCAGATAGGAACAATAATAGATGGATAAATAGATAGATTGAAAGATAAGTAAGAAGTAGTTAATCAACTACTATCAACTACCTGTATTAAAGCACAGAACTGATAAACAATCAGGTGGTAAAAACAATGCTAATGAGTTCAGATAAATGTTTTCATTTGCTCAGATTTTCAGGGATAAGAGGGTTGGTAAGTAAAATTTATTATTAAGCTTTAATGATTTATAATCTAAATTCCACTTGATGTGTCACTATACCAAACATTTGTTCATGTCGACTAAAATGAAAGGTATCATAGGTGACATATTATCATGAATTTCTTTAAAAGATATTTTAAAAACAGCAATATGGTCTTAACTTTATCTGGCCATGAATGACATATTTTTGAAATCAATTTGTTCCACAGTCATAATCAACAGTCTAATTTTGATGAAATAACAAAACAAATTGTGCAGTAAAGATTTAAATTTATCCCCCATTTCCGTATTCCTATATTTGTGAGAGCTTGTCCATAACAAAAACCAGACCTCATTAAACAAGCATGGTTGCTTTCGAAAGAGCAAAGCTATGCTAGCTTGACATTTAAATTTATGCAGATTTTAGACATAAATAAAAAGGCATGTTATGTATTGTTTAATATATCTAAAGACATAAATTAGCAGCTTTTTATAGTGACTTTAATAACGACCTTAAACGGGCCTACCCTTGGTCAATTGAAATGTATACTGGCCTACCGTTGGTAAATTAGTCTGTGTATTGGTCAATAATTGGTATATGTATGACGTCATTTATAAGCACTACAAAGAGCTTCCATAAATTATTTTTTTAAAAACTTAGTTATCAATATTGTTGAGTGATTTTAGCAAAACTATTTAAGTTGAGAATAAGAACATGTAAGCATGATTAGAGTCATAATTTGATTTTTTTATTTATTAACTTTATAATCTGACAAATCAGTGACAGGGATTCGAACCATGGGCTCTACAACATACATGAGCAGACAAGCAAACACAATGATTTGAAACTAATCCAAGCCAAGCAGATATCATTATGACATTTATTGGACTAATATCTACTTAACTTACCAGGGATAGCTATTCGCAACTGTCATCCAAGAAAATTTGAAAGTGTGTAATAAAGTATTACAACTCGGAATAATTGTGCATGCAGTTGTTGTGTAATATACCTACAGTTTTATCTTTTTTTTTGGTTTGATTTATACTCAAAACGCAATGGAAAAAGTTAGCTTTTAAGCTGGGAGTGGTGGGTAATTGGGCTGTTCATGACAGACACTGTCCCCAAAATTTCAAACAACTTTTGGGGACTGCTATTGAATTTTGGTTGGTTGGTTCCTTAAGTTGTGGGTAAACCACAAATTGTAATCTACAAAAGGGGTAATTTTGTTTATCAACATTGGGAGGGATTACACAGCAATTTATCAGTTATTGTCTAATCCCTTTAGATCCCTTACCTTAAAGGCTTAATATTTGATAATTGTCTTAATTAGATTCGAAATGCCAAATTATTTTTTTCTTCAGGGTTTTCAGTTGCAAAATTCTTAAATATCCGCAAAATTTGTCAGCTGAAATTCCTTGTAGAACTAGGAACCTTGATAAAAAGCATTGCTAATCATTTCTAGAATCTAAATCTACTACTCAGATACTCAGACATTTAAAACCAGGACAGGAACACATTTTCAAAGATTTAAATCAATTTGAATCATCAAATAATTGGAAAGTTTTCATTGTTGCGCCTTTTATTTTCCCTCTGTTCTAATTAAGTATAGTAAAAAATAAACATATTTCATAGATTATTTTTAAATGACACACAAATCAACTTGGATTGCCAGTCCGTCCCTGTCTCTGACTTGGACACTTTTGATGGGTATTAACAGACTCGTAAAGGCACACTTCATGTTTATGATTTTTTAAATGTCACGTGGCAAAGAATGTTAATCAATAAGATTAATTATAAAGTTCTACAAAAGTTTATAAGGTATATTTTTTTTGTTATCAAAATTACATGAAAAATTTTAAAGCAAATGAAATCTTTTAACACAAAATGCTTTTGAGTTTCTCTTTAAAAGCTCTCATTATAAAATATCAAGGATTATTAGAACCCTGTTGTGTGCAAAAAAAAGCTATGTGCTGATTGTACAAGGACATAATAAAAATGACTGGGATTTTTTATGAAAGAAATCATAAGCATAACTTTTTATTGTAGTTGATAAAACTAAAGCATTGTAATTATATATGTAAATACTTTTTAGTGGTGAAGGTTCTCTATATTCACTTAAACTGTATGTCACTCAGTCCGCATCGTCGTATCTCGGCTGCCATTTAAAATAGATTTAAATTTACTTTTAGTACATTATTAAATGGTCTGTCAGTCTGTCGGTTTAAAAAAGATACCTACTTTTTTATATAAAGGTACAGTGTTTTCTTAAAAACATTTATTGCATATTCTCTCTTTTTTATATAACAACTGAACATCTCCTCAAGAATCACTTATGGATGTTGCTCTCCTTTTTTAGAGATTGCTGTAGAGAATGAAAACTAATCAGAAATTATTAGCAAAATTAAAAAAGTATAATACACGGTAATGATTACAACCAAAACGAACCAAAATGAAGATTTGTCAATGAACCAAATAATATAAATGGACCCTATGGTGAACCAAATTATAGAGTAGCTTCACTATATTACTAAGAAGGAGACATGAACCCTATGGTGAACCAAATTATAGAGTGGCTTCACTATATTACTAAGGAGGAGACATGAACCCTATGGTGAACCAAATTATGGAGTAGCCTCACTATATTACTAAGGAGGAGACATGAACCCTATGGTGAACCAAATTATAGAGTAGCTTCACTATATTACTAAGGAGGAGACATGAACCCTATGGTGAACCAAATTATAGAGTAGCTTCACTATATTACTAAGGAGGAGACATGAACTCTATGGTGAACCAAATTATAGAGTAGCTTCACTATATTACTAAGGAGGAGACATGAACCCTATGGTGAACCAAATTATAGAGTAGCTTCACTATATTACTAAGAAGGAGACATGAACCCTATGGTGAACCAAATTATAGAGTAGCTTCACTATATTACTAAGGAGGAGACATGAACCCTATGGTGAACCAAATTATAGAGTAGCTTCACTATATTACTAAGGAGGAGACATGAACCCTATGGTGAACCAAATTGTGCATCAAATATTGTCTTCGTGCTCGCACAATGCCGCGCAAATCGTGCTCTGTGTTTATTAACACAGAAACCCTCGCACTATGTACATATAAAGGTACAGAAATGTAAGGGTCAAGAAATGAAGCAAAAACGTTTTAGTCTGATATTGGGCCTTTAAAATCTTACAAAGCTCATTTTGTGTGTGTTTGTGTGTGTGTGTATGTTACCTAACTAAAAAACTTTTCAACTATGTTCAAAAAAGCTTTGAACGGGTCCCAAGCAATTATTTTAAAAGCTAGGTCAATTAATATGTGACACATTTTTAGAAAAAAAAATAATTATGGCATTATTCCTGAAGCTAGAATGCAATCTTTCTACCCCTCTCCTTCTTTCTAGGTGTTAAACAATAAAAGTTTAGATTGAAAAGATATCATTTCAGCATGATTTATGCCGGCTTAATTCTAGACCTAAATGGGTACTAAACTAAGGTGGAGTCACATTTATAATTTTACTATTATTATTCTTGTAACATATATCATAACTATGTCAGGTAATAATGTAGTTGTAATTTCATTTGTACAGTTTGGGTAGATGTATTTTTTTGGCAAACACGTAACAATACACTATAGTTGCTCTATATTCATAAAGAAAGTATTTTCAACGATAACATATCAATTTGACAATAATGGTGGGACTTTTTAATACTGATATTCAAATACATTTTCGCTTAAAATTGACAGAATTTATTATCGTTTTCTCATAATATTTAACATACTGGAATAGTTTTTCAAATTACTCTGTTAATAGAATTATCATATTTTGCCATGTGATCACAAATTGACATATTAATTGTAATAACCATTCCCACAAGATCAATAATATGAAAAAACGATAAATAACTATCATATGTTACTCTACAGAAGAATAAAAAACAGCTACACTTTTCAATTGTTATTTCTATTAAATTGCAAATCATAATGAGTGTACTTGTACTTTGCTTCTATTGACTTAGTTAATAAATAAAAACAAGGATGACAACATCCATCAAGAGAAGCTCTGGTATTAAATGGTGGAACAAACGAACATGAACACTTGCAGAGTGTCAAAACTTACTAAGCATACTATTGGTTTAAGGGTATAAACATAATTGTATATAAACTTGCTGCAAAGTTGCATATAAAAAGGATCGAGTTTAAGGACATACTTACATTCTAAGGACTTTATTATAGAGATGCTTAAATTAATGAAAAGAGATAACCATGACGTTCGGACGGACGTGCAAACCCTAATTATAGAAAAGCCTCACTTTTACCAAGGAAATATGTCTCTAAGTTCTGTATCCGTATAACTTAAATTACTAAAATTAGTATATGTAACTTTTAGAAATGCATATAATTTCAAATTTTATTTTGTTGTTGTTTTAATGATATTTAAATGACAATTTTGGATGGAGTGATTTTTAGAGTAGCTATGGTTATGAAAGAACACAAGCTACCATGAGATATATCTATTGCATCTAAACTAAAGAGTGAGATACATGGCAAGATAAAACTAAGATAAAGAGCCCTTTTTATAGACACAATGTCCTAAATGAGGGCTTCCATATTAAATACAGTGTTTAAAATAGAGTATTTATCATCAAAGAAAAGGTATTTAATGTACCATAGGAAAATATTTATAATTATGACAACATAGGAGCTACTCTACTTTATTCAGACAATTACATATAGAAATATCCTTCTATATCATACAGATTAAAAATCTTTTGAGAAATATCCTTATAATAAAGTAACAGGATGTTTGTGTGTTTGTCTGTGTGTTTGTGTGTTTGTATGTTTGTACCGAAGGATCTCGCTAACCCCTGAACCGATCGGGTTCTCCTTAACAGGGTAGCTTCTCATAGGTCCCGGGAAGGTTTAAAACTAATGTAGCATGAAATGGCTGAATAATGATGAATCGCCGTGCTTTAAAAAAGAGTTTAGAAACTATAAAATGATTAAATACAAACAAATAGAACTTTAGAATAAACCTAATAAGGGGTCTATTCTAAAAATCTTTTATGATAACTGGTGCCCTTAATGATCTTTTTGTTATAAAGAAGCAAGATTATGATACAATAGAGTTAAAAAATCTCAAATTTTCTGTTCTGGATTTGATTTTTCGTATTTTTAATTTGAAAAAATTGCCCTCTTTACGAGATAGCGTAAAGTGCCTCCAAAAAAGGCAAAAAGTGCCTCAATTAAAGTGTATACTGGCCTCTCATTGGTCAATTTTTTTGTATGACGTTATTTTTTTGGTGGCACTTTACGCTGTCTCCCTTTTTACAGAGGGTCAAGTAACCATTAAAAAACTAGTCCAAATCCAAATGACAACATAATGATTTGTGTAAATCCTTTCCTTAAATTGTTTTAATCTGTTTCTAGACGATGAGATGACGCAACTACCTATTTGATAAAATAAGTAAAATATGGTACTGATCACTTTTTATTGTTAGGTCCATTATAAAAAGGGTTATTAAATATCCTGGAAGGGGAAGAAAGCGAAATAAAAAGGGGAGTGGGTAGATGATTATATGAAGAAACTTGAGAATTAGTTTCTTGTTTCATTTATCTTATATTTTTTTATATTTTCACAAAAGGATGTACTTAAAAAGGTCAAAAACGTTTTTATATCAATATTTATTCGGAATAAAAATGACATTATAATCAGAGACGAATGGGACATTAGGCTGTTTATTCACTTTCCCCGAAACTTTTTTATAATAACGTTTCTTATTAGTTGGATAACAACTTTAAGGAAGATAATTTAAATTTACATTTGGTTGGTACATTAAGTGCTATTATCTTATCCCTTTATACGAATTACATATAT